>NC_079496.1:114223848-114535515 GCF_030052815.1 Hevea brasiliensis | reverse complement strand
TGGGAATTCCAAGTATTATCGGAATGAGAAGATGCATAGGTGTTGACCAATAGGGCCATAGGACAAGTAAAGATGCCAAATAAGATACCTATAATAGGTGCTACAAAAAAGCATCTCATAGAATACTATAGGATAAGGAACATAAGTCATGTAACACCCTCCCGGTAGCAACTCCGTACATTCTACTGTTCCGGTGACCGGTGTCGGTCCGGACAGCTAGAACATTCGGAAAAATATTTAAACTAAAGTCAGGAACCATAATTAACTCAAATATTAATAAGAAAAATTTAGGAAAAATTTTAGAAATAAAACACAACCAAGTTAAACGAGCCGGTGCCCAAGCGATGGGTAACCAGAGGGAAGTTACTGTTCTCGCAACGAGGAGCCCTAGACCCGGGGAAAAATTCATAAAATAATTATTGGGACTCCAGAGAAGGGTCATTAAGGTTCCTATGGCATTAGAATGCCAAGAAAATATTTAGAAAATTTTTTCAATCGGTACAGACAATTTTGACCCGTTAAGCCAAACGGAGGGCATTTTGGTCATTTCGCCTTCAGAGACGATTTTTGGCCGACTTGTCCAGTTGAGTAAATAATTATTATGGTCTAAAATATGAATAAATATTATTAAAAATTAAAGTGAAAATGAGTAGTGATGAAAAGAAAAGAAAAATGAAATAAAAAGCAAATTATGACATATGATGATGTCATTTAAAAAGCTACCACCAATCACATTTAAACAAACATTCAATTAACAAATAAAAAGAGATAAATATGGCCAAAAATTAAAGAAGCAGCCCCTTCATTTCATTCCCGCACCAAAGAAAACAAAAAGAGGAAAACCACCATTAAAGCTCCAAATGAGCTTGATTCCATAGCCAACTACACCAAAACCTCACCCTCTCTTCACAAAAAAATTTTCCTTATCACTAGAGCTAAATTTGGGCAGCCATTAGAAGAGAAGAAAGTGAAAAAAAGTGAAGTCAAGCTTGGAAAAATTCTGCCCTACAAGAGGTTAGTGCCTATTATGCATACATCTTTCTCTTTCCATGATTAGAGACCTAAAATAAGCAAGAATTTGTGAATTAAATGAATGGAATTTATGTGTATGTATACAATGAATTTTGGCAGCCCTAGGGAGGAACAAGATTAAGTGTTTTTGATGGACTTAGAGTGGACTAAAGATGATGTTTAAGGTATATATATATATGTATGATGAATTGGTGTGCTAACTAAGGTAATTGGTGTAATCCTTGAAAATGAGCTAGGGTTTGGTAGTGAAACTTGGATTTAGCTTATGAAATTGAAAAAGAACATTTTAATGGTCAATTAGTGACCATTTGAGGCAAGTTCACCATAATTTGAAGAGATTTAGAGTGATGCAAACTGAATTGGTGGGCTGCCTAATGAGTGCAGCAGGGTGGCTGTGATTCCAGCCTACTTGGACTGCCATATCTTTGGCTGTGTTGGTCCAATTGGTGTTTGGCCAATTGGACATGAAAGTAGACTTATAATGGCACATTTTTGCTGAAGAAACCATGCCCAAAAGACCAAAGCAAGAGGACCAAAAGTTGGCCCCAATCCGGATACCCTGCAACAGCACCTGCAGAAATGACCAAATGAACAGTAACTGTTCATTTGGCCATAACTCACTGTAGATATGGTCAATTGACCTGAAATTTTTACAGAAACAAGATAAGACATAGACAAACAACTTTCATGAAGGAACCTACCCCAAATTATGGCAAGAACCCATCCAACAAAGTGATTCCAGTCACTGTTCATGTTACTGTAGATATGGTCAATTCTGCAGTTTGGCAATCCGGCCAGCTGTGGTTTTTGGACCATATCTGGAGCTACAAAACTCCAAATTGAGTGATTCAAAAAAGGAAATTCAACTAGACAAAATAAGGAACAACTTTCATGTTTACCATTTCCTCAAATTCCCACTGCAACAGGGTTTAATGGAACAGTAAAGTTAGGCTTCAAAAACTGAAAATTCTGTCCTTTTGGTTTTAAGCATAGAAATGGTAATGGCAATCAATTCCAACAAGTTTTAAATACAAAATGTGGTATGTTTGGGGTGTTAAAACCAATACACCTATTTTCTATCCAAAAGTCAACATTTTTGTTTACCAATGAGGTGAATAGTGACACCAAAACTTGAAATTCAAAATTTAAAATTAGAAATGCATCTAGGGGACTTTAAATTGCAATTGGCAATTAATACTAGCAAATGTAAAACTTAAAATGTGGGATCTTGGTGTAATTAGAATTAACATATCCCTTAAGTATGAAAAAGTCAACATTTTGGTTGACTAGTAAGGTGAATAGTAATCAAAATGAGTAACAAACTAAGATGAAGACCTAGAACCAATTCTAACCTTAAATGCTTAGAATTGTATGACAAATGTGGACTATGTATCTTAGTCAAAATTGTTAAAAGGAAATTAAGACCATAAATTTGAAATCCATGAAATATTCATGGATTACTTGAAACATGAAAAATAAGTCACCTAATTGATGCGAATAGATAGTTAGGACTTATATGCCCATCACAAATGGAATTCATAAAATATTAATAACTCAACTTGAAATATAAAATTGTGACTACATAAGTAGATTCTTAAATGTATAAATGAGAAAGGAAAATGTTTTGAATACAATGGTACATGTGAACCATTGTTTAGAATTGTGATCAATATGAATAACATAATGAATGAATAAATGAACTATATTAATGTATGAATGAGACATTAGTTCTCATTATTATAGAAAGGAGAAGTATTTTGAGTACAATGGTATAAAAGGATAATTGATGTGAATTGTGATCATATAAATGATCAAATAAATGTATGAATTATAATTGAAATTTATCATAAAATAATGAATTCATAAAACAATATATTAATATTTAATGATATTATGTGCCCTTGTATTGCCTAGACACGTGTGTCAGATTGGATAGATTGGCATGCCAATAGGGTATTATTTTAGCAGTACTGCGAAAGGCTTTATGCCTGTATTCATGGCTTTATGCCCGTATTCATAGCTTTATGCCAACATTCATGGCTTTTATGCCTGATTATGTGTTATCATGGCTCTTTAGCTATACTGACTGTATACGTGGTATGACGGCCCGAGGCACCGCGGTGTCCAGTGCCAACGACCCGTTATCCAGTTTAGTCAGCCTGTCATAGGTTACTTGGGCAGTGAAATTTATTGAGATAAGTTAAGAATATTAGCAATTAAAAATATTAGAAATTAAATAAAATAAATGAGTAAGATGACCTAAAATAAATTAGGATAGTTATTTATTAGAAAGAATCGAAATGAACTGCACAGATATCAAAATTTACTTATTATAAAATAATCTGAGACAACCTAGTAAGTATAGAGAAAATGCTAAAAGATTAGCAAAGAAAATTATAACATAAATAAATATTGCAAATGTGCTTATATAACAATATAAGCATAAATTTATTATTTCCAAATCATTTTTCTTTGTACATTATCACTGTGAATTTCGGAATTAAACGCTTCAAAAGCGAAACAAATGAGAACAAAAGATAATTAATATTAGACACATTGTATTAAATTAAATTAATTCTTAAATATTCAAATTATGCTTCGTTCTTTCTTTATTTGTATATTATTTCCTTGTTATATTATTGCACCACTAAGCAGCAATGCTTAGCGCGATGGAATTGTTTCCTTCGCGCAGGTACTGAAGCTAGAACCCAATGGACGTTTAACTGGGAATTTTGGGAGTTTTGATCTGCGGAAGTATCTGAAGTATTCAAGGTTGTCACCTCCTCAGCAATGCATGTAGATAGGGCCCATATAGATCCTATTTTGTATTTTGTATAAAATGCTAGATATTGCATTATGATGTAAATTATGAAATTTTGTAATTATTTTGTAAATTATGTAAATTAAGGAAATTTGAAAATTTTGCTTATGTAATTTGAGAATGTTTACATATGAATTGAGTATGCATGGAAATGATTATGAAATTGAAATATATGAATGAGATTTGAAATATGAGAAAATTATGAGAATGATTGATGAGATAATTATGATTAGCATGGATAAGACTTTATTCTGAAAATATTGTTGAAACTTTTAAACAGGTAAATAGTAAAACACGTCAACTAGTAATAAAATAGGGGAAACTCCGCTGGTTTCTCTGTCGAAAAATAATTAATATTAAAATATAACGAGATCAAAATATGAAAGGAATAAAGTAAGATAAGATAGGGTGCTCCAGCACCGAATGTAGCACACTTTGCTCGGCTACACTGTAGTCGGGTGAGGGGTGTTACAAGTCATGTCTGTAAGAAGCAAAGATTGTTGAAACAGAGGTATGGGGACTGAAGTCACTAAGAGATACGTTAGGGCACAATGAAGGAGAGGTAAGCACCGAAGCTGATGGAATTTATAAGATATCAAGTCAAACACAGTGGAGGTATAGTGAGTACTGAAAATATTAGAAAAAGATTAAGGAGTGGTTTGAGGTATGAGTTTCACTGTGAAATGACGATGATAGCTAGGATACTACAGCAGGCAAAAAAGCTGTGTGGATCTTAGGCGAAAGGATGTAGAGTTTACAGTGGGTGATTATGTATTCCTAAATGTCTCCCCAATGAAAGGTGTGATGAGGTTTGGGAAGGAAGGCAAGCTGCCATCTAGATACATAGGACCTTTTGAGGTTATTGATAGAGTTGGAACAGTTGCTGACCAACTGGAGTTACCACCAAGCTTTTCTCACGTTCACCTAATGTTCCACATTTTCATGCTTAGGAAGTACATACCTGATCCTTCCCATGTGTTACAACCCGATACAGTGGAGTTGAAGGAAAACCTAACCTTCAAGGAGCAGCCAATAATCATAGTGGACTTTCAAATGAGGTAGCTATGGTCAAAACAGATCCCTATGGTTAAGGTTTTGTGGATGAGCTAATCGATAGAAGAGTGTACCTAGGAGTCAGAGCAGAACATGTGCAATAAGTACTCGTACTTGTCCATTGTGTAATCTTGTAATTCTTTATTCTATCTTATGTAAAATTCGAGGACGAATTTTCTGTAAGGGGGGGGGGAGAATATAACACTCCTAATTTTCAAATAATTATTTTATATGTAAATATAAATATTTTAGTCTAACCTCTGGTATTGTGGGCTTTGCATAGGTACTTTCATTTCGTGGCAATTCGACCGTCCCCTGGATCTATAATTTCGGGTCGAGCAGATAAGCTGCTAGAATCACTTCGGAACCGAGTCAAAGTTATAGGCTACCCCACCATTTTCAGATGCCCCGGACGCGTTCTAAGCATCAGAATTGGCATAGGTAAACCCAAACTCCGAGTTTCTTTAATATTATAGTGCTGGGTTTAAAATAAAATTTCATAAAATATTCACGGATAGTTAGAAAATTATAATTCCTTTTGTATTAGCTTAGTAATATTGCTAAGGACCGCGGGATAAAATTTTAGAATTTTTAGAGCTCATTTTGGTAGTTTTTCCAAAAAGAGTTAGTTGTAAGGACTAAATTATAATTTTTCAAAATTGTCACTATTGACTGTTTGGATGGGCCCAGGAAGGGCCATGTGATGTGATTGAGTTGTGTGACTTATGGATATAGAAGTGTATTTTTGAGCCCTTTTACAGGTTGGATAAGTCCTAGGTATAGGGAAAACTCTGCCGGATTTTTGGCACAACTTAGTGTATCTTTGGTTCTTTTTAAGTTATATTGAGTCAATTATATTAAATAAATATAATGTAATTGTTAGGTGAGTCGGAACAGCCTTCATCCTCCTCCCAACCGCCACATTAACCTCGGTTTATGTCTGGGAGTAAGATATTGATTTTAATTATAATTTCGATATTATTATATGTTCAGGCATGCCCATGCATCACTTATAAATATATATCTATGTAATTAAATACTGGGCACGTTTTATATTGCATTCTTAATTAATGAAATGCTATGAATGCTATTTTATAGTAATTTGGAGTAGTGTGCATATGTTGGCGTGCGTGTGGTGTGTGGTATTGGATATGGACAGGACGGGTAGACGAGGCTGGAGCTTGACTCGCTGGGACCCGATCCTTTTATGGATAAGTCGGGGTAGGCACGGCTCGAGATGATCTCGCTGGCCCCCGCATTTAGTCCCCGCATTTAGTCTATTAAGCGAAAGTCCGACTTGAGATGTACTCACTGGCAAAGGTTGGATTAAAAGAGCTGTATAGGGGATTAGCTCCCATATATGTACTGTTTGTGTAACACCCCTCACCTGACTACAGTGTAGCCGAGCAAGGCGTACTACATTCGGTGCCAGAGCACCCTATCTTATCTTACTTTATTCCTTTAATAATTTGATCTCGTTATATTTTAATATCAATTATTTTTAAACAGAGAAACCAACAGAGTTTCCCCTATTTTATTATCAGTTGGCGTACTTCACTATTCACCTGCTTGAAATTTTCAATAATATTTTACAATAATGATCTCATCAATTATTCTCATAACCATCTCATAATTCACATCTCATTCTTATATCTCAATTTCATATTCATTCCCATGCATTTCCATTCATGCACAATTTATATATATAAGTTCTCAAGTTTCATTAATTTACATGATTTATAAATTAATTACAGTTCCATAATCTATATTTCAACATACAATTCATAGTTTACATTACAAATAATAACTAATTATAATATACAAAATACATAATATAATCTATATGGGCTCTATCTACATGCATTGCTGAGGAGGTGACAACCTTGAACACTCTGCAGATCAGAACTCCAAAATCTCTGTTTGGTATCCGCAGGCTTTAACTTCAGTACCTGCGCAAGGAAACAAATCCATTGCGCTAAGCATTGCTACTTAGTGGTGCAATAATATAACAAGAAAATAATATAACAAGTAAAAATAATTGGAGTATATTTTCTATACTCAAGAATTTTACTAGGTTCATATGAAATTTTCTATACAATATATCTTTCGTCATTTATGTTGCTCTCTAGAATCACTTCTTTCATAAGTTTACAATAATCATTTATACCATGTACAAATAAATTTAAAATTTATACTTATACTTATATTTTTATGAAAGTCACATTTGTAATGTTATTTAAGTTATAATTCTTCTACTACTCTTTTTATCACTTCCTTGATACTTTCTAAGTTGTTTACAATTATTTCATAATATTTAAAATTTTTAGAACTAGTTTAATTCACTTCAGATCATTCTAATGAACAAATTTTTGGAGCTAATCTAATTTATTTCAGAACTTCTTCTCATTTATTTACTTTCTAGCATTTTTAATTACTAATATTCATAACTTATTTTAATAAATTAGACTGTCCAAGTAACCTACGATAGGCTGACTAAACTGGATAACGGGTCGTTGGCACTGGACACCGCGGTGCCTCTGGCCGTCATACCATGGGACGCAGAACGTCAATCACGTATGCAGTCAGTATGACTAAAAAGCCATGATAACACATAATCGGGCATTAAGCCATGAGTGCGGGCATAAAGTCATGAATACGGGCATAAAGCCATGAATACAGGCATAAAGTTTTTCGCAGTACTGCTATAACAATACCCTATTGGCATATCAAACTATTCAATCCGGCACACATGTCTAGGCAATACAAGGGCACATAATATTATTAAATATTAATATATTGTGTTTTATGACTTCATTATTTCATGATAAATTTCAATTATGATTTATACATTCATTTGATCATTTATATGATCACAATTCACATCAATTATCTTTTTATACCATTGTACTCAAAGTACTTTTTCTTTCTGTAATAATGAGAACTAATGTCTCATTCATATATTAATATGATTTATTTATTCATTCATTATGTTATTCATATTGATCACAATTCAAAACAATGATTCACATGTACTTTTGTATTTAAAACATTTTTCCTTTCTCTCTTGATGGGAACTTAAATCCCAAATGGTACATTAATCTCATTTATATATTTAACAATCTATTCATGTAAATTAAATTTCATACTTCAAGTTGTATTGCTAATAGATTATGAACTCCATTGGTGTTGGGAGTATAAATCTCAATTACCTATTCCAAGTAATCCATGAACATTTCATGGATTCCAAATTTCATGTCTTAATTTCCTCTACCAATTTAGTTTTTATACTTTGTGTCTTTGTATTACTATTCACATTACTATTCACTCAAATTGTTGACTTTTTAATACATAATAAATTTATTAAACCTAAGTTCACCAAGATACCACATTTTGCATTCTAAAGTTATTGGTATTGGTTGCCAATAAAGCTTATTCATGTTATTCAAAATTTTCAGATTTCATACCCTAAGTTTACTGTTCCATTGGTCACTGTTACAGTGGAAATTTGGCAAAATTTTCTTCATCAAAGTTGTTCCTTATTATTTTTAGTTACATTTCTTTTTTTGAATCACTCCATTTGGAGTTTTGTGGCTCAAGTTATGGCCTAAATACCATAATGGCCTAAATACCATAACTGGCCGGATTGCAAATTTTTCAGATTTTCTGGACAGAATCAAATCTACAGTGTTTTGTATATTGACTGTAGGTCAGTTTTTGAACATGTTATGATCAAAATTTGGGTTTGGTTTCTTCATAAAAGTTGTAGGTTTATGTCTTAGCTATCTGCTGGTAAAATTTCAGGTCAATTGGACCCTTCTACACTGAGTTATGACCAAATGAATAAATATTGTTCATTTAGTCATTTTGCCCAGGCAGAATGCAAGTCACCCGAATTAGGGTAATTTTTAGGTCAACTTGGTTTAGTTTTCTGGGCAGAGTTTCTTCACCAAAGTTGTGCCATTATGTCTTATAAAACTTTTTCCATTGGTTTCATTGCATTTGGATTTTTATAGACCAAGTTATGGCCATTTTGCCAAAACTGGTCGAGTGAGCTTTAGTCCAGGAAATTCTGGGCAGAATGATTTTGGTCAGTTTGGTGACCTCACTTGGGCCAGTAATTTCATTTGGTTAGAGGCATTTCTGGGCTTGGCGTTCTCAATGAAAGTTGTAGTCCTATGTCTAATCTTTCCAATGACACAAAAATCAGGTCATTTGGACCTGTCTAGAGGAAGTTATGGCCAAATGAACTGTTAATTTGGTCAATTTTCTGGGTTCAGTGTTTGGATTTCCAGATTGAGATAATAAATTGGTCAAGATTTGGATAGAATTTGGGCATGGTTTCTTCATGAAAAATTGGGTATTTTGTCCTAGGTTTCATCTCCAATTGGCCTCACACCAATTGGAGCAACACAACTCCAGTTATAGCTCAAATAATACATTGGACTCAAAGGTCCGAATTTCCTGCATAAGAATCAACACTCCCAAATTCAATTCTCCCAACTCCACAAACTTCATTTGACCTACATGGCACTTTTAATGATCATTAAATCATCTCATGGCACTTCTAATGATCATTAAATCATCTCAACATCATCAACTTCAAGACACACATCAATTTCCCCAAAGTTAGGTCAAAAACCCTAACTCACATTCCTCAATTCATGTAAACACATGCCAATCAATTTGTTCATCACAATTACTCATCAATATCACTAATAAACACAAATAATTTCATCAAAACCATCAAACCACAACTCTTATCATAGCTGTTGAAATTTAGTAATTTCCTATCCCTATGAATTTCTTTTAATTTCATATCAATGTAACTTAATTTAGCAAGCTTGTCATGCTTAGAAAAGAAATAAAAATGAATTAGTACACTAACCTTGCTGTGTGTCAATCCAAGCTTGAAAAACTCCTTTTTTTTCACTTCTTTTTGCTGCCCAAGTCTTGCTCTAGTGGTGATGACAAGTTTTTGTGAAGGGAAAATGGGCTTTTAAGGTGATTTAGTAGGTGAGATGAAGCTTGGGTGAAGTTGTTAATGGTGGAAGAGAAGGAGAGAATGTGTTACGGCTGGAGGAAGGAAAGGATGAGCAGAATTCTTTTGATTTTTCAGCCCATTTAACTCCTTTAATTGGGTTTATAATGAGGTGTCAAAATGTGATTGGGTGGGGGTATGTTAATGACATCATGTGATGTCATAATTCCCAATTTCTTTTATTTTTCTTTCCTTTTCTTTTCTACTTATTTTCAATTCAATTTTTAATAATATTTATTCATATTTTATGTCATAATAATTATTTTCATAACTGAACAAGTCGGCCAAAAATCATCTCTAAAGACGAAATGACCAAAATGCCCTCCGTTTGGCTTAACAGACTAAAATTGTTTGTACCGATTGAAAAATTTTTCTAAACATTTTCTTGGCATTCTAATACCATAGAAACCTCAATGACTCTTCTCTAGAGTCCCAAAAATTATTTTATGAATTTTTTACCAGGTTTAGGGCTTCTAGTTGCGAAGACCGCAACTTCCCACTGTATTACCAATCGCTAGGGCACCGGCTCATTTAACTTGCTTGTATTTTATTTCTAAAATTTTTTCTAAATTTTTCTTATTAATATTTGATTTATTTATGACTCCTCACTCTAGTCTAAATATTTTTCCAGACGTTCTAGCTGTCCGGACCAACACCGGTCACCTGAACAGTAGAATTACAGTGAGGGTGTTACAGTTTGAATATTATATGGGTGTGTGAGTGTTCCAAATTACCTTTTTGTTGTTTATGATGCGATTTGTGTATGAAAACTATGAAGGTGTTGCATTCCACTCTTTAAGATACATTAGCTTTAGATAGCTATAGAAATTGTACTTAAAATCGATATTTTACTCTCTGAGTCGAGCGTTCACTCTTGTTCACCTGTTTTTTCTAGGATACAGGAGGTCCTTTATTGAGTTCTAACATGCCTCTCTCCTTCGCAGGTCGTTTAGTAATATTTGTTATGTTTTGTATAATTTTACTAAATTTTAGAACTCTGTATGTGTTAGAAGTATTTTATTTGATTTGGGTCTGTAATATAATACCATGTTAGATATGTAAATCTATTAAATGCATGTATGATTGGATTAGATGAGGGAGATGAGCTCCCATTTGATTTTATGACATGATGAGTATGTGAAGAGTGAGCTGAACTTCCCAAATTGTTATATATTGTGCTTACAGGACGGGTGAGTCAAAAACTCCCCGTTGAATGGTCTATGTTATGGCCGGACTCTGTACGGTTGATTTCTTGAAATTGTGCTCAATATGGGCCTTAGGATTAGGTTAAGGAATAGTTAGGCTTACTACGGGCCTTGGGGACTTTAAGCTGGCTCAGGTCTTAGTACCAGTCCGGCCCATAGGTTGGGTCGTGACAGAACACTTTTGTTCTAAATTACTATATAAATAATTAATCACTAATAGCAAATATTTAATAGTTAATTACAAATAGCTACTACAATAACTAATATTACCAAATTAACCCTTAATTAATGAATTTAATTGAAATGATTTTTACAATAAAATTTATGGTTTTAAAAAAATTCTTATGATTAGAATAAATTTGTAAATGATAAAATTTATTTAAATTTTATTTGATTTGGGTCTGTAATATAATACCATGTTAGATATGTAAATCTATTAAATGCATGTATGATTGGATTAGATGAGGGAGATGAGCTCCCATTTGATTTTATGACATGATGAGTATGTGAAGAGTGAGCTGAACTTCCCAAATTGTTATATATTGTGCTTACAGGACGGGTGAGTCAAAAACTCCCCGTTGAATGGTCTATGTTATGGCCGGACTCTGTACGGTTGATTTCTTGAAATTGTGCTCAATATGGGCCTTAGGATTAGGTTAAGGAATAGTTAGGCTTACTACGGGCCTTGGGGACTTTAAGCTGGCTCAGGTCTTAGTACCAGTCCGGCCCATAGGTTGGGTCGTGACAGAACACTTTTGTTCTGAATTACTATATAAATAATTAATCACTAATAGCAAATATTTAATAGTTAATTACAAATAGCTACTACAATAACTAATATTACCAAATTAACCCTTAATTAATGAATTTAATTGAAATGATTTTTACAATAAAATTTATGGTTTTAAAAAAATTCTTATGATTAGAATAAATTTGTAAATGATAAAATTTATTTAAATTTTATTATTTAAAATAATATATATATATATATATATATTTTATGGAAATTGGAAGAGTAGATAATCGAATTTGCCACTTACAAGATAAGTAATATGCATTTAGCCATTGGAACAAGCCATGCTAGGTAAATATATTTGATGTTTTATTCTTTCTTAGTTTTAAATAAATCAATGAATTTATATTTTAGTGGTGAGCTAAATTAAATAAATTGAATTTAAAAAAATATTATCACTTTTTACAAAATTTTATTTTTTAAAATAACTTTTTTTTTAAAAAAAATTCCAATGCTTATACACTTTTTAAATATGAAAAAATATTAAATAAAAAATTTGAATTCAGTCCTAATATATATATACTTTATAATTTTCTTAACAAAACCATAAAAAAAAAAAAAAAGGGTTCACAAGCTCGAAACAATCCAACAATATCAAGGGTGAATCCAAACAAAAGTCTCAAGATCAGAAAGAATATAATGTATAAAAGTTTGAGTAGAGTAGTCTTAAAATAGAAATTTAATTTGGGACTTTGATTAACTTTATTCTATTTGACCAATAAAATATTTTATAAATTGGAATAAAAAGGCTAAAACTAAATTATTAACAGAAATAAATTCTTAATATGATTTTCGAAATACATATGAACCATATCGTAATTAACCTGCCAAATAATCAGGCAAGTCCACTGCTCCTAATAAAATGGAAATGGAAATGCCATTAATATTTGGGAGGTTTAAAAAAATATATATTTATATTTTAATTAAATATAAAATAAATATAATCAAACAATAATATTAACTATATTATTTAAAATTCAAATTTAAACTAATAAATTTATTTCATTTAATACTCATCCGTTTTTTGAAAATTTAAATCCTTTTTATTAATCAAATAAAATTTTTTTATTTTAAATTTATAAATGTTAAATCCAATACCATGAGTACAAACCTAACGCAGCCTTAAAGATTTTATATTTGAAAAATGGAAAGAAAAAAACATAACAATAATTGATGCAGCTATAAGCTTTTGCTTTCCGATCCCGCAGAGTTAGAGGTTTTCCCATCCCATATTTTTTATACCCATCCTGATATTTTATTAAAAAAATTTATTTATTTTTTTTAATCTTCAACCTCAACCGGCTGCTTAGGCTATTACGTCTCCTCGTTCCCCAAATAACAATAACAATAACAATAACATTATTATTATTATTATTATTATTATTATTATTATCACCCATTAAAAAAATTAATTTATTTTGATATTTAAATACTTACATATTATATTTTTAATAAAAAATTTAATATTATCAAAATTATGTTTAAAATTATATTCAAAATCATATTTTTAATTTATAATTTACTTTTCAACAAATAAATTTATATTATATAACAGTAAATTATATAATAGTAAATCAAAATTATAAAAAAAACAAATCTGCCAGTAACCCCACCCCACACCCCAACAAATATATCCCATTTTTCCGCGAAGCAGGAAAAGGAGAACCATCCAGGCTGCTATTCTCACCCTCAAAAGGGATTAGGACTTTGCTCAGTTCAAATGAAAACTCTAATTTTCAGAAAGTAAATTACCTACCTTAAACAGCCTTCCACAGTTCCCTAACTCACCTACCCAACCAAATAAGACCTAAATATATAAGCTAGATAAGAGAAGTGGAAGAAATAGCCTTTAACTTCCCACTTAAAGTTTCCCCAACTCGCCTACACCTAAATATATAACACATCAACTTCAATCCATCAAATAACGATTCATGCAATATTTATTACTAAAAAAAACATCCTGGCATCAAACCAAAGATTACCCTAAAAATGTTATGAGAATCATAAACTACATACCATAGCCTACCCAAAAAAAACAAAAAAAAAACCACCACCAAAACACCAATGTATGTCCGGTAGACAATATACCCAGACCTCTTTTTCATCAGAGAACTTGAGCTTGTGAATATCTATCAAAAGTCGATGTTTGTCCTGACATTATCTTCATTACACCCTTGTTCACCTTTGGCCAGAATCAGGAGAACCATCTTCATAAGACACCAGGCCCCTCTTTCCATTAGGACTTCCTGATGATGACCTAGATCTGTCTCTGCTCACTCGTTTGGGAGACTGGGAGTCCAATGACGACTGCGATACTGATGGGCTCCGGCTATGAGGAGACCTCTCAGCCTGTGGGGAGCCACGAAATCTAGGTGCATTAACTGGGGAAAGACTCTTAACTGGGCTACGACTAGGACTGTAGCGACGATTACGGTAGCGAGGGCTTCGTGACAACGACGGGCTCCTTGTTCTGCTTCTCCTGCCTCTGTATCTGCCAAGACAAGGGAAGAAATTAAGTTGGTGTGATGGCCCCCCCAAATAAAAGAAAAAAAAAAAAAAGAGAACTTAGTATCAGTTAAAGTACTTCCAGTATTAAACAATATCAAGAATTCATAAAAAAGAAAAAATTTCCAAAGCCATCCATGCAAAGAAAGCATTTCTCAAGTCGGCAGTAGATCATGAACCTGGGAGGAGTTCTTCCTCTTGGTGGGCTTCTATACCGCCTAGGTGAATACCTCCTGTAATTTGAATATCTAGAAAGAATCACCAACAATTAATGAGTAAGGCCGTTGGCACTGACTTCAAAATCTTAAAGAAAAATGAAACGCATGGTTAAACATGGAATCTTGAACCATCGGATAGCAATAGACACGAGTAAGAAATTTCAACCAAAAAAACAAGGTAAAAGTATTGATAAATAAAAGGGCTCAAACTAGACACCTGTCACGGTTGCTTCTGCCGCTATATCGATATGATCTAACAGGAGAGCGATCTGGAGAAGGCGTTCTGTATCGCCGAGCATAAGAGTAACGTTGACTAAAACCACGCCCTCTTCTGATGCGTTTGGGAGACCCATCAGGGGAGACACTTCTTGACAAACTTCTTCGATCAGGAGGAGATCTTACCCTATGTATGGGGCTAGGGCTCCTTGAATAGCTCCGTGGATTGTTCCTGGTTGGAGCCCTAATTGGACTTCTACTAGCACTTCTCCTTGAAGGAACCCTACCCGAGCTTCTACTAATGCTTCTGCGAGATGATCTAACTGGGCTTCTGCTTGCACCTCTCCGATAAGACCTAACAGGGCTTCTGCTAAATCCTCTTCGAGAGGATCTAACAGGGCTTCTGCTAATAGGTTTTCGTGATGATGCTCTAGGTGGGCTTCTGCTAATAGATTTTCGTGATGATGCTCTAGGTGGGCTCCTGCTCCTGCTCCTGCTCCTGCTTCTTGGAGGAGGGGATCTCAAAGGGCCCCTGCTTGTGCTTCTTGGAGAACGGGATCTCACAGGACTCTTGCTAATGCTTCTAGCCCTTCTTCCCCTCACTGGACTTCTGCTGACACTTCTAGCTGGACTCCTGCTGCTACCACTTCTAGCAGGACTTCTGCTGAAACTCCTCTGTGAGATACGTGGAGGACTCCTCCTCATAATACTTCTCCTCGGACTAACACTTGGGCTCTTGCTCAGACTCTTTCTGGGACTAATACTCATACTCTTACTCATGGTCCTCTTGGGACTTAAGCTTCGGCTCCTGCTCATTTAACTTTCAATAAAATACCGGCTCTGGATGAGGTAAGCAAAAAGAATAACTGAGGTGTGAGAAGAATGGAAAGTAGACCTAGATTTGCCTGGATGATCATCTACCACATCAGGTAGTCTATCTTCACTTCTGTCAGATGTAGCATCTGCCTCAATGCCATTGCTTCGCCGCCCTCCATTTTCCTTGGGGGATTCACCTTCTTCCTTTTCAAGCATAACATGTTCTTCCCTTATTTTATGGGAAAGGGAAGCATCTTCTTCCTCCAAAACCATAGGAGACTGATCCCCAACTGCAGAATATTACACAAAACAAATGAGTATTTGGTCTAGATTGTTTAATATGATAACGAGCACAAGAATTTCCAATTAATGATGACTAACAGTCTATGACACAGACAACAAAAATAAAGAATGAAGTTAACAAGGTGATTCTGTGCAGTATCACATGAATTAAAGCAAAAAAATGAGTGAAATCAGATAAGAATAAGACTCAACAACTGTTTAAAATCTACTCATGTTTATAGACACAGAAAACGAAGAATGTAAAAATGATAAATAAAACAATTACAGATACAAACACTTCAAGTAATACCAGTTTTCAAAGAAGGGTCTCTACGCCTTCGAGCTTTTGCCTGGACTTCAAGAGCATCATCATCAGAGCTGCTTCCACTTTCACTCTCACTATCACCATCAGTAAGGCTATCTGACACCCTAAGAATAAAATTAAGGATAAAATTAATAATGCCATGCAAAAAAAACATCATCATCAAATTAAAAACCAGTGTAAAGCTACAGGGCAAAAAAAAGAGTTTGTGGCTCCAAAACTAAAAAATGTACTGCTAACAGTTCATGCATCTAGTTGAAGGTATTTTCAATAAACATCAGCCAACCATTTGAATAAAGATGGAAAGGACACATATAATTACATGCATGATAAAGGGAAAATGACTTAAGTTTGCAATGTGACACAAATCCCTGAGATCAAAATGCAGAGACGAATAACCAATCTTACTTCTTAACGGAAAAAGCAAAAGAATTCCATAAGGAATATATAATGATTTGGAATTACAGACATATGTATGCCTTTGGGCATAAAAGTCCTTTCAAATTCCCCTTTTTTGGTGGTAATGAAATGACCGCATCTTTAAGGGCCAGGTTATCTTTCAAACTTTCCTGGCTTCTTCGTGCCCTTTTAATTCAAAGAGCATTTTGGACAGTGTCACTTTAGTATGAATACAGGCAAACACTTATTAATAGTTAGTTTCTTTACATATTGCTCACTGGAAGAAACATAATGTGGTACTCTGAAAAAACAAATAAGTTGTATGCCATGCAATCAGGGGCGGATCCACCATGGGGCAGTGGGGGGCAAGTTGCCCCCACTGGCTTCAAAAATCCTATGTAGAGTTTGCGTTTTTATAAATTTGTGCCCACTCAATTATTTCTCCTTGTTGTTTAAATTGCCCTCAACATATAGAGTACGTGTTTTTATAAATTTACCCCCACTCAATTATTTCTCTTTGCCCACACTCAATTGCTTCAATTGTCCCACTTTGTAAAATTAGTGATTTATTTTAAGTTTTATTTCTACGCAAATGTAATTATTTTTATTTATACAAATCTCATTTACTTAAAAGTGATTTATTCTAAATTTTATTTATATGTACTCAATTTTTTTTATTTATACAAACATATATGTTTTGTGTGCATCGCCCCACAAACAAAATTTTCTAGATCCGCCAGTACATGCAGAGTATAGTTATCTAGTTATCTTATAGAAATAGTACCACATAGCACAGGAAAAAATCCAACAAAACAATTCTACCCAATTATCATCGAAAGACAATGAGTCATTCTATGTAGAATAATACAACAGCAAATCACCGAAGCCCAATTTCTTTTTTCTTCAACATTATCGCATGGAATCTGAACTAGAGAGAAAACTCTAGTAAAATAAAATTAATAGGTATAGTTACTACCTTCTTGATCGACGTTTGGATCTCTTATCACGTCTCTTTCGCCTTTTTTCACGCCGTTTATCTCTTCTTTTTCCACGTCTATACTTGTCCCTTTTAGAAGATCTTTTTCTTTTCTTGCGCCTGTCATCACTTGAGGAACTAATCTCAGAAGAGGAGGATATATACGAGTCAGAATCACTATCAGACTCAGATGATCCCATATCTGGATCAGATGAACTCTCTGACTCAGACGAATCATATCTTTTTCTCCTCTTCTTTCTATCTCTTGAAAATTTCTTGTGCCTTCCCTTCTTACGTGCTTCATGACTATCAGAATCAGATAAAGCATCCTTTCCTGTCTTCAGTTTATGTACTTTCTTCTTGTCCACACCTAAAGCAATAAAATAAAAAATTTGAAATACAAATTAAAGAGAAGATTCCACCACCTCAAATATAAATTCAAATACTGACATATAAGATGAAATTAAAGGCGAAATAAAAGACAGATGGCTCCAGGATTCTTACCCTCAAATTCACCACAATTGATTATTTTTACAGTTACCAATGGCCTCCCTTCTTCATCACCTACACTTTCAATCTTTTTCAGCACTTCATCTCCTTGCACAAGCTTCCCAAAGACTACATACTTCCTATCAATATGATACCACATAAACAAAGGACCAAATGAATTAAATCACACATCAAGAATAACAGAAGACTATGAACAACAATAAAACCCACTATAAAGACAACACAAAAAAACAAAGTTTTAATATGAATCTTCAAAGTATCTGAAATTCAAGGAATGAAGAACCAACCTATCAAGATGATGATTAGCCTTAAAGCTAACAATAAAATGAGAACCAAAAGTGTCACGATCAGCAATTGACATTGACAGAAGACCAGGACCATCATGCTTAAGCCTTGTAGTCTCATCTGAAACAGTGTAACAGTCACCACTTGTCACAACATTGAGTTGGAGGAAGAAATTATTTGCCTCACGAAAAATGAACCCAAGATACGATTCCAATGATTTGCTCAGTCACACAAACATAAGCACACGCATGACAATATTGACAGGTATCAAACCCATGAGTAAACTGTATCACTATAGTGAAAAGGATATTTATTGCACAAGTGCAGGATAAAAAAGTATCACATTGCAAAAGCACCAGTTTCCATTCACTTCCTTTGGCCCAAACCTAAAACTATAACATCAACAATTTAAGGGAACTGTACAAGAAGGCCTAATATTAAGAATTCTCACCTGGAAACTTTCCCCCATATATGCTCTCCCCGCCAGACCCTGCAAAATAGAAAAAGGAAAATAAGCAAATAATTTCAAACTATGAAAAGGGAATGAAAACACATGAAGATAGTTCCATCACCTACAAATTTTATAATTCTTAGATAATAAATTACACCACTACAAATTTTTTACTTCTTAGATGATGTGAAATATCATCCAAAATTTTGAATTGTGAATCTTAAGCAAGCCTAGCTTTCAGTCAATTAGTATTAAATCACTCACGTATTAGAATTTAGATCATGTCTTACCCTAAGAACAAACAGGCACCACATTATTACCGGGAATTACATAAAATGGTGATTTCAATATGAGAAAACTATAAATTCAGTACCAAAAACTCCAAAGTATTTAAAAAAAATTCCAAAAACAATAAAAAGATAAGGCACTGAGCAACATAACAAATGAATCAAATAGAATCATCCAAAACAAATGCATTAGTGATGCACAAAATCATAGTCACGGAATACATACCATCGCGTTTAACAAAATCACCACCCTGCAAGACAACCACAAACTATTAGTCTACTGGTAAGCAGAAACATACATTTGTTCAAAATTCGGCAGGACACTATAAGCATAGTAAATTTTGAGGATGGACAACTCAGTAAGTACAACCTTAAAACTACATCACAAGAAAAGCAGTCGTGACCATCAGCCCTGTGTCCTACAGCATAAACAAGGGTAACTGACAGACCACTTCTAAGCCACGATGAACAAGAAAACTAAGCACATAAGCAAATTTGGAACCACCCTACATAATGAACATCTTAATGTACACAAGATATAAAAACAAACCTGAGCCATGGAACCCTTAATAATGCTATGGAAAAATGACCCTTTGTAGTGCAACGGCCTTCCAGTTTTAGGACCAATTCCCTTCTCCCCTGAAGATGTGCAGATAAAATCAGAAAAACTGCTAATTGACTGGAAATATTACTTTGCATAATCAATACCCACCTCCATTATTTAAATACCAATCAAAATTAGGTAGCTGAAAATTTTGCATAAGAATAAGGCTTGGCGTCCAAAAAAGCTATCATACTATCAATCATCAACAAAAATTGCATATACAAGACAACCATTACAAGAAAAGACATCATCACAAAACTAATTTAGCACTTATTTATCACCTGTACAAAGGGCACGGAAATTTTCTGCAGTCTTGGGAGCAATATCAGGGAAAAGCTGGAATTAAAGATAACCAGTAAATTAAGTGCACTTGAAAGCCAAATTAATTAAAATAACATACAGATGCAATAATAGTACACAATGTCCACATATTTTCTTGATTAAAATAATTTTACCTCAAAAACCATCCTTTCACAAGGATCACCATCAATGGACACGTCCATGAAAACCAATGGATTCTTCTTCTTTGCCATATTCTATGTTCCCTAATATCACAGATCAAGTCAGCACAACCAATAACCCGATGTGCAACTAATGCATTTATAAACAAACGAAACCAAATGACGTTAGTAGCTAGAAAGCACAAACATATAATTATACCAAAAAAAAATCCCAGAAGTTACGATATAAATTTACTTCAGATTTCTGCAAATTCAACTTGTGTTACAATGACAGTCATCTGTCTGAAGCTGCGAGAAGCATGGTAGGTCCATGTTTATAACAAATGCCTAAGTAAAGTCAACCCATGAAAGGAAGAAACAAATCACAATATGATACATATACTGCCAGTCTCAACGCAAAACGAATAATTCAAAATGAGCAAAGCAATAGAGACCCATTACCAAAACAGTAACAAGTAACAACCCAGGAACAGAGACCAAATTTAAAGAGAAAAGAAGAAATGGAATTAAGCTTCCATCAAGCACCAAAAACAATTACGTTAGCATAGATCATAATAGATCTAAACCTTACAAGAAATCAAGCTACACGATAATCATCAAACCTTAAGTATTTTCTTAATCATACCAACAGCTAAAATCGCTTCACCCCGTACACTCATACCGTGTATGAACAGATGCGCAATGCCAACATCCTAGATAATGAAACTGACAAAAATCAACAAAAGAAAAAAACCCAGACATAATTACCCAAAATTCTTAAACCCTAGTTAGATTCCCGCAAACCCCAAAAATCCCCAAAATCAAACAACCAGATCCAGTATTAAAAACTTAATGGACAAATATAAGTTCAAATTCAATACATAAAAAAAAAAGGCAGGATAAAAAAAATCAATTTTACAAATTAAGTTTCATTCAGATTGCATGTTTCGGATCAGAAACAAAAATAATAAGAATGATTGAAGACGCATGTAGAAGAAGATATACAGAATAGAGAAGAGAAATAAGAAAGCGGCAGTGAGAAACCCTAGGTTCACCTGCAAGAGACGCAGAGCCACAGAGAAATTAAAAGATATAGGGCGAAGAAAAACCTAGGCTCTTTCTACAAAGAAGGGCTAAGGGGAGAACTTTATGCCTGAGCTACTTCAATTTTCTTCCATGTTTGCCCTTATAGTGCGTCTGAATTGCACCTTGCGCCTCCTGATATGACTGGCGTTTCCCATTGTCTTGTGGTTGACCCAATTAACAAGTGGGCTTCCACCCCCCCAATAGTGTCTCAAACGGCCCAAGTAACAATTGTCACAAAACCTCTCCCGGCAAGCCTTACGTTTATGAGCAGGAAGGAAGATCCTAAAAAACAGACCCGATTGAAGTGGAAACTAGTGGCACCGCACACCAGACAGGGCTCCTCCCAACAATTACAAAGCTGAGTCCATGATCATTTACACCCAAAAAAAAAAAAATTGATAACCATTAGAGAACCAGCGATAAGCACATTCTATTGGAACTGCAGGCCATTGTAGGCCTGCACTAATAATACCCAATTGAGGAGTTGACGGTAGAGCTTTTCTTGCAACTCATAAATAGATCACAAGATTTGCCACCATAAATACCACATGTGACCTCTGCTTAATGGAAGATTGGCACCTTCAAGAGGAAGCCCAAAACACATAAAACACTGAAAGACAAAACAGAAACAGCAGATCGAAGGAAGACTCTTTCATTGAAGCTCAAGCTACTGAACAAAATCCAAAAGGAAATACTTACACCCACCTACAGGGGGAGAGTAAACCCACAACTTAGGCATGGAAAGGAGCTCCTCTTGTCAGTAGAGGTAGGGAAGCTGCTTAAACGACAAATAAAAACACCATAAACGCAAAACAAATGATAAAAAGAAAGAAGAGAGTCTTTATAAATGATATCCTTAAACTTTGTTATAAAAATTTATCAACATTTCTTTGAAATTTTCGCATATTTAGTTTAAGAATAATAGAAAATTCAATCAAAAGTAAAACACATGCAATGCCAAAATCTAATTACACTTTATCTTATAGATCGAATATTCAAAAAAATTTATGCTTTCATTTCCATTTGTCTATAGATATTTTAAAACTGTTATTTACAATATTTAATAAGATTTCACCAAATTTAATTTACAAATTTTGATAAATTTTTTTTTTCTTGTTTTGAAAATGACAAAATTCTTGTATAAATAAAATTTATAAGTTTAATAAGTCCCGTAAAAATACAACGGTCTAATAAGTTTATATAAAGTTTATGGCTTAAATTATATTTAAGCCATTAATTATTAGTCAATAGCTACTCGCAGTAGCTATCAATTACTAGTGCTATTTAATTTTGTCATCAAACATTCAAAGTCATAAACAGAAAACATCAATGACAACAATAATTAACTTAGAATTGATTATAGTTATTCTTAATTGATGCTATGCTAGTCTCCTTTAACTAGTCTCATTATAATGCAAGTTTGTGGCAAAAAAAATGAGTATGGTTAGTGACTTATTAGCCGGTCACTCCAACGTTAAAGTCAATAAATGGTTGAGAGAGTAATATGAAATTCGTGTAGAATAAACATACCTTATTTATGAAGTTGTTTTGATATTTATTTGAGACCATTAGAGTTTATTTCTAGAATCTCAAGATGTTCGATTATAATTTTGAGATTTCAAGTGATCATTATAGTTTAATTATATTTTCATTTGGACCTTACTCAGACTTCACAGCTGATCGTCCAAGCTATTTGATACTCGAGTCTATCGACTAAAAGTCTGAGCTATACTAAGAATTTAACTCCTTGTTTCACTTGATTTCCTTGATCAAAACTATTGACTCTTTGATTAAGCCATAGCTATTCAATTATTTGACTATTTGATCAAACTATTTAACTATTTAAAAGAAAATAATAAAATTTAAAAAAATTATAGAATACAATTGTTGTAACAATTTTATTATAAAGATCGATGAGTGCCACTATAATTAACGATTAATATCTACCTGTTGTACATACAACAGTGGGAGCAATCAGAAGAAACAACAGGTACGATGTTCACTGGCAAAAAGAAAAAAGAAAAGAAAATAACGTCCAGGCAAACATTAATATCGTCTTGTTAAAATACAACACATCTTATGTCATCTCAACTTGGCCACCAGCAGCTGCCTTCCTTTTAGTAACAGGCAATTCAGTTTCAGGATTACCTGAATTGGGAAACCAAGAGCTCTCCTGCCTATCTCCATCACCCCAAATAGCATAAGCTTCTTCCCCATGAGCAGCTTCATCACCAATTGCCATATCCTCGTCAGACATTCTCAGAGGCACAACCAGTTGGATTAAGAGACATATGATGCTTGTGACAATAACATTGATGCAAATAACATATAGAATTCCCAGAAGCTGAATTCCTACTTGTCGAAACCCGGTATGGACTTTTCGCATTTGAAAACCATAAAATAATCCAACATACTGGGCATATGACCCTGTGAATAAAAAGCATAGTCGAGGCTCAGCGAAGAGACCTGTGAGGATTCCACCGAGGCTTCCTGCAATTGCATGCGTGTGTAAAACAGCCATTGTGTCATCAACCTTTTGAAGTAGCTCAGACTTCTTGTGCACAACCATCATAGTGAACCAAGGAATTGAACCTGAGCATAGCCCCATTATTATTGCTGCCCATCCTTGCACTACCCCTGAATTAAATTGCAGAAAGTGTGAAATTAACACTCAATCCAATTAAGCCATTCATCTTTTTGATAAGATCTTTGAACATTTACACTCTGTTTGTTTGGGAAATTTTTTAGGGGGAAGGAAAATAAAGAGCAGAAAATAAAGAATATTTTCCTTTTTTATTTTCTTTGCTCTTGCTTAGATAGAAATAGAGAAAAATAAAGAGAGGAAAGAAAGTAATGATAAATTTACAACTTTATCTCATCTATTTTTCAACAAAAAAAAAACTTTAGAAGAGGGTAATATTGTAATTTTGATGTATAATCTCACACTTTTATTATTTTCTCTTCAAATTGGAGAGAAAATAACAAAAAAAAAAATTAAGGGTTATTTTCCCTTCTCTCCTTATTTTCCCTTCATTTTCAAACAAAGAAAAGTGCTAATCGTAATTTATTTTTTTTAGGGTAGACAATACAACAAACAGTCAGTGATGAAAATGGATCACACCTCAAAACATGGCTATTTTAAGAGGATCTTTGTTTCCATATAAATCACTCACACACCATTTTCTTTCCTCCCTTTTTTCCCTATATGCAAACAAAGTGTTATGGAATTACCAGCTGCAGGAGTGATGCAGACTAAACCAGTGATCATGCCTTGAACAGCACCAATAACCGAAGCTTTGCCAAAATATAAGACATCTAGTGCAAGCCAAGTAAGCAAGCTTGTGGCGGTACACAAGTGGGTGTTCAAGACTGCTAAGGAAGCATCAATGCTTGCTGCATAAGGGTCTCCTCCATTAAATCCTGTCCACCCCATCCAGAGTAGTCCTGCCCCAGCTAACATAAGAATGATGTTGTTTGGAGGGAATCTCTCCCTGTCCTTGGTTAGGCGAGGACCCACCTAAAGTGCAGCAGAATTAGCAAATAGAAATTAAAAATACATGCAACGGATTAATAGCTAAAGATTTAATACAGCGAGAGAAGTAGTTACCCAAAAGGCCGCTGTGAAACCTGCAACTCCAGCAGACAAATGAATCACAAAGCCACCAGAATAATCTATTATCCCATTTTTGAAGAGAAAACCATTAGGACACCATATGCTAAACGCTACAAGAGTGTATGAAAAGGTTAGCCACAGCGGCACAAACATCATCCAGGCGTAAAAATTCATCCGCCCAAGCACGGCACCAGCAATCAAAATCAAAGTAATAGCTGCAAAAACAGACTGAAAAAACACCATGGTTGCACTGGGGAACTTGCCAAGGAATGCTTGGTCAAGAAGGAATTTTTGATCAAGGGCAACATTGGCTTTTCCCCAAAAGGGTACAAGCTCTTCTCCAAAAGACATCCTGTAGCCCCAACAAACCCAACATAAAAGCACACAAGCAAAGGCATAGAATGCCATGAAAGCAGAGTTCACAGCCCATTTCTTCTTCACCCCTCCACCATATAGAATAACAAGCCCTGGAATGCTTTGTAGACCAACAAGTGTTGCTGCTGTTAGTTGCCATGCATTGTCTGCTTTGCTCATCCATGAAGGGGTTGCATCATCAAAAGCTAGACCAGAAGGAAGATCCAACGGGTTTGGAGCTGGAGATGGTACTGGTACCAAGTTATTGCTCATTTTTTCACTTTGAAGGAGGAGAAAGTGCACACATTTGTGATATTGGTGAGCTTATATCTAGGAGAAGAATGGTTTGCAATCGATTATGACGATAAGTTGTCACTCCTTGGTGTCATTTTTGGCATTTAAGAGCCTTTTTTTTAATATAATCTTCATTGTCATATTATCTGGTTTTATGTGCTCTTAGGTCACATCTAGAATTGCTTCACAATTTTTCTATTCAATTCTTGGCGAGTAATCCAATTAGTGATAATGGTAATTCCAAAGATTCCAATTTTGATTTCCCAAATCAAGATAATATTAATAATAATTTTTTTTATTGCTTGTTTGAGGTGTGCATGAATTCGGAGTTCCACCTTACTAAAAGAACCAGGTGCTTTGAAACAACAGCCAAACAAATCCTTTCCTCCAAGTCCTTAAAAACTCTTGCTCATTGTTTATACCGAATCATAGTTTACTCTTCACAAACTCGGATCCTGATTCATTCCCCCACCCAAAATTGAATTAATAATGGTAAATTATTTTGATTTAAAAATTTAATTAATCAATTACTTTAAACAAATTAATTTTGGATTAAATCATTATATTAATTTATTATTCAAATTACTCTAAATAATATATTATTTAACGAATTATAGATTATTGATATTGATTTGATATAAAAACAACATATGACTTGTATATATTAGCTCAAGCCCTGCATATAAAATTTCTGAAGTTAAGGATGAAGACTTGAAGCCTCAAATGAAAAACCAAGGATAAACTAGCAGAGCATATATATATATTATAGGATCGAGCGCTTACTATTGTGTTAAAAATTTAAGGCATTAGTAGAGCTGTAAAAGTCTAATCATTATAGTCCTTATAAAGATGTTTTAGTATGGTTTTCAAACTGTAGGGACTTGTTGATAACATTAACAAATTATAGGGGATATTTTGTAATTTACCATTCACCTTGCAGGAAAATTAGAAGCATCATTGCAGACATTTGTTGTTGAGTAGGCCCAAACCAGGCACAAGCCCAGCCTATGGTTACGTTTCTTCTTTCTTTCAGTTGAATTTCGCAGAAGGGGTTTAAAGCTATTAGGGTTTTTGGTCTTCTCCTTCTCCAAGTGAAATTTCATAAGACAATGAGATCTTCACTCATTTCTTCACCGATTCCTCCATTCCTTCTTCGCTCCTTTGCAAATCCTAAATCTCTATGTTCACAACCTCAATTGCCCAGTGAACCCAATCCAGAATCCTCACTGTTACACAATCGCAATTCAAACTTCAATAATGCCGAGAAAGGCAACCAACATCCTCATTTTCCTGAGAAACCTGCTTCAGATTTCAATTTTCAGGGAAACCAAACTTTCCCCGAGTCCGAACAAGTCAAATTCACCACACTTACCTCGCAAGATACAGTTTTGACGCGAACAAATGCTATCGATACTCTTTTAAGTCACAGAAACGACCCAATGTCAGCTTTAACCTACTTCAATCGATTGGAACGGACACGTAAGTTTGTTAGGAGCCTTGATTCGTTATGTGTTCTGCTTCACATTTTGACAAGGTCCTCAGAGACTTCTCGACGCGCGCAGAATCTGCTTAACCGATTTATTTCGGGTGATTCGGGCCCCATGCCTACTGTTCTTGTTGATCACTTAATTGAGACTGCAAAAAGGTTTGATTTTGAATCCGATTCACGGGTTTATAATTACTTGTTGAATAGTTATGTTAGAGCAAACAAGTTAAATGACGCTGTTGATTGTTTTAATAGAATGATAGGGGGCAATATCTTTCCTTGGGTTCCATTTCTGAACATATTTCTGAGTGCATTAGTTAGGAATAACATGATTTGTGAAACACAAAAAGTCTATAACGAGATGGTTTTGAAAGGGCTCCATGGTGATCTTTTTACAGTTCATATAATGATGCGTGCAAGCTTGAAAGAAAACAAACATGAGGAGGCAAAGAAATTTTTTAGCAACGCCAAGGATAGAGGGATGGAACTTGATGCTGCAGTTTATAGCATGGTTATTCAGGCTTTTTGCAAGAATTCTGATGTTAATTTGGCTTGTGGGCTGTTAAGCGAGATGAGAGATAAGGGTTGGGTTCCATCTGAGGGTACCTTTACCAGTGTTATACTGGCTTGTGTCAAGCAAGGAAATATGGCGGAAGCATTGAGGCTTAAGGACGAGATGATGAGATGTGGGAAACAAATGAATGTGGTGGTGGCAACGAGTTTGGTTAAGGGTTATTGCAAGCAAGGTGACTTGCATAGCGCTTTAGATTTATTTGATAAAATGAATGAGATTGGACCTAGTCCAAACAAGGTTACGTATGCAGTTATGATTGAATGGTGCTGTAGGAATGGGAGTATAGATAGAGCTTATGAGCTTTATACCCAAATGAAAAACAAGGATATCTGTCCTTCTGTCTTCATTGTCAATTCCTTGATACGGGGATTCATGAAAATGCAATCACTTGAAGAGGCATCCAAGTTGTTTGATGAAGCAGTTGCATGTGACATTGCCAATGTGTTCACTTATAATTCTTTTTTATCATGGCTCTGTAAAGAGGGTAAGGTGAGTGAAGCATGCAGTATATGGGAAAAGATGATGTCCAAAGGGGTGAGTCGTACTGTAGTTTCTTACAACAGCATGATACTTGGCCACTGCAGACAAGGCAACTTGGATATGGCATCTCGTGTATTTTCGGAGATGCTTGAAATGGGTTTAAAACCTAATGTAATCACATATTCTGTTTTGATGTACGGATATTTCAAAAGAGGTGACACTGAATATGCTTTTGATGTGTTTGACCGAATGGTGGATGAAAATATTGTCCCATCAGATTTCACTTACAATACTATAATCAATGGATTGTGTAAAGTTGGTCGCACATCTGACGCACAAGATATGCTGAAGAAGTTTGTTGAGAATGGTTTCATTCCCATCTGCTTAACATACAACAGCATAATTGATGGATATTTGAGGGAAGGATCTATCAATTCTGCTTTGACTGTTTACAGAGAGATGTGTGAAAGTGGAGTTTCTCCAAATGTTGTCACTTACACTACCTTGATTAATGGATTTTGCAAAAGCAACAATATTGGTCTTGCTATGAAGATGCGGAATGAAATGAAAAACAAGGGTCTTAAACTGGATGTTACTGCATATTGTGCTCTGATAGATGGATTTTGCAAACAACGAGACATGGAAACTGCAAGTCAGCTTTTCTCTGAACTTGTGGAAGTTGGACTGTCGCCAAATTCAGTAGTTTACAATAGCATGATAAGTGGCTACAGGAATCTTAGAAATATGGAAGCAGCACTCAACTTGCAAAAAAGAATGTTAAATGAGGGGATTCCTTGTGATTTGAAAACTTACACTACACTGATAGATGGATTGCTAAAAGAGGGCAAATTACTCCTTGCATCAGATCTTTACTCAGAAATGCTTGCCAAGGGTATCATGCCTGACATAATAACATTTACTGTTTTGATAAATGGTCTTTGTAGTAAAGGACAAGTAGAAAATGCACAGAAAATTTTGGAAGAGATGGATAGGAAGGGTACCACACCTAATGTCCTTATTTACAATACCCTGATTGCTGGGCACTTTAAAGAGGGCAATCTACAAGAGGCCTTTAGACTGCATAACGAGATGCTTGACAAAGGTCTAGTTCCTGATGACACTACCTATGATATCCTTGTAAATGGAAAAGTCAATGGTGGAAATCCTCTTTCTGGAGTTTCACGTGTTTGAGTCGCAAATCAAGCTTCCTTTCAGAATTCCTACTGTAGCTTTGGCCCTTCAAGATTAAAAAATGCATCTACCTCTGAAGGCCAGTTACAATCATCATTTTGTGCTATTTTTTGTTCTCAAATCTTGAATAGTTTAATATATATATATATATATATATCCTGTAAAATGTAGGATGAATGCTTCTCTGAATCATTGAGGCCGAACTGTAAATAATTTTTTCTGGCTACTCAGGCTCTTACGTGCATTTGAGCACTTTTTCTAGGTATGTATGATGAATCTAAGGCAATTTTTTATCTTGTGTTTATCGTTTGATGTAAGCCGTGTAGAGTTCTTGCAAGGCACATGGCTGAATAATATTTCAATATTCATTCCGGTGCAATTGTCACAGTTATGGAGCTGAACTACTGGACTATATAGGCTATAGCTGAGGACTCTCAGCAACCGCGCGTACAAACAGCAACAACTGCCTAGGAGTGTTAGAAAAAAAAAAATAACTAGATAGCAAATCAATTCAAAGACTGGACAGCCAAGAGTAACAAATTATTAACATTTGCTAACACAAAGAAATCTGATTGATGAAATTCTATAGTTACTCAAGAATCCTCAAATTATCTCTATAATAGTTGCTAGGGCTGTAGCCTGTAGTTAGTAGGTGCCAGCCAACTGTCAATTCTACTTTCTAATTTCTTATTCTCCTCTTTAAAGATTCTGAGGTCATTCACAATGCTTCTGTCTTGGATGAGCTTGTTACCATCTGTCATGACATTTAAGCTTCTTTATTTGATAAAGAATTCTAGGTATCTATCATTCTCTTACTATTTTCATTCATTTTGCATGTCATCAAGGTGAAGGGTCCCATTTTTGCATATTTAAAAGTGCTTTCTCCAGGCTGTACAGCATAATGTAAAAGATGGTATATTTATTTACATATATTTTTTATTTTTCGTTTATTGGGTCAATTGAGGTTTGAATTCGAGGTTTTATAGTCCTAGATAGGATTCCAGTACCACTTAGTTCAAACTCTATTTATAAAAGATTCTTCTTTATAATAAAAGATGAGCATAGAAAGAAATGGTGTGGGAGGGAGGCCTTCTTTTCCAAGGATTGGAATATGTGCTGGAATTTTGGCACTTTCAAACATCACCATGCAAGTTATGGAATCTTGCTTAAGGTCAAGGGTTGTTGCTAACTAGTAGTCCCTTTTCTCCTCATCGAAATTACCGGCTTTATGGAAATTCACCTTTGGCGCTCCGCCAGTATGGCTTTTCATGATATTAATAGTGACAAATTACAAAATGATCATCAGATTTTATAAAAATTATGATCAAATTCTAAAATTATATATTTTACAAAAGAGTAATGGCTTAAAAAATATCAATTTTTTTTTTATTTTTACAATTACACTGATTTTTTTTTTTAATAATTGCATCCTAAACTATTGATAATACTGAAATTGTACCATGTTATTAACCACATCATTAAAAACTAATTTTAATACATGCAAAATGAACTATTTAAATATTAGAGGGGTTATAGCTTTAGCCTTTAAGTCTCAAGAGCTCTCCATAGATTAAATTATAATTTAGTTTTTAAAATTTAGTTAAATTTACAACTTAATTATTATAGTCTGAAAATAAAGTAATTTAATTTTTAACATTTTAATAAATATAAAAATTAGTTTTTATCATTAAAATTATCATTAATTTCTTGTTAAATTAGCAAAAATAATTAAAATGCTCTTAACTTTATTTTCAAGCTGAAAATAATCTAGTCTCTATTATTTTAAAATTATAAAGGTTGTTGTAGGTTTAATCAAATCTTATCTATTAATTTTTTTTTAAAAATAATATTTAATAGATTAAATTATTTTTATATTAAAAATAAAATTAAATATATTTTAATTATTTTTACTAAATTTAACGGTAACTTAACTAGAATTCTAACTTAAATGAATAAATTTTATGATCATTAAGATATCAATAACTAAATTACTTTATTTTTAAACAACATGAAATAAATTATAGGTTTAATTAAACTTTAAAAATTAAATTGTAATTTATCCAAAAAATTATGGCGACTTTCTCAATTTTATATTATTTATGATTATTTTGAAGTAATTAAAATTTTAATTAATATATATATATATATATGCATACAATTTTTTAAAAAAATTTTAAATAAATTTATATATTTCATCATCATCATCATCATCATCATCATCATCATCATCATCATCATCATCATCGTCATCATCATCATTTGAAAATTATTAATGTGAAATTCTTTTTAAAGAGCACAATGAATGTGAGTCTGTTGTTCAATCGTTGATTAGTAGCCTGATCTGTAAGGTTTCTTACACTCGAATAAGTGAAGAAGCTAATACTTGAAGGTCAATCTAGATCAAATTGAGGTTTAATAGATATATTATTAATTAAATACTATAAAATTGTTAATTGATAATACTTTATCATAATTAATATTTTATATATTTTATAAATAATTATTAAATAAATTTAATTAATATGTAATATTATTTAAAAATTAGATAATAATAATAATTAATTATTTATAACAAAGAAATACTTAAAATTAAAATTTTATGATAATAAAATTAAAATTTTATGATAATAAAATTATTCATATCTGTAAAAATTAATATTAATATATTAAAATTATATAACATAATAAATAAAATTTTTTTATTATAAGAAATGTTAAAATAAAAAAATAATTTAATGATTTAAATTAATAAATTAATAAAATAAAATATTTAAATTATTATTTATTAAATTGTAAGGGAGTGAAATTACAAATTTTTTATTTTTCTTTTAATAGTTATAAGTTAATAATTATTAATTATTTTATATTAGTATGTTAAATTAATAAAAATAATAATTATGTATTTTATTAATTCTATAAAGATAAACTTATTTTTATTTTTACATAGTCTAAGAAAATATAATTAAAATAATAATATTTTTTTTATTGTCCCTTCCTAATATATATTTTAAAAAATTGACATGACATTTATTCAATTATTTTTATGTACTAATATATATTAATTTTAGTATTTGTTCTTCTCAAAATTTAATATTTGGCTTTGTCATTGAATTTGAAGATATTTTTAATAACAATAATAATACAATATTTTTTTAATTTATCTCAACATTACATGAGTTTACATTTATATTTATTTCTTTTCCAAAAGAAAATTCAAACTGAAATAATATATTTTAATTATAAAAATTATAAAATCATAAAAACTTTTATTTTCGTAATATTTAAAAATATGATTTTAAAATGTATTTTTAATTTTTAATCTCAATATTAAATAAGCAATAAATATAATTAATATATTATAAAAAATATATTATAATAATATCAAATACACTTTTATTTTAAAATAATAATTTAATGGAAAAAAAAATCCTTTTCCAACAAAATAAGGTGGAAAATAGATGGGGCGCAGTGCGCACTCCTCCTCCTCCTACTCCTCCTCCTCCTCGTTCTTCTGATTGGTATTAAACTTCAATCCTACGTTAAAAAGGACAAAACCAATAATTAATATTATAATCCTAAATACAATATTAATTTTTCCCCATTTGGTCTCTTCTCTGTAACTAAATTCATCTTCCACCACACAAATTGTTACTGCAAATTCTCTCTGCGATCGAGCTTTGCACCATTTGTCAAGAAAGGTCTGTGACATATCTATTCTCTATCTCTCTCAACATCTTTTTGTAATTTTTTTTTGGGGGGTTCTGTGTTTAATTGTTCACGCTTGTTCGGTCTGAGCATTTTTTTTTTTTAATTTTCAATTGGGATTTATTTATTTTTGAAGAAATTGATATTCTTAGTATCATAGTAATGGAAAGATTTTAAATTCTTTTTCTCTTACGTGAATTTATGTTTACATTTGTATAATGTAATTTTCATTGAACAAGAACTGATTTGATTTTTCAACCTTTCTTTGTACTATATTTTCATTTTTCATGCTATTAAATTATTCTATAAAGGTGTCTCACAGTGATTAGTAAAAAGTTCAATTTATTGGTTGCTTCAGGTTTTTTGTGAATTCTTGTTTCATTCAATACAAACACCATGAGATTCAGGAAAAGAAGTAACGTAGAGGTATTCTGCAAAAAGGGTGGGCCTTCAGGGGCGTGGAGATGCGGTGAGATTGTTTTTTCAGGCAATGGACACGATTACAGTGTAACGTATGATTCTCCTTCAAGCAAGAATAATGAGGATCTTGTAGAGAAGGTCTCAAGAAAAGCAATTAGGCCTTGCCCTCCTCCTCTGGACGATGCTTCCAATAGTTGGACTGCTGGTGATGTTGTGGAGGTGTTGGATGATCTTTATTGGAAGGCAGCTGCAATTTTGAAGGTTTTCAGTCAAAATTACTATTTTGTTAGATTAATTGGGTCTTCAAGGGAACTCCGAATCCACAAAAGTAACATTAGGATGCGTCAATTATGGGAAGATGGCAAATGGGTTGTCATTGGAAAGGTAAATTAGTGTTTTTTTTTTTTTTATTTCCTGTCTATATTATCCTTAATGATCTTCTGTTTCTGGCGTTTATTTTGTTGTGGTTTGGCTTTTAAGGATTTCCTGTGTCCATCCTTTTATCTTGTCTCTTTGGTTATGTTCAAATGTTTAGTTGTGTGCCTTTTGTGCTTGTTGGGCTTTTGTTTCCAGTGTTGTGGGATAATTATGTGTTGGCTATTTTTTTCAGGGTTCTGGCTTCAGGGAAGATGTGAAGTCCAATAAACTTTCGACCTTCAGTTGTTACCAGTATATAAGCCCTCGGATGCCGCAGGCCAAAGCAAAGACAAAAGTTCATGCAGGGAACAATTGTTTCACTGTTGAGAACGATGCTGGTTTTCAGGATTCTTGTATTGCGACTGCTAGAACACTGAAGAGAGCATCTGATGTCAAAGAGTGTAATGGAAAGGTCCTCAAAATGAGAGCAACACAGAAAAAGGGTGAGCACCAACTAGCGATGCCAGGGTGCTCATCCTCATTTATGCAAAAGGTAGGTGTTGTTGCTTACCCGGGAGAATGTCTGGGTGAAACCTACATGTATACTTCCCCTTACAATCAAACAATTGAATCCTATCAAATGGAGAGGGAGGCACCAAATTATCGTGTTGAGACTTTTCAAGCAAGAAGCTTTGAAGCTAATGATTATAGTAATGACGAATGTTCTGTTGGTAGTTGTAGCGTTATTAGTAATAGTCCAAGTAAACTATCTTGTCACATCTTAGAAGGTAATAGTCGTGATGCAGATAGCCTTAGTAGTGGTGCTGAATCCTTTTATGGTCGCGGAGATGAAGAAAAAAAATGTACCCTTTCCTTAGAAGAAAATGTATCGGTAGGAATTCATATGTTAGAGTTGCACGCTTATCGTTGCACTCTAGAGGCATTGCATGCTTCTGGGCCCTTAAATTGGGAACAAGAAGCGTTGTTGACAAATCTTCGTATCTCACTTAATATTTCGAATGATGAACATTTGATGGAGCTAAGGAACTTAATCTCAACTAGAACAAGTGTCCATATTAGGTAGCACCTAATTTGGGTCTTTGCTTTCCTATGGCCTTTTTCCTATTCTGGAAACAGTTTCTATCTATTAGCATAGGTTGACATCAATGTAAGAAGCAGCATGAAATTGGGACATTTTGTAGCTTTATTATTATTGTTCAATCTGTTTTGACTAGGCCAATGTAAATTTGTATTTTGAAAATTATGTAAGAACTCTTTATGCTGTATAAATTTTTCCTGGTTCATCATTGTGTTAATCTCTCTCTCTCTCTTTCTCTCTCCTTCGGTTGCATTGCTTTGAGGAACTTATACCTATTGTATAGATGCTTTTTTAGGCAGCCAGCCAGGCTGCAGTTTTCTATAGTGTCTTTTAAGCTTGGATGGATGTACATGTGACTGGTGGATTGTCAGATATCGTTAAAAGGTTCTAGGCCTGTTTAAATCCATTTTAATTGTGCAAAACTATGCATGCTTCTGTACACTGGATATGAGGTTGACAAGCCAATAATTAATTCTATTTTCATTTACCAGCAAAACTTTGGTCCTTTCTTTTATCCAGGCTGACAGGATGGTTAAATATGATATTTAATGGAAACTTGGAATTTTTTGGTTGCTTACTGCATTCTATTATGGAGAATGAAACTTGGATTATATTGAATCTTGTCACTAGCCGAAGCAATGATTATTACATCTCCTTTCTATTTTCTTGTCATTTGGTATTCATTAGAATAAATACTTATCTTATGATCTTAGGGACGATGGAAAATTTTGTTAGGTTGAAAATTTGGCTTGGCTTTTAATTTCTCCATAGAAATTCTGATTTTGAGGGTAGTATTAATGAATCCCCCTGCATTTTTCAGGGCCGCAGTTGGAGGCATGCGTGCATTGCTTCCAAAGGTCTAATGGAGATGGTGGGGATCACCACCATTCTTGTGGCACAATAAATGGGGCCACTACCAATTCAATGCTTTACCATTGTGCCAATCGATGTCCAGTTTCTGATATCATTGTCACTATAATCCCTGGAACCATGCACAAAATATATGGGGGAAGTGAATGCAAAACTTTGAGAAGGCAGGCATGAAATTCTGACATGGAAGCTCATTTTCATTTCAAGCTTTAATATGAGTTGTACGTGATTTTTGGTTTCTCTCTTTTTTATATACAAGTTTATCTACTGTTTTAATTTTTTTTGTTGCACATTTGATTCCGTACCAAGTTATCTTCAAATTAGTGATTTATGCTTCACAGATGTGATGACACCCATTCAGAAGGCTTGCTGCTGGCAGTTGTGTGTGAAACGCATGGCAATGGAAGTTATTCAGCCATCTGGTATGTATACATGCAAGGCGCAAGAATTGGAAGGGAAGATTTGATGAATGTATTCATCTCCTGGAATAATTTTCATCGTTGGGTTCCAGAATTTGAATATTAAGTTTCGTATGCATTTCCACGTGGTTATTAGTGTTAAGACGGAGTGAAAATAATTCCATACCTTTTAACAAGCTCTAACTGGCAAAAGCAGCATTTCTTTAGCCAGTTGCTATTTTTGGATATTGTAACCTTGCTTGAGCAAGTAAGTTGTGTTCTCTCATTATATTTCACCACACCCATATAATAGGGTACTAGACTACTAATGTGAGACACGTTTGCTTTATTAGAGCACCTACTATCTATACTCTGCCAATGAAGGGGTAGTGGGGTTTAGCTTCAAAGCTCATTTAGTTATGGGCATAGCCTAGTGAACTCATGAAAAAACACCAATTCTTATAGTGCTATATTGCTGATGATCTTGACTGATACGTATCGTGGTTTTGTTCTGCTTAGATCACCTTATTTTCTGCTTACCGTCGTGCTCACTTTCTACATTTTAGTCACTCTCTTCAGTGTTGCTTGACCTTTGCTGCTTTTCAATTTATTCTGTGTTTGTAGAACAGTGAATGATCTGAAGATATTTTGTGGAGATCAACTTGTCTTCTGCTTGGTTACAATGGGCTTTGTGACATATCATTGTTGTATCCATTTATCTTAAAATGTTACTCATCATCCAGAAAACTTGCTAACATGGTTCTTTTTGGAAACTGGGAAATAAAAGCCAATGTTGCTTCTATTTTAAAAATCCCTGTAGTTTATCTTTTTATGTTTACTTTAGGAGCAATAACTGCTTTCTTTCTTCCTGGCAGTTTGAACTGAGCCATTCTGCAATGGATTATCACCCTGATAAATATCAATAACACTACTTTTAACAGTTCTATAACTCTGATAAATTTCAATTCACTGCTCTTCAGCGTCTTCTTGATGGGTGATCTTGTTGCATAAGTCATTTGACCAGAAAAATTGATCATATGCATGACCTCATTGAAGGGCAGTTCTTTTTTCTCTGAGGAAAAAAATTGTTTCTTTTAATTATGTGCTTGGGACAACGTAAGCGTGTTCCTTCTCAAATGAAGATAGCATCTGATAACCAGAAGCTTTCCTAAAGAATGGAGATCAATTATTATTGGCTACTTTTTTCTGGTTTCTATGATTTTCATCTCAACTTAGGCTTGAAAGAGCTGTTCATAGTCAGTTCAGAACGTGATCTTCATATATACCGTCACATTTTGAATATTAGATCCAGCACTGCCAGTGACTGAAACAATAAGCATTGTAATAGAAAATGAAGCGAGTTCACCTTCTTCAGATGCTAATAACGAGTGGTTAAGTTCCATAATGAAGACAAGAAGGAAACAACCGAGGGCAACAGGCCAAGATTTAGCGAGTTCTACACGTGTAATGTTTCCAGAGATCAAATCCAACTCTGAATGCTACAATCCCTTGGAGGTCTCCATTGGTCCTCGTCATCATGGCAAACCAGAGCTCCAGGAAATGGAAAAGCTCAAGGTTACAATCGTTTTGTTCGGCATAGTGAGTACCCATTAATGCTTTGTACATCAACGTGGTTCAAGCGGCCACCGATGCAAAGAAATGCCACTCTGAAGGTTCAATTGATGATTTGCACGAAGCATTCAACAAAATTACGTTTCTCGATGGCTGCTTCACTCTCCAATTTACCTTGTGTCCCCCCTTAGAAATACAGAGACGAAACCTCATGTTGAACCTTTTGTGACGCGATAGTTATTCCCCATTTTCCCTCTCATCAAGATTCAACATTCTCCCTTTCTACAAGACCAAGCAGGTTGTTAACGAAGGTTACTGGCAAACTATACCCTTATGGCCTCAAGCACAAATAGAGATGCAAAAGGAAGAAGGTGAACAAGATCCTCAGCCTCTCCAACTTCTTGAGCATTTTTATACCCAATTCACTAAAAGGATCAACAAACTTCCCATCACAGGAAAAACAGAGGCAAAGAAGTAAACAAATATCAGTGCTCATACCGCTCCACCAGCAAAAAATTGATGGAATTCACTTCCAGCCAAGCAAAACTGCTAACTAGTTTTATGGATGTCGAGCTCACATTACAATAACATCAAAAATATTGATAGCAGAATGGCTGCATACTCGTTTCACTAACCCCAGGACACTTTTGGACTTTTTCACCGCAAGTGTTGCCCTTGTCCTGAGTACCGTTCAGACCCGTAAACCAGTGGTCCCAGGCTACAGATTGTTGCTAGCAAGAACTCTATGGAAGGAAGAACTTCCAATATCAGTTTGGAATACTGGGCTACACTTATTTGTGTATCTTCTGAGCAACATTGGAAGTTCTAGTGCTTGATTGCTTGCCTTCCATATAACAGATAATCAATTGGAAGTTCTAGTGCCTGCTTGCTTGCCTTCCATATAACAGATAACCAATAACAACTAGATCAATGCAAGTAATGCAACAAAAATTCGCAATCAGCACAATTAATTCAAGATCGAGATAAATATATAGAGCAACACTAACATCCTACAGGGATTAAGCATTAGCTTGAAAAATTTTGGTGCAACAAGAAAGAATACACACAGCAAAATCCCCCCGCACAAAATGATCAAACAGAACTCAAAACATACGGGTAAAAATGAAACACACGCTCATACATGTAAGGACATAATATCACATCCTCAACCACATTAAACTTTCTTCCTTCAATTGCAATCCACCATCACAATTTACTCGAATGTGTCATCATCGTCATCCGGGAGGGGTTGACTAGCAGCAGCAGCAAGCTCAGCCTCATGCCTATAAAATTACAGGGAGCAAGACAAAGTTATGACCGAAATTAAAGCACAAAATGACTTTCAGATAGAATCAGTAGTAGACACTACAGAAAGCTGAATCATTTCAGTCTGTACACATACAAATGCCATGCGACAGAGAAAATGTTAAATAACACAACACTTACTGTTGCTGTGCTGCTAGGTCAATCTGCACTTCTGGAGGTGCTAGGGCTGGTGACTCAACAAAGTGCAAATTAGGATCCCTACAGTAAAACAATAGCAATATTATTAGCCTTCCCAGTTGGCTCATAAAAATTAAAATGATAAAGGCTTTTCAATTAGACAATAGTTGAACCGACCCAGCAAGTTTTCTTGCAAGATAAAGAAAAGGCTTCTCAAAATTATAATTGCTCTTTGCCGAAATCTCATAGTACTGCAAGTTCTTTTTCCTGTGGAAGGTAACCTGCTTTGCCTTCACCTGCCTGTTTTTCACGTCAACCTTGTTTCCACAAAGAACAATAGGGATATTTTCACAAACCCTGCAAATGTGTAAACACAGGAGAACAATGTATTCAGCACACTCAGCCAAAAGTAAATAATAGCATCATTTAAGATCATAAAACAAGACCTACCGGCAAAGATCCCGATGCCATGTGGGCACATTCTTGTAAGTCAACCGGGCAGTAACATCAAACATGATTATAGCACATTGGCCATGGATGCTGCACAATACACAAATTCATGGCTAATCAATTCAAGAAACTTAAGAACATAAAAGAATAATGAGGAAGAAAAATAAAACAAAAAATCTAAGGAATGCTTGAATGTTATATCATTTAATAACAAATTTGAAGAATTGAAGGTTCTATAAGAAAGCTCTTTGCAAGTGACTAAAACACAACAGTAAAAAGTGACATTTAAAAGCTGTTGGAACCTTGTCCTGCACTGAACAGACAGGCTTCACCAACCAAAAAAATGAAACAAACCTGGAAATGAGGGAATTTCTCAAACTTTGGGAATGCATTATTGGGGTGGAAACGTTCAAATCGAAATTTTGTTGAAGTTGATTATGGAGATGTAAAAATGGACTGTAAAATCTAAGAGATTGTACTAAGAGAAGATAAAAGGCAGGAAGGCCTTACGTTAATTTGTAGGAAACATTAGTTGCTTAATAAAATCAAAAGGTTATTATCCACACACAACTATTCAAGCAATGAGCTTGGGGGGAAGAAGGCACTAATTACTCACTAGTATCCATCTCTAAGCCCACCAAACTTCTCTTGTCCAGCTGTGTCCCAGCAGTAGAATCGGATTTTCCCACAGTTGGTAAAGAAGTCCAAGGGATGAACTTCCACGCCAATCGTTGCTGCATTTACAAAGAAAGATAATTTCAAACACATAACAGAAAATGCCCATAGTTTTTCATCCCAGCCTCCACTGGTGGAAAAGCAGCATAACAATAATAACCAAAACACTAAAATACGAAAATGAACTGAAACAAAGAAGGCACTTTCTTACGTTCATATTTCTTCTCAAACTCGCCTGTAAGATGCCTTTTCACGAAGGTAGTTTTCCCTGCAACTCACAATCAAAAGGCAAATCATCTAAAGCTAAACATAAAATCATACTTCAAAAGTTAAATCCCAAAAATTTCAATACCCCAAATGTGGAAACAATGCTACACCAAAAGACATGACCAAGTATCACAAGAAGTAGCTCGAAAAAACCAACTTAAATACCACAAAATCGACTACAGTTCCTAACAAACAAAAGACCCCACTAAACAAACAGAGTGTTTATAAGACATGAAATACAGATTAACCTAAAAGAAAACTCAGCAATTGGGTAAAACAAGATAAACAAAAAAAATATACCTGTACCACCATCGCCAACAATCACAAGCTTGAAGCTTGGATAATCCACAGTCTGCTGATTTGGTAAAGCCTACAACCCATAAAAAGAAATCGAAGTTACCATTATAATAAGAAACCCCATTTCCATACACTTAAATAAATAAATAAAAAGCATCTGTCTAATGAAAAAAACGATTTCCCAAGCGACACAGTACTAGATCGTAGGAAACAATAGAGGGCGAAAGTAGCGAAAACCAAAAATTGCGGTACAGATCAAGATCTAGATAAGAACAATGAATCGCAGAGAGATCGACAGCGGCAGTAGACTTTACCATTTTCCCCTAAGCTCGTAAATGGAGACTTGAATTCGTTAAGTAGTAGAGAGCAAGAAGAGATAGAGAGAGAGAGAGACAGAGAGAATGGCCAAAATGCGTAACTGGGGTTTAAAAAGAGCAGGTTTAAGGAGACCCTAATTTGTTTTGAAATTGAATCGCCTGCTGTGTGGTGCACAGAATTGAGCTGATCTGGATCATGTATCTAGTTGTTACGGTGAATGATTGGTTTGTGTTTATGTTGTGCTGCAGGGGATTTAATTCTCCTTTTTTTAAAACTTCTCATGTGGCTTAAAAGTGACGCGACTCTCTGGACCGTCCCATTTTAGTTAGTCAAAGTAATCCGCCCAAGTTTGGCTCGCGTCATTTCCACGTGTTGATTGGAGTTTTGGTTTATGGTTTCGGACTTGAAAGGTTGGGCCTTTAGGGTTTTGAATCGGGCTCAGGGGTTCTATAATGGGCTGGATTCGGGTTCTCCTTAATGGACCCAATTGTCCATGGATCTAACTAGGCCTTGTTAAAATTTTTAATTATATAATTCAAATTTATATATAATTAAATAAATATAAAATAAAAAATTAAAATTAAATCATATATTTAGTCATAATTGTATTACCATAAATTTTTTTTCAAAGATAGAATTACAATTCAAGCCTTTAAATGGACAATGAAACGATTACAAAGCTGGATTGCAATCAAGAGATTAAAAGTTTATTTGGTATTATTATTGAAACTGAAAAATTATTTTTTAAATATATTAATTAAAAAATATTAAAAAATAATTTAAAATTAAATTTAATAAATTTTAATAATAAAAATATTAAAATAATAAAATAGTTTTTTCAAAATATTTTTTTCAATAACATTTAAAATTATATTTTCATTCAGGAAAATAATTTTGCCTTCCTATACTCAATATCAGACACTAAATTATCAAGCACACACTTTTTAGTAATAAGAGAGTGGATGAAAATGAAACCAATGAAACATAAGTGACGTGGTAAATCGAATCTACTTAAAAAAATTTTAAAATTTATTTAAATAAAATTAAATAGGAATAATTAGACAAACATGGAGAATTTTCGTGAATTGAAGAAACTTTAGTGGAACTTTTCCTTGTTTATTATACTACTAATGAAATACATTACCACTTCATAAAATCACATACCATAAGTATCCTTACATTGGTATATATTTATGTATATTCTTTTTTTTTTTTTTGATATTATATATTGCTAATAACTCACACAGAAAACTCGTACACCGTACTGCTGGCTTCTCTTTATGTAACAAAATCACATTCTTGGTAATTAATTACTTCATTATAGCATTCTTCGTGGATTACGAACGCTTAACAACTTCACATCGTCAAGAACAGGTCCACAAAGGGAGGAGAAATCATCACTTCTCATGGTGTAAAATGTGCTATAGAACATAATCCTTGTTCTGTTAGAAATAGCAACAAATCTAAGCACTGCACGCTTGAACCCACCTTTGCCCTTTGATTCGTAAGGCACTTTGAGTGTTTCCTTCCCTGCGAAAGCCTCTACCACCATGGAACCTTCGCAGGAGTTGCTCGCATCACCAACTGCGAAGGAAAGGGTATAGGTTTTGCCAATGATGGTTCTGGCTATTTGGGCAATGGCACTTTCTTTCCCTGCTACAAGTTCTACGGCTCGTCTCCCCTGAGGGACAGAAAAATGACCTGAGTCTATGTACTTGACTGCTTTGAGGGATTCTACCATCCACCCTGGAAGAGGAGAGTGATCGTCTTCAATGTTTGGTGGGATTAACACACCCCAAGATGTGTTGGGAAACAAATACGGACCTTCTTCAAAACCTCCATTTTTCAGTATGTTCTCTGCTCAATGTAACAAAGAAATTTGTCAGTTGACGGCCCTTGAGTGAAATGATATAATGATTTAGTATCGATAGAGAACTTACCGTTATTTGGTCTGGGAGGAAACAGAGCTCTAATGGCGACAGAATCAATAAGAGGACCGCAAGCAGGATCTTCTTCAACTCCCGGATTATGTATGACAAGATCCACCACAGGGAACTCAGCTTGAAAGGCCCAAGCATAGGAGTCCCACCCATTACTACTATACATTGTTTGCATTGGCAGAACACCCCAATCAGGGGACACCGAAATGTTCAATTTCTCCTCTTGTGCACAAGTTCTAGCAGCACTAAACGTAATTGAATAGTACATGCCCTTTATAACTCTTAGAACCTGTTTAATTGATGCCTCGTTTCCAAGTCTAACTGCATAGGCTCCTTCTGGCACCACCAGCAACATGTCCCCTTGCTTTTGCCCTGATTTTATGTACTCTACGAACCCAGAAATCTTCCATTCTGGTATGGCTGTGGGAACTATAACATGCGTGCCATTCATTTCCGATGGCTTTGGGCCGAGCTCGAAGTTGCCATTTTTAACTAATCCTGCATTAGAATTTACAGTTTTTACAAGTAGAACATGATCAACAAAAATTTATGGTAATAAGCCAATTAAAAGAAGTATAATTTAAGTTTTCAAAGATGCCAAAATGAATTCATCAGCCTGAAAACTCTATAACAGAACATTGTTTTTTCCCCTCACATGGTGTTCCATATGCCAGTTTTGGCCATGATGAAGAGTATTGGAATTCTGCTACTTTTAGTAAGCTGATAAATAATAACTTTGATACTAGAAAATTATTGCCTAAGCCCGATACACACAAACACATAAACATATAGGACTGCCTATTAAATAGGGATGAGTCCCGCCATATAACTTATGTTTTGGATTTCAGGCAAAGAAAAATCCCTTTCTCTGTCAAGACAGATCTTTTTTTTTAGCTCTAACCAGATCTCAACATGTGCATCACTGGTGGCTCAACCTGCAATTGCAAAGAGACATCAATGAAGTGGTCCAATCTACTCGTACAGCAGCAAATGAAGATAGGGTAAAACCTCAGTCTCATCACAGGATTTGGATACAAATCAAGGTATATGTGCAATTCAAAATGAACTAATCAGGAGCATAGGAAGTTTACATGACGAGTGAAAAAGCCTTTAAACCTGGCAGAGAGCTGTGCAGAGCTCTCTGTCAACTATAGTAAAGGCCAAGAAGATGGATCACTAGTTGAGTAGGAAGACCTCTCCACCAAAGAAAGAATCAAATAAAATTACACCATAAAGAAAGGTTATTTGAGAAATATAATCTTAAATACAGCTTCAAAAACAAAAACTAGTTGCCACCTCCATTTATATTCTTGATCCTAGATAAGAACACGGCAAAAAAAAAAAAAAGAATGAACACTAATTAGGTAGTCATAAACACTTATGAATTGAACTTCTTAATAAATTATCAGGTGCCAACAGGCATTTCTTGATCTGGGTTTCCTCAGAAAGCGGTGCATTCTGAGTATAAAGCATGTTCAGTTTTAAAAGCTTACCGTCTCTGATGGATAAGGAAAATTGGCAGGTGGCAAACAGTAGCACCGACAACAAGATAGCCCCTCTCATTTTTTAGTCTGTTGCAGTTGCAAGAGAATGTGAGAGAGAGAGAGGGAGGGAGTGGAAGAAAAGGTATATGTGGAATATGCATATGGTGGGAAACTGGGAGAATCCTTATATGCATGACTTCTTAGAAGAGTGGCCTTGGATTTCAAAGAAATTAGCGAAATTGACATTTGAAGGCTGTATAGTCACATTGGCTTTGCTAGTTAAAAAATAGCCCTTTTATAATAATATTTATAATTTTATATATTATATTTTAAACAAATATCATTTAAATATTTTGTAAAATTATTAAATTTTAAAATATAAATTATTGTTAAGAAATATTTTCTATAAATTACTAATTAAAATATATAATAATAATGATTATTAAATTTCCAATAAATTTAGATACTTCAAAATACATTTTAACTAAATTTAAAAGCTAAAATGATTATACAATGATGCTTGCAATTCATACGCTAGACCTTTGCCTGCTGCTGTTACGGGTTATATTCGGTATTTCAATTATCTATCCAACGAGATAAGCTTTTGCATTTTGTTTATTGTAATTCAGTGTCCACTATTTTGCTCTGCCACTTCTGCAGACTGTACCATAACCTTTTTTTTTGTGCAGAGACCGTACTATAGAGTTAAATTACATGTTTAAAATACCAATATACCCTTTTTTACCGTTACGTTAATAATAACAATTCAAATTTAACTTTTAACCAAAACTTAATTATATAAAGTATTTTCTTGAACAATATTTTTGGGAAAATATTTTTTAAATTTTTTAATATTTAAGATTCTCAAAAAATAAACTAACAAAAAATATTTTACTAAATAAATAAAAATTAAATTAATGTTAGAAAAAGTGATTTTTTTTAAAGTAAAAATTATTTTTTAAATTTTAATAATTTTATTAAAATATAAAAATATTTATACATGCATAACATAAAAATATATTATTAGTTTAACATTACAACTAAATAATAGAAATTATTTTTAGAAAAATAATTTTTATAAATAATATTTTCTATAATAAGTTAATTAATTGTTGGGTGGAGTTAGGTTTAGATACAATTAGATTTGAAATTAAATTAAAATTTAATTGTTTAATTTAAAATTAAAATTAATTTGGCTAAAATTCAATTTAAATTAAATTAAAATTGAATAAAAAAATAATTTAATTAATTCAATTTAAAACTAATATTTAAAAAAATATAAAAAAAATCAAAATTTAAATTTAATCAAAATTAAACATAAATTAAAATTGATAAAAACTCTACAATGCCAATTAAAATCTCCTAAATTTTAAATTAAAATATAAATTTAGATTTAAAATCAATTTTATATATTATTATATAGGAGAAGTTAATAAAATAGAAAAATAGATAGTGCGCTAAAAATAAAATTATATTATTTCTTATATTTATATAGTTTAAAATTACATTATTATCCACATAAATGTTAAGAGGGATGAGAACGCGAAGGCATAATCTCATCTTTGTTCGTTACCATAATGAAAATTTTTTGTCGGCTTCGGTCATGAGCTAATCCAGTCTCCCCAAACATTGAGGCGAGGGCTGTTGCAACGGGTAGGGCCCACTTGATTTGGATTTGCATGTTCATGTAAATGTGAGATGTCGGAAAAATTGTATACTGCGCCTTTATATATATAAAATAAATTTCAGAAAAATAAGTTCTCAAAAAAAATTCAGAAAATAATAAATAATTTTTAATTTTTAATTTAAAAAAAAATTGTAATTATTGTTTTGATAATTAGTTATTAAAGTATTATTTCAAGAAAAATGCTAACATGAAAATATGGTAATAATATATAATTTATTGGGATGGCGAACTCGATAGCTCACTCTCCTTTGTCTTTTTGAATGTTTCCCAAATCTCACCCCTATTGTCTGCTGAATTCACTGATTCGCCTATATATTTGATATAAACTCAATTTTATATAAAAAATAATTTAATAATTTTTAAAATAAATATTTATATTAAAATTTATATAAATATTTATTAAAATAAATATATATAATTAAAATAAAAAATATTTGATACAAATATTTAAAGGATATTTATCTTAATTTATAAATTAATTAAACCAATTTACTACATTTTTTAAACTTATAAAGTGAGTTTATAAGTTAAAAAAATAATTTGAAAGAGAGTAACTTATTATAAATAGCTTGTATGTTAGATAATAGAGAGAAGAATAACTCTCATTTTGCTAAAATATATGAAAAGGAATAAGTGAAAAAAAAAAAAAATATATATATATATATATATATATAATATTCTGCTATTGGCTCTTGACACGTATGTGTGTGAAATAAAATAACTATCTTATTTTAATTCTCATAAATAAATTACGAACAAATGTGTTTATTAACAAGTATATGTGTCTGTTACTAAATAGACATGCTTATTACATAAAAACAGTTATAAGTGATCAAAGAAGTGTCTTGTAAAGAACAAATATAGTTACATCTGTTATAGAATATACCGATTTAAATAAACAGTTATATCTGTTGAAAAATAGACAGATATATTTGTCTAGAACATGTGCCATAACTTTTCATTATCTATGTATAAATATGGATTAGTTTTCAATTTAGAAATATACTACTTCTATTTCTTATTATTCTTCTCTTTTAGTAACTCTAAATTCAATTTGTATAAAGAGTTCTTAAGAAAAATATTCAGGAATCGCTGTATGCAGATTTCAGGCTTTGTTGTATCCTAAAGGTATATTGCTATAACCTTGCAATAATCTAGTGAGGACAATTAATACCTTAAAGATAGTTATTCATCACGCCTCAAAGCCTATTCTACACTCACTGGCTCAACAAATTTAAGGTATTAATCGCAATGGAGTCGAAGGCTATTTTTGTGATGAATCAAGAGTTCGTAAAACTAAATCATTTTGAATGAACAAATTATATTCGCTGAAAAGGAGAAAGCAGATAAAAAAAAGTGAAAAAGATTAATTGTTGTGCAGATGCCATATTCTCAATAACTTGTTAGATAGGTTGTATGATCTATTTACTTCTATCAAGTCTCCAAAGGAAATTTGAAATTCGCAGAATTTCAAATACAATACAAAAAAATAAGGTGTGAATAAATTTCTTATCATAAAATATTTTTAAATTTCAAATAGTTAATAATGTATCTATTATCGATAAGTAACATATCCTTCCATGAGTTACATATCCTTGTTTCAAAACATAAGAATTTGAAAGTGGTGGCTCCTAAGTCATTGCAAATAAGAGGAATAATAGCAAAACTTACTATTAGTTTGAATTTTCATAGGAATAAATTTTTGCATACTACATAAGACTTTTTTCTCAAACAGATTCAGAAATACTTGCACATTGAAAAAATTTTTTATGTGATAACTTGTCTTATGTTGATGACATGTTTATAATTAGAAGAAATATAAGGCTATAATATGATGCTAAAGCTTATAGTGAATGTATTAAAGAAGTTAATAAGATTTATGTGCATAAGTTAAAAGACACCTTTTATATGCAAAAATCTTAATTCGTGTTGATTGTGTTTATCACTAACAAAGTGGAGGATATTGTTAGAAATAGTTAGTGATAATAAAAGTTATTACATAATTGAAAGAATTATGTCTATTCATTAAAAGGCATCAAAACGAATTGATTATTACCAATAATGAAATCTCTTCTAAGAGGTATAAGTGAACAAATATAATTGGTCTAAGAGATACAAAGTGAACGGTTATATTTGTTCTAAGAGGTATAATCGAATAAATGTAATTATTCTGAGAAATACAAAGTAAACTATTATATATATTCTAAAAGGTATAAATGAACATATATAATTATTCTAATAGATAAAGTGAACTGTTCTATATGTTCGAAGAGGTACAAATGCTTTATAAAAAGTAGTTTTGAATATAAATCTATTAACTTTTCTCTTTTATCTCTTATCTTCTCTTCATTTTTACCCACAATCAATATTATTTTTCTTTAATTTATTCTTGGGAGAATTCTAAAATTTATCGTCTAGAATTATGTTTGGGCTGTTATCTTGGAGGTGTTTGCCTAAACTATCCCAAACATGGATATTGGTCTATGGTGATGATGGTTGTAGAACCTCTACAAGAATTAAGTTGCCATCCACGACCCTATCAGAAATTGATGTCTTAATTAGATGTCCCTCAAAAGAAATAATGAATAGGTCCAGTTATTATTTGAGTGGTGACTCCTATCTATTTATGCTCTGGGAAGACGGTACTTACCAGTAAACTTGATTCTATTAAGATTATATAAATTGCATGTCTAAGAAATATTGTCTAAGGAAGTGATACTTAAGTGAGACCGATGTGACTCCACCATCTTTTCTGGAAATTACCTGGTGCACCTTATGCGATTCTAGTAGATAATCTTTCACCTAATTGCACATGACCCCCACACCACATAGGATATGCTAGCAACTATAGTATTGAACCTTGGAAAGAAATTTCAAGGGTTTTTTAGATATTTAAAAAGAACTAAATTATGGATTATTCTGTAATAAATTTCAAATTGTGCTAAAGCCATATAAAGAGCTGTATCCATACAAAGAGTTGTGTCCATGGCTAAAAGATATAACTGAATAAAGAAATGCAACTTTTCTTAATAGTTATATGCATGAAGAAATGAATTTGTTATCCAAAATGTCGGTACACTTTGAGTAGTAAATATAAGAGGCTTACAAGTCATTTGTAAGGAGTGACAAAATGACAAATAAGTGTGTATTTGTATATGTACAAGTTTAACCTACTTTTTAATTTTTAGAGGCTCTCATTTTAAATAAGTTGTAGAGCAATTTGTTTCTACAAATAAGGTATACATCTAGATTGTGATTTATCTATGGTAGACTAGTGAAATAAATATGGTAGAGATTTTTGGATTATACAAATGCCAGTTAGATAACTAGTGCTAAGGATAATAAGTCAACCTTCAGCTGAGTATTCACCTTGGGTGAAGGTGTTAGTTATTGGGTATCAAAGACATAAACTTGTATAACTCATTTTACAATAGAATCTGAGTTTATACTTTGGCAGCTGTATGAAAAGAAACAGAATGGCTGAGAAACTCGTTATCGAATATTAACTTGTGGCCACAACTGATGTCATCTATTTCTTTACATTATGATAAATATGAATATAAGAGAGACAATTATTCTCTGATAGTGTTATTACTATGTTTATATTAAATCTTGTAATAATCTAGCAGATCCTTTAACAAAATGGCTCTCGAGAGTTATGATCATAAATACATGTGCTTGATTAGAATTTAGAATATTCCATTAAATTTATTAGTGATAGAAACCCTAATTTATAGTATTATTACTAAATAAAGTTTAAAGAGTAACAACAAGTTATTAGTAAATGTTATAATTACGTAATTAATGTACTAAGTTAATAGAATGAGAATGAGTTTTTACACTCTTGATGAAGTTTAATATTATTACGATGAAGTTTAATATTATTACAAATGAAACTTCACCTATATGAAGATAAGAAGTGATGCTGCTTCAAACAAAAAGTGATAATAACTTTTGTAAATATTCATGAAAACAGGAGGTAGCACAAGGCCATATCCATGCTAAAAATTTTGGTGAACTTTTAATTCGAATTAATTGGTTCATGTATATAGTATTTTTGGTTCTATTTAATAGAAATATAGGTTTAAGCTAAGGCCACCATGATTTCTTTAGAACTTTAAAATACTTATACTAAGGAAAAGTTTAAATCGAAAGATACTTTTCATTATGCATAAAACAATGGGATTTAATAATACAAGCTAAGTAGGGGATTATTATAAATAGCTTATATATTAGATAATAGAGAGATAAATAATTCTCACATTATTAAAATATATGAAAAGGAAGAAGTGAATATATATATATATATATATATATATATTATTCTGTTATGGCACTTGGCACGTATGTGTGTGAAATAAAATAATTATTTTATTTTAATTCTCTTAAATAAATTATGAACAGATGTGTTTGTTAACAAGTAGATGTATCTGTTAAAAAATAGATATATCTATTACACAAACAGTTATAACTGTTAGAAGATTTGTCTTTGAATAAACGAATATAATCACATCTGTTAGAGAATATACCAATTTAAATAAACAGTCATATCTGTTGGAAATAGACAGATATATTTGTCTAGAACATATGCCATGACTTTTTATCATCTATAAATATAGGTGAGTTTTTAATTTAGAAATATACTACTTCTATTTCTTCTTATTCTTCATTTCTTTTATTATCTCTAAATTTGGTTCGTATAAAAAGTTATTAAGGAAAATCTTCAGGAGTTGCTATCTACAGATTTCAGGCTTTGTTGTATCGTGAAGGTATATTGTCATAACCTTGCAGCAATCTAGTGGAGCAATTAATACCTTAAAGATAGTGATTCATCACGCTTCAAAACCTATTCTACACACACTGCCTCAATAACTTTTCATTTTAGCGTTCATAAAAACCTATACTTATAAGTTAATTTGACCGTATATTTTATCATATTATACTTATTTAATTTTTAAATTTTCACCAAATATTTCATTTAATATTTTTTTTTAGTTATTTTTGTCATACCTTACTCCTACGTAAGGCATAATATGATCCCGTAGTATGCCTAATGAATTACCGAACTTCGCCTACCGATAATCCATTAAATATACTATAAGAGATTTTAAGCAAATCCAATTCATTTTAAATTGTAAAGTAATGTTAAAGCACTATTTAAAACCTTTAATTGAAGTTTAAATTATGAGTTAAAATTTTGATCAATTTTATTTTTCGTAATTTTTATAGAAATTTCGACAGAGTGCCAACTGTAATTTTAAAAAATAGTTCTTCCAAAACCTGAAAATCTGCCAATTCTCCTAGGAAAACCTTGAATTGAGTTTGGCAATTAATACCAACAAAAATGTGATCCAAATTGTAGTATGTAGGAGTAATTAGATTTAACAAACCTATTTGGTAAGAAAAAGTTAACATTTTGACCAATCGGTCAAATGAATAGTAACCACCATAATAAAAAACACAAAAAATTCAATTTATGGGACCTTAGAAGTAAAATAAAGTAAAGTGAAAAATTCAATTATTGAAATTTCTATTAGAAATAATTTGGATAGGTATTGAAACACTGTGATTTTGTGTTTCAGTTGAAAAAGAGACCGGAAAGGACAAGGAAAGAGTGAGTTAAGGCAAGGAGGCGACTCACTAGAGGTTTGTACACAACTAATTTTATTCAATTGATTTTAATACTGTAAATTGTTTTGAATGAATTGGGAGTTTGAATATGTTGATGACAATTGTAATTTTCTCTTTGAACTTTATGAATTGTGTGTTGCCAACCCTATAAGGGTAAATTCTTGAATGATTTGTGTTAAGTGAATTGAAATGCAATTATTTGAATGGAAATTTTATGAATTAGTTTTTAAACCATAGTTAGCATGATAGTCCCGTTCGAAAATCCCCGGTAGTAATGGCTATTTAGGGTTTGGCAATTAAAAATTACTTATGTCTCCTATTAATAACGGTTAGTGGGGTAAGACTATATGTGTGACACCCCTTACCCGTCTACAGTGTAGCAGAGCAAGATATGCCACACAGTGTGCTGGAGCACCATATCTTATTCCATAACAATTTATCCTTCTTAATTTATTTATTTATTAATCACCAAGTGCAAAATTTTACCAATTATATCATTACTTACAAATTTGATTAATCTGAATTCTCTGTAAATTTTTATAGAAAATCCGACAGAGTGCTGGTTGTAAATTGAAAAAATAGTTCTTCTGAACCTGTTAAAAGAACACTTCCAATATGGTTTTCAGATCCAGAACTCCAATATACATACATATCAACTCAATCTCCAAATCTCAACACAATTTTCGAAATTTTTGTTCGCAACACAATTTCAATCAATTTCATGAATAACTCCCCAACATTTTATTTTTCAACAAAATATACTGATAATTACAGTAACATGAAATTTCATATTTTTACATTATCATATGATTTCATGAGTTTGTAATTACAATTAAGAACTAGTAAAAAATGCAAGGTACAAAATACAATAAAAAATCCTAATATCCTATCAAGTGCACTGCAGATATAAGGTGACTCTGGACTCTGTGCAAATCTGTCTGTCTGAGGTCTACTGGGCTATGTCTCTAGTACCTACCCGTGGCAAAAGCGACGCGCTAAGCAATTCTTATTAGTGGTGCCAATATAAAATAAAAAAGCTAAAATAAAATGGATTTGCAGAATGTATGCTGACATTTTATGTAGACTAAATTTCTGGCACTTATTATAGTATTATTTAATTAAAATTTGATAAGATTTATTTTAATTGCTCAAGTAATCTGTACTAGTCGACTAGACTGGATAAATAGGTAAACTGGCACTGGGTACTAAGTACCTCGGGCCATCACACCATCAGTCACATTGTGTCTCCGGGTGTGCAACAGAACAGCTAATAAGCTGTAATAATTATCAGGCATGAAATCCAAGTATAGTAACTCAATCATAATAGCCAAAAACTATTATATCACAGAATGGCACATAAGGCCATGAAACACAGAATGGCGTGAAGCCATATGCAGTACTGCTAACAGAACCCTATTGGCATGCCAACTTATCCAAACCAATTATTCTAAGCATATAAGGGCATTTTACACAGTTAATGATTTAATTATTTATTTTTGTAAGTAGAGGTCACTATTCACTTAACTATTTTCACTCAAAGGTTGACTTTTTTAATTTATAATAATTTTATTGAACCTAAGTTCACCAAGATACCACATTTTGGTTGATAAAAGTGTTGGCATTAATTTCCAAATAATACTTAAAACCAATGGAGAATAAATCAGAAATTTCAGTTTTGGGTGTTAGAGTTCACTGTTCTATTAAGCCATTATACAGTAAGAATCTGGCCAAATATTCTTCATCAAAGTTATTCATCATTGTGTCTAGTTACATTTCACTTTTTGAATCACCCCATTTGGAGTTTTCTAGCTTAAGTTATGTTACATTCTTTAGGATTGGTCGGATTGGCATCTACCCAGAATTTCTGGGCAGAAATGGTTCTAACAGTTTTGATACCCTAAATTTGGTTAACAATTTAGATGGGTTATGGTCAGAATTTAATTTTTTGTTCTACATGAAAGTTGTTCTAAATTGTCTAAGCTTTTCATTGATATAAATTTCAGGTCAATTGGACTTTTCTACACTGAGTTATGACCATTTGAACAAACACTGTTCATTTGGTCATTTTCCAGGAACTACATGTTGGTCACCCAGATTAGGGTAGTTATTAGGTCAACTTGGTTTGGTTTTCTGAGTAGAGTTTCTTCACTAAAGTTGTGCCATTATGGGTCTAGTTTCATGTCCAATTGGCCTTGCACCAATTGCACCTACACCTTTCAAGTTACAGCTGCCCAAACTTGCTGGACTCACACCCAGCCCTACAGGTTATCAAGGGTAGCATGCCTAGCCTTAATTCCATTGTCCAAAATCACTTCAATTCCTCCTCACATATAGTCAAATGGTCACTAATTGACCATTACAATGTTCATATACCATTACATGAGCAAACCCTAATTTTGTTCAAGTCTCCAGGTTTTCAAGTTCCATTCATGCATTACACTTGCACTTAAATGTTCAATCACTCAACTCATGTCAAGGGCAGCTCACATATCACTTTGTTTCAAGGAAATTCATGAAACCCTAACCATCCCTAAGCTGCTGAAATTGTAGGGATGAATACACATAAATTTTATTCTATTTTTCTTACAATTTCCACTTGTCTCATAGCCTTAAACATGAATTGAGTAAGAGAGGGAGGAGATTGGACACTAACCTTAAATGGAGTCAATTCCAAGCTTACAACAACTCTTATTTTCTACTTTTTTTTGCTCCCAAAATCTTCTCTAAGATAAAATATTAAGGTTTTGTGTTGGAAACTTAGGGTTTAGTTGAAAGAAACTAAGGAAATGAAGCTTTGGAAAACTTGGCAATGGAGGAGAGGGAAGAGGAATGTGTTTCGGCCAAGGAGAGAGATAAGAATGGCTTATGGCTTTCTTTCTAATTTTGACTTCTTCTTTTCCTTTTTTATGTATTATAATGATTTTATTGCATTTTGATTGGCCAAAGGTTTTTAATGACCTCATGCTTACTTCATTAAATCAATATTATCTCTTTTTTTTTTCTTCTCTTTACTACTCACTTTCAATTTCATTTTTAGCAATGTTTATTCATATTTGATATCATATAATTTTTGTACTTAATTGGACAAGTTGGTCAAAAATCATCTCTGAAGACGAAATGACCAAAATGCTCTCCGTTTGGCTTAATGAGCTAAAATTATATGTACTGATTAATTAAATTTTTCTTGTGTTTTATTAGCATTTTATTGTCATTGAAACTCCAATAATCCTTCCCTGAGGTCCCAAAAATTATTTCATGAAGTTTTCCCCGGGTCTAGGACTTCTAGCTGCGAAGACCGCAACTTCCCACTGGGTTACCCATCGCTAAGGTATCGGCTCATTTAACTTGGTTGTATTTTATTTCTAAAATTTTTCCTACATTTTTCTTATTAATATTTGAGTTAATTATGGCTCCTCACTTTAGTCTAAATATTTTTTCAGACGTTCTAGCTGTCCGAACTAACACTGGTCATCAAAACAGTAGAATGTACAGAATTACTATAGTGAGGGTGTTACAACTCTTCCCCTCTAATTAAATTTTGTCCTTGAAATTTACCTGATGCAAACAGTTGAGGAAACTGTTGCCTCATCATCTCTTTACCTTCCCAAGTCGCCTCCTCGATATTATGGTGCCTCCAAAGTACTTTTACCAGCAGAATTTGTTTATTTCTCAGTTCCTTCACTTCCCGAGCCAGTATCTGTATGGGTTCTTCTGCATATGTCAAGTCCGGTTGGATTTCAATCTCTTCCATGGAGATGACATGTGAAGGGTCTGAGCGGTATCTTTTTAGCATAGACACATGAAATACATTGTGGATCTTATCCAATTCTGGTGGTAAAGCTAGCCGATAGGCCACTGGTCCTACACGTTCAATGACTTCATATGGGCCAATGAACCTAGGGCTTAACTTACCCTTTCTTCCAAACCTCAGTACTTTCTTCCACAGTGAGACTTTGAGAAACACTTTGTTGCCAACTGCATACTCTATCTCTTTTCTCTTCAAGTCAGCATAAGATTTCTGTCTATCTGAGGTAACCTTCAAATTAGCTTTGATTATCTTTACTTTCTCCTCAGTCTATTTCACCAGGTCTGGTCCTATCAGCTTATCTTCACCCAATTCAGTCCAACATACTGGGGTTCTACACTTCCTCCCATACAATGCTTCATACAGGGCCATTTGAATGCTAGCTTGGTAGCTATTGTTATATGCGAATTCTACCAGTGGCAGATATCTATCCAAACTCCCCTCAAACTCAATGACACAACTCCTCAGTATGTCCTCAAGAACCTATCACATAATTCACGTTGTTACTATCATTTCAATTTTATTGGTTGTAAGAATTCAATTAGTTTTTAGGTTTACCTGGATTACTCATTTCGACTGTCCATCCGTCTGAGGATGAAAAGCCGTGCTAAAGTGGAGTTGTGTGCCCAAGGCTTCTTGCAACTTCTTCCAAAATCTTGATGTAAACCTTGGGTCTCGATCAAATATGATGGAAAGAGGGATTCCACGCAATCTAACTATCTCACTAATATATAATTCTGCTAGCTTCTCCAGTGAGTAGTCAGTCCTAACTGGCAGAAAATGTGCTAACTTCGTCAATCTATCCACTATCACCCACACTGCATCATGCTTCTTTTGGGTGAAAGGTAGACCACTGACAAAATCCATAGTGACCTGGTCCCATTTCCATTCAGGTATGCTTATAGGCTGTAGCAATCCTGATAGAACTTGATGTTCTACTTTAACTTGCTGACATGTTAAGCACTTAGTAACATAGTTAGCTATATCCTTCTTCATACCAGGCCACCAATAATGAGGCTTCAGATCATTATACATTTTTGTGCTTCCCAGGTGCATAGCATAAAAACTGGTGTGTGCTTCTTTCAAAATACTTGTCTTCAATTCCCCATCATCTAGTACACACACTCTTCCTTTGTAGCATAGACACCCATCTGCTTTCACCTCATAATCAGTTTTCTTCCCCTCTGAGATTTTAACCACAATAGCCATTAATTTTTCATCTACCTTCTGCCCATCTTGTATCTGTTGTAGCAGATTTAGCCTCACTTGTAACTCAGCCAAAATAGCTCCATCTTGAGCTAGGGACAGACGGGCATTTAGTGATCTTAAAGCTGTGATGGACTTCTTGCTCAAGGCATCAGCAACTACATTTGCCTTCCTAGGATGGTAGTCTATCACACAATCATAGTCCTTTAGGAAATCAATCCATCGCCTCTGTCTAAGATTGAGCTCCTTCTGGGTTGGCAAGTATTTTAGACTTTTGTGGTCTATATAGATGTAACACTTTTCACTGTACAAATAATGCCTCCATATCTTCAGTGTGAAGATAATTGCTGCTAGCTCCAGATCATGAGTAGGGTAGTTCTGTTCATATGGCCTTAACTGCCTGGAAGCATAGGCGACCACTTTCCTCTCTTGCATTAATACACACACTAACCCATTATGCGAGGCATCACTGTAGGCCACAAAGTCCTTTCCCATTACTGGCTGTGTTAACACTAATGCCTCTGCCAACATAGCCTTCAGCCTCTCAAAACTGGCTTGGCACTTATTGTTCCAGCCAAATTTCACATTCTTGTGTAATAACTTGGTCATTGGAGTAGCTATGAGAAAGAAACCCTTCACAAATCTTCTGTAATACTCAGCTAGCCCCAAGAAACTTCTAACCTCAGTTGTATTTCTGGGAGGCTTCCATTCCATCACGGCTTCTATTTTCTTAGGATCCACTCTAATCCCCTCAGCTGATACGACGTGCCCAAGGAAGGAAATCTCACTCATCCAGAAGTCACACTTGGACAGCTTAGCATACAGCTTCTTTTCTCGTAGGGTTTGCAGAACAATCCTCAAATGTTCATCGTGTTCTTCCCTAGTCTTGGAATACACCAAAATATCATCAATAAAGACCACTAAAAACCGATCTAAATATGGATGGAAGATATGGTTCATAAGGTCCATGAATGCTGCTGGTGCATTTATTAACCCAAACAGCATCACTAGAAATTTATAATGCCCATTCTCGGTTCTGAATGCAGTTTTTGACACATCTACATCCTTTATCTTGATCTGAGATCAATTTTTGAAAATACATCGGCTTCCTTCAACTGATCAAACAGATCATCAATTCTGGGCAATAGATATTTATTCTTTACAGTTACCTTATTCAACTGCCGAAAATCAATGCACAATCTTAAGGTTCCATCCTTTTTCTTCACAAATAGCACCATAGCTCCCCATGGTGACACACTGGGGTGTATGAATCCCTTATCCAGTAATTCCTGTAACTGGATTTTCAGCTCCTTCAATTCAGTGAGTGCCATCCTATAAGGAGTAATAGAAATTGGTGTTGTACCCGGTATTACCTCAATAGCAAATTCGACTTCCCTTTCTGGTGGTAAACCAGGTAATTCTTCAGGAAATACATCTGGGAAGTCTCTTACTGTGGGTATATCACACAGGTTTGGCTTAGCCTGCCTAGTATCAACAACGTGTGCTAGGTAGGCTTCACAGTCTTTTCTCATCAATCTTCTTGCAACTATGGCTGAGATGACATTGGACAGGAAATCTGTCATTTCACCCACAACTGAAATCTCATTACCCTCAGGAGTTTTCAGAAAAATCCTCTTCAGTTTACAATCAACTATTGTCTGATGACGTGATAACTAGTCCATTCCCAAAATTACGTCAAACTCGTGGAAGGGCAATTCAATTAGGTCTGCCGAGAATTCATACCCCTGAATCCTCAACGGGTAACCTTTATATACCTTATTCACTACCACACTGTAGCCTAGCGGATTTGTGATCAGAATGTCTTGATCACTCTCATCTACTGAAACTCCCCTCTCTATGGGTAGCTTGATACAGAAATATGAATGGGTAGATCCTGAATCTACCAATGCAATGCACAGGTAAAGTGTAGAGAAAGAACGTACCCCTAATAACATTTGGGGCATCCTGCTCCTCCTGGGCTCTTATGGCATAAGCTTTGGCAGGTACTTTGGCCTCTGGCCTCTCGGCCAACTCAGATGCAGGCCTCAGCGATGGAGCAACTATCTCAGATTTACCGAACTTCCTACCCCTTTGAGGTGCAGGGGCAGGCCTATCTACTTATGTTGGGGCAACTGTAGCAGTCCTCTTCGGATAATTTTTAATATGATGTTCTGTAAACCCACACCGTAAGCAAGCACCAGTTACTCGCCAACACTCCCCTTTATGCCACTTCTAGCAGTATAGACAAGCAGAAGATGCTGGAGCTGGTCCCCTGAACACCTTCCCTGGAGAGCTGTCCACTAATGGTGTGGACTGGCCTCTCCTAGGTGTAAACTGTAGTCTAGGCCCCTGGGACTGACCCTGACCTTGAGGCTGACCCGAACTCTGAGCAGGAAGACCCTTAAACTTCTTACTAGGAGCAGAGAATGAACTGGACTGACCTAGACCCCTCTTCTGCTGTCTTTCCCTTCTGTTTTTCTCATTTATTCTGACTCTTTTTACTTTCAATGCAGCATCAACTAATTTAGCAAAATCCGTAATCTCCAATGCTATTATCATGACCTTGATATTGTCATTTAGCCCTTCTTTAAACCTTCTGCACCTCTCAGCCTTTATAGGGACTATCTCCCTCCCATACCGGCTCAGTTTGACGAATTCACGCTCATATTCTACCACTGATAGCTGCCTCTGTCTCAGACTGATAAATTCTCTTCTTCTTTCTTCTAGATACACCTTACTGACATACTTCTTCCTGAACTCTGTGAGGAAGAAATCCCAGGTATTCTAATCCGGTTGCACATCACTGGATACTGTGTCCCACCACTGGTATGCATCATCTTGAAGTAGGGACACAGCACCCTCTAGGTTCTGCTCAGGGGTGCAATGAAGCTGTTTCAACACTCTTCCAGTTATATCCAGCCAATTTTTAGCTGTCATGGGGTCATCCTCCTTCTTCCCAAAGAAATCTACAGCCCCATATTTTTGTAGTTTTTCCAGATGGGACTTCTATGGTGCTGGCGGAGGTTATGGCTGTGGTTGTGGTGGTGGAATTGCCCCCATTATTTGCCGATAAAATTCAGTCATTTGCTGAAATAACACAAACTGAGGTTGGGCAGGTGCCTCAGCTGCTGGTGGAGCAGGTTCTCCCCTGTCTCCTGATTCAACCCTTGGTGGAGCACAACTCTCCACCTCTTCATCAACTGCTATTTGAGAAGCAGGATCCATATCCTAATTAAAATAAGAAAATAAACAGATCTGCATCAGTGTCACCTCAACACTTACAAATGCAATGCAATGGTATACACTCTATCTAGGCCCATAAACGCCTAAACCTATGCTCTGATACCACTAAATGTGACACCCCTTACCCGTCTATAGTGTGGCCGAGCAAGATATGCCACACAGTGTGCTAGAGCACCATATCTTATTGCATAATAATTTACCCTTCTTAATTAATTTATTTATTAATCACCAAGTGCAAAATTTTACCAATTATATCATTATTTACAAATTTGATTAATTTGAATTCTCCGTAAATTTTTATAGAAAATCAGGCAGAGTGCCAGCTGTAAATTGAAAAAACTGTTTTTCTGAACCTATTAAAAGAACACTTTCAATATGGTTTTCAGATCCAGAACTCCAATATACATACATATCAACTCAATCTCCAAATCTCAACACAATTTTCAAAATTTTTGTTCACAACACAATTTGAATCAATTTCATGAATAACTCCCCAACATTTTACTTTTCAACAAAATATACTGATAATTACAATAACATGAAATTTCATATTTTTACATTATCATATGATTTCGTGAGTTTGTAATTACAATCAAGAACTAGTACAAAATGCAAGGTACAAAATACAACCCAAAATCCTAATATCCTACCAAGTGCACTGCAGATATGAGGTGACTCTGGACTCTGTGCAGATTTGTCTAATCATCCGGTTTGAGGTCTGCTGGGCACCCCAGTTATGTCTCCAGTACTTGTGCGTGGCAAAAGCAACGCGCTAAGCAATTTTGCTTAGTGGTGCCAATATAAAATAAAATATCTAAAATAAAATGGATATGCAGAATGTATACTGACATTTTATGTAGACTAAATTTCTGGCACTTATTATAGTATTATTTAATTAAAATTTGGTAAGATTTATTTTAATGCCCAAGTAACTTGTACTAGTCGACTGGACTAGATAAACGGGTAAACTGGCACTGGGTACCAAGTACCTCGGGCCATCACCCCATCGGTCACATTGTGTCTCCCGGTGTGCAACAGAAAAGCTAATAAGCTATAATAATTATTAGGCATGAAACCCAAGTATAGTAACTCAATCACAATAGCCAAAGACTATTATATCACGGAATGACACGTAAGGCCATGAAACACAGAATGGCATGAAGTCATATGCAGTACTGCTAATAGAACCCTATTGGTATGCCAACCTATCCAAACCAATCATTCTAGGCATACTAGAGCATTTTACACAGTTAATGATTTAATTATTTATTTTTGTAATGTAGAGGTCACTATTCACTTGACTATTTTCACTCAAAGGTTGACTTTTTTAATTTATAATAATTTTGTTGAACCTAAGTTCACAAAGATACCACATTTTGGTTGATAAAAGTGTTGGCATTAATTTCCAAATAATACTTAAAACTAATGGAGAATAAATAAAAAATTTCAGTTTTGGGCGTTAGAGTTCACTGTTCCATTAGGCCATTCTACAGTAAGAATTTGGCTAAATGTTCTTCATCAAAGTTGTTCCTCATTGTGTCTAGTTACATTTCACTTTTTGTATCACCCTATTTGGAGTTTTCTAGCTCAAGTTATGTTACTTTCTTTAGGATTGGCCGGATTGGCATCTATCCAGAATTTCTGGGCAGAAATGATTCTGGCAGTTTTGATACCCTGACTTTGGTTAGCAATTCAGATGGATTATGGTCAGAATTTAATTTCGTGTTCTTCATGAAAGTTGTTCTAAATTGTCTAAGCTTTTCATTGATATAAATTTTAGGTCAATTGGACTTTTCTACATGAGTTATGACCATTTGAATAAACACTGTTTATTTGGTCATTTTTCAGGGACCGCATGTTGGTCACCAGGATTAGGGTAGTTTTTAAGTCAATTTGGTTTGATTTTCTGGGCAGAGTTTCTTCACTAAAGTTGTGCCATTATGGGTCTAGTTTCATGTCTAATTGGCCTTGCATCAATTGTACCTACACCTTTCAAGTTACAGTTGCCCAAACTTGCTAGACTCACACCCAGCCCTGTAGGTCACCAAGGGCAACATGCCTAACCTCAATTCCAATGTCCTAAATCACTTCAATTCCTCCTCACACTTAGTCAAATGGTCACTAATTGACCATTACAATGTTCATATACCATTACATGAGCAAACCCTAATTTTGTTCAATTCTCTAAGTTTTCAAGTTTCATTCATGCATTACACTTGTACTTAAATGTTTAATCACTCAACTCATGTCAAGGGAAGCTCACATATCACTTTGTTTCAAGGAAATTCATGAAACCTTAACCATCCCTAAGCTGCCAAAATTATAGGGATGAATACACATAAATTTTATTCTAAAATGTGTATTTCTGGCAACACTTTTACTTTGTGATTTGTGAAATGTGGTTTGAAATAAATGATTCATGTTAACTTGAGATTTTGGAAAACACTTCTTTGGATATGAAAATTTTGATTTGTTATGTTTTGATTTATTATGCTTTATAATAAGTTGAATTTTTCTTAGTTGTATACCACTAAGTATAATTACTCAGTGATAGTTTTATTTGTTGTCGCAGATAAAGAAAAGGACAAAGCAGCAGAGTAGCTGCTACAGTGACAGAGGAGTACAGTTTGAGGATCTTTTTATATGGGTATGTTATTTATACCCTTATCAATTAGTTGATGTAAATACTTTTGTTTATATGTATCTTTTGTACTAATTGAGCAGTTGTACAGTAAAATTTGTAATGATATTATTTTTGCTTTCTTTCCTGTAAAATTTAGACTTTTTTATTTATATCGAATATATTAAATGAAATTGATGGATATAGAAAATGTATTGAGATTGTGTTAAATTGAGGCATATTGAAGTTGAGATTGAGAATTTTGTATTGGAAGTGTTTTCTTTTCAAGTTTTGGAAGAATTGTTTTCTTAAATTACAGCCGGCACTCCGCCAAAATTTCTATAAAAATTACGGAAAATAAAATTGACCAAAATTTTAACTCATAATTTAAACTTAAATTAAAGGTTTTTAAATCGTGCTTTAACATTTGATTTGACTACCAGAATGGAAATGAGAGAGAATAACAATGGATTTTGTGATGGGACTTCCGAGGACACAGAAGAGTCATGATGCAGTATGGGTCATTGTTGATAGATTGACAAAGTCTGCTCATTTTCTGCCAGTTCGGATGGACTACAGTTTAGAAAGATTGGCCAAGTTGTACATTGATGAGATTGTGAGACTACATGGACTGCTAGTATCCATTGTATCAGATAGAGATCCTAAGTTCACTTATAGATTCTGGAGTAGTCTTCAGAGAGCCGTAGGAACTAGATTGAACTTCAGTACGACATTCCATCCACAGACAGATAGCCAGTCTAAAAGGGTAATTCAGATCTTGAAGGACATGCTACGGGCTTGTGTAATTAAGTTTGAGGGCAGTTGGGACACGCACTTACCTTTGATTGAGTTTGCTTACAACAACAGCTACCAATCAAGCATTGGGATGCCTCCATATGAAGCTTTGTATGGCAGAAAATGCAGAACACCCCTGTGTTGGGATGAGGTAGGTGAAAGAAAAATGATCGGGCCAGAAATTGTTCAGTATACTGAGGAGAAGATCAGGTTGATCAGAGACTGACTCAAGGCTGCATCAAACCGTCAGAAGTCCTATATTGATTTGAAGAGAAGGGATATTGAGTACACAGTGGGTGAGAAAGTATTCCTCAAGGTTTCCCCTTGGAAGAAGATTATGAGATTCGGCAGAAAGGGGAAACTGAGTCCTCGCTTCTTTGGGCCATATGAGGTTCTGGAAAGAGTGGGTCCTTTGGCATATCGGTTGGCACTACCTCCAGAGTTGGAGAAGATATATAATGTCTTCCATGTATCCATTTTGAGGAGGTATCGATCAGACCCATCTCATGTACTACTAGTAGAAGAAATTGAAGTGAATCCAGACTTTACATATGAAGAAGAACCCATAGAGATTCTGGCTTATGAGGTGAAGTAGCTACGGAATAAGCAGATCCCGTTAGTGAAAGTGCTGTGGAACCATCATTCGGGCCAGGAGGCTACTTAGGAATGAGAGAAGGACATGAGGAGACAGCACCCATAACTGTTCAGAGATTGATACCAGGTAAAATTTCGAGATGAAATTTATTTTAAGGGGGGGAGAATTATAACACCCCTATTTGCATGGCCTAGTATATTTTACTGTTCCAGTGACCGGTGTCGATCCGGATAATTTAGGGGATTAGAACCACACTTAAGATAACTAGATAAGCCCTGAACACAAATAATTAGCAATTGTCAATTGGTTAAGTATAAACAAGAAAAACAGAACATAAAAAGTTAAATGAGCCGAGAGTCACAGCGATGGGTGACCTTCTAGGGAAGCACTGCGAGGTCTATTTAAACTCAAATTTTGAACCGTAAAATGTGACGCCGCGGTCCTTAAGACTATTGCGAACACAGTGGAAAAGAGAAAATCGTGAAAAAGAATTGTTAAGCCGGTCAAATAATTAGGTCAGAGATCCGAAAAAAATATTAAATTATTTACAAATCGGATCGAACTAGCGAGGGACAATTTAGTCAATTTACCCCTAGAGCTGACTCCTGACCTAACTGTCCAATAAAATCGGAGAAAAGAAAATTTTGAAATCGAGAATTAAATTAAAAAACTTTTGAAAAATTAATGAAAATGAAAAAAGAAAATAAAATAAATTAATGACCTCATCAAGATGACATCATGCATGACTTCATATTTAATTTTAATTTAATTACTTAATTTGACTAAGTCAAATTAAGAGACAAATACACAAAAAGAAAAGAAAAAAAAAATTTGTCATCTTCCCACTTTCCTGTCCACACTCTCTCTCTCTCTCTTTTCTCCTTAGTTCCTCCATAGCCATGAAAATTCAACCTTTCAAAGCTTGAATCAACCCCATAAATCTCACAAATTTCTTGTGTAAATCTTATTATTGGATCTTGGCAAGCTTATTGAGAACAAAAAGAAAGAAGAAATTAGAAGAATTAGAGCTTTTGGAAAAACTTCAATTGAAGTAAGTTGATCCAACCTTTTCTTTAAGTAAAAATGTTTGAATTAGAGTAGAAATGGATGGAATAATATGAAAAATTGAGAAAACTATGTATGAGAATAAAAGTATAAATTTCAACCAGCCATGGGATTGTGAAGTGTTGATATGTTTTAGTTCAAGTAAATGTGTATGCAAGCCTAATTGAGCATGTAAATGTGATTGGCACACTTTGATTTGATGAATTTTGATAAATTGGAAATTAGGGTTTATGGCACTTAGAGTTTGGGTGAAAAGAATTATAGAGAATGATCGCTTGATACAAATGACCTCATTTGAGTTGAGAAATGGTCAATTGTGACCATTTGTGGTGTGTATGAATTGTTGGAAACAAGTTTAAATTCGGATTGAATGTGGGCAGTATGCAGGCAGTAGGACCAAGGTCCCTTTAAGGGACCAAAACTAAAAATTTACAAGCCCAATTGGTGTGAGGCCAATTGGGAATGAAACTAGACACAAAATGACACATTTTTCATTCAAGAATCATGCTCAAAGAGTGACCAAAACCTAGTGAACAAATTGACCAAATCCGGACTTAGGCAATTTGACCTGTACAAAAAAGACCAAATGAATAGTGTGTGTTCATTTGGCCAAAACTTGGGCTAGGAAGATCTAAATGACCTGAAATTTTACTAGTGGATAGCTGAGATATAGACCTAAAACTTTCATGAATAACATAAACCCAAATTATGCCCTTAACCAAGTCATTTAGTCACCCAAAATTGGTGACCTAAAACTGCTAGAACCCAGAATTTGCCCAGAAATCTGGGTTAAGCCAATCTGGCAGCCATGATTCAAATGGCTATAACTTGAGCTACAAAACTCCAAATGGAGTGATTCAAAAAGGAGAATAAATTTAAGACAATAAGGAACAATTTCTATGGAGAAAACTTAGCCCAATTCTAACAGCAAAATGACTAATGGAACAGTGTAACATAAGATCTTAAGCTAAAAATTTGTAATTTTGCCTAAAAGACCTAAGTTTTGAGAAAACAACCAGAACCAACAAAATTGGTGACCAAAATGTGGTATGTGAGTATAGTTGGAGTTCCCATACCTTTTAAGTATAAGAAAGTCAATATTTTAACTTGAATAGTACCATGAATAGTAACCTCAACATGAAATTTGCAAAAATATAAGTTTAAACTTATTGGAATTAGTTATTAGAATTGCTATGAAGTAAAGATACTGAGACACTATAAATTTTGTGTTTTAGCTGAAAAAGACTCAGAAGGTCTAAGAGACTGAGTCAAGGCCTAGAGACAACTCATGTCAGGTTTGTGCACAATAAACCTTATTTGAGCATTTTGTCATTGAAAAATTGATTTGGTGTTAATCATGAATTGTGTTGCCACTTTGTGAAGGAAACTATGACTTTGGAAATTTATCAGATTTCTCATGAATTATTGGAATAAAATGTTTGAAATTGATTTTTGATTCACATTTAGCATGACAGTGCCTTATTATTCCTCCTCCATTTATGGGGTGAGATCGATTATTTTTCCTCCCTCTCTGGTTTACCAGTTGAGGTTATAGATCAGATGAGTACTCATTAGCTAGCTAGCCACCTCCCTCATTGATTTTGATTAGTGGGGTTGTAGATCGCTTTGTCGTGGTGTACAACACAGCATTGAACGAAAATTTTGTGTCATGGCTTAAGTCGTGTATGAATTGGCAACACTGTGTTTATTAAATTACTTGACCAAATTGTGCTATTATGAGTTTTGATAATTTGTGAAATGTGATTGTGAAATATTTAATTTGTGATTTGTCAATGAATGTTTTATGTACTGCATTTCAAATTTTTATTGTGCACCACTGAGTATTTTTATACTCAGTGATAGCTTATTTTGCTATCGCAGATAGGAGCAAGGAAAAAGCAGCAGAGTGAGCTGCTGAACTAGAAAAGCTTTCGCTAATTTTGTATGGGTATTATTTTATACCCAATATAATTTAGTTTGATGTAAATAAATATTGTTTATATGTATTAATGTAAAGTTGAGCAGTTGTATTTATAAATTGTAATAATATTATTTTTGAATTTTATGTCTGTAAATTAAACTTGTGAATGTAAATTAGCTTTATTGAATACAATGTTGATGGAATTATTTTGAAATGGTTTGATTTGAGAATTTTGAGTTGAATTGAGATTATTTGGAGGTTGGGAGTTATGAAAAATTTATTGAAAGTATTTTTTTCAGGTATTTGAAGAACTATTTTCTCAAAATACGGATGGCACTCTGCCGAAATTTTTATAAAATTTACGAAAAAATAAAATAGGATAAAAATTTTAAGTAGTTTTGAAACTTCGAATAAATAATTTTAATTCCTACCAAAATGCTTACCACTTCCAAAATATAAGAAAATGGTTTTAAAATTCCTTGTAGGATACTTAATGAGTTATCGATAGGTGGAGTTCGGTAATTCATTAGGTATTCTACGGGATCATGCCATGCCTTACAGAGGGGTAAGGTGTGACAAGTATAACTGCTTAATGGCGTTTATTGATACATATGATGCATTTACATCATGAATATGAACTAATAGAGATAATCTTCCTCGTGTTTGTTGTCAGGGGGTAGATAATCTCTTTGAATTAGAATAGAAGAAGGAAATCATTCCGTCGAGCAATCTATTGAGGTTGAGGCACCGGGGGAAGCCCCAGCTCTCCAGAATGTGAGTGGATCAGCCACTCCAGCTGGATGGCTGCACCAGCTGCTCAGTTTGGTTAGCAGATGGCTGCACTGTTTTAATAAATGGATGGAAACCTGCCAACACAAGCCTAAAACCAAGCACCAGTGGTGCAACCACAGCCTCCAGCCAGACAATATGATAAATTGATGAAATTTGGGGCTACTGAATTCAAGAGAACAGTGGATCCACTAGAAACTGAACAGTGGATTGAAAGAATGGAGAGAGTATTTAAGAAGCTGCATTGTACAGAAGAGCTTAAGTTTGAATACTCCGTTTTCTTGCTACAAGGGGATGTATATGAATGGTGAAAGATCATCCCCTATAGTCTATTAGAGGCCCCAGTTCTCACCTTGTTAGATTTTCTGAGGGAATTCAGATATAAATGGGTTCTTGATGCCTATGTTGACATGAAATTGCAAGAGTTTTTGAGCTTGAAGCAAGGGAATAAATCCATGACCGAATATGAGAGAGACTTCTCCAAATTAAGTCACTATGCGGGGAACTTGCTTACTACGACCAAAGATCGATGTAAGCAATTTGAGGTCGGTCTGAAGCCCAGTTTGAGGATGTAAGTAGTGGGATTCAGACATGAAAACTTCTCTGAACTGATACCTCAAGCATTAGAACTAGAAAGAATTAAAATGGAAGGGGCACCTAAAAAGGGTTCAGAAGAGAAAGAGAAAACAAGAAAGAGTACTGATCAAGCTCCTGATAGTGGGTCAGGAAAGAGAAAGCACTTTGGAGGATCTAGCTCATGCAAGTCCGATAGAGGTAGATCTTCAGGACAGAGTCCACCTCGACCTAGCCAGCAGACATCCAGAGGAGCAGCTCCGGTCCGTACTTATGAAACCTGTGGAAGGGTACACGGAGGGGTTTATTATAAAGCCATCGGAGCTTGTTATAACTGTGGTGGGACTGGACATTTTGCCAGGGACTGCACTAATGCCCACAGATCTAGGCCACCTACTACAGCTAAGGTTCAGTTCAGAGTTTTGCCTCCAGAGGTTCACAGACAGTTAGCAGAGGCAAAGGTAGAGGCAGAGGTAGCACTTCCAAAGTCAGGCTACAGTTAATCAGCCTAAGCAAAGTGGTGCACCGGCTAGGGCATACACCATGAGGCAGCGAGAAGAGGCTAAAGCTTTTGATATAGTTACAGGTACATTTTCTATTTTTGATCAAGATGTATTTGTGTTGTTTGATCCAGGTTCCACCCATTCTTATGTTAGTGCTAGCATCATTGGTTATCTTGCTGTCCCTTATGTGAAAATGGATTTTGAGGTGCTAATAACTAGTTCGCTAGGACAAGAGGTCAGGGTCAACAGAATGTATAAGGACTATTCTTTGGTGATCCAAGGACACACATTCCTATCCGACTTAATTGAAATACCCTTTAGAGATTATAATATTATCTTGGGCATGGATTGGTTAGCCAGACATCATGCAATGATTGACTGTAGACTAAAGATAGTCACTTTTGGTCTCCCTCAGTATGGTGATATGGTTATACATGAGGAGAGGCAGTTATTGCCATCAAATCTCATTTCAGCTACACTAGCTAGAAAAATGATCAGAAAGGGGTGTGAAGCATATTTGGCTCATGTGATAAACACCTAGGTAGAGAGTCCCACAGTGAGGGATATTCCTATAGTATGCAACTTTTCAGATTTATTTTCTGAAGAATTGCCTAGGTTACCTCCGGAAAGAGAAGTGTAGTTTGAAATAGAGGTTACGCCTGGTGTGGACCCAATCTCTATTACACCTTATAGAATGGCACCTGCCGAGTTGAAGGAGTTGAAGATGCAATTGCAAGAATTGCTTGATAAGGGCTTCATCCACCCTAGTATGTCACCTTGGGGAGCACCAGTGTTGTTTGTTAAGAAGAAAGATGGTACTCTCTATCTGTGTATCTACTACAGGCAATTGAATAAGGTGACAATAAAGAACAAATATCCGTTGCCCCATATAGATGATTTGTTTGATCAGTTAAAGGGTGCAGCTGTATTCTCTAAAATTAACTTGAGATTGGGATATTATCAGTTGAGGGTGCAAGAGCAAAGCAAATGCTTTTAGAACTTGATATGGCCATTATGAGTTCTTGGTTATGCCAATCGGGTTAACTAATGCTCCAGCTGCATTTATGGACCTGATAAACACTATCTTCAGGCCCTACTTTGATCAATTTGTAGTTGTGTTTATTGATGACATCTTGGTATATTTGAGGAATGCAGAAGAGCATGATAGGCACCTAAGAATTGTGCTACAGACTTTAAGGGAGAAGCAGCTGTATGCTAAATTATCAAAATGTGAATTTTGGGTGAAAGAGATTTCTTTCTTGGGGCATATTGTGTCAGCTCAAGGCATTAAGGTGGATCCCAATAAGATTGAAGTTATCCTTAATTGGAAGCCACTCAGGAATGTTATAGAAGTTCGCAGTTTTTTGGATTTAGCTGGTTACTACCGCCGTTTTATGAAGAGATTTTCTATATTGGCATCTCCACTGAACAAGGTGCTTCGGAAAGATGTGAAATTTCAGTGGACTAATAAATGTCAGTAGAGTTTTGATGAATTGAAAAGACGTTTGACTGAAGCTCCAGTCCTTACTTTACCTTCACCGGGTAAAGAATACACTATTTGCAGTGATGCTTCTCACAATGGGCTAGGCTGTGTACTGATGCAAGATCGAAATGTCATTGCTTATGCATCACGCCAGCTCAAACCCCATGAGAGAAATTATCCTACACATGACTTAGAGCTAGCAGCTATTGTATTTGCTCTAAAGATCTAGAGACATTATCTGTATGGGAAAAAATGTTACATCTACACAGATAATAAGAGCTTGAAGTATCTGGGTACCCAGAAGGAGTTGAATTTGAGACAGAGGAGATGGCTAGAGCTAATAAAGGACTATGGCTATTTGATAGACTATCAGTCAGGGAAAGCTAATGTGGTAGCTGATGCCTTAAGTCGCAAGACTATAGCTAGTATAAGAATTTCTCCTTTGTCCATGGTGCATGAACAAAAAACATTACATGCTAGTTTGGAGATAGATGATGAGAGCTACATGGCAAGTGAAACCAATGCTGATTGATCAGATAAAAACAGCTACACAAAATGATGAGAAGTAACAGAAACTAATGGAGGCAACTCGGGATGGCAAAAAACTTGAATTTTCTGTAAATGATAATGGCCTACTACTACACCAAGGCAGAATGTGTGTTCCTAATGATATTGACTTGAGACATATCATTATGAAGGAAGCACACGAGTCTCCTTGTACTATGCACCCTAGTGGTGCTAAGATGTACGGAGGGGTAAAAGAACATTATTGGTGGAATGGGATGAAGAAGGACATAGCTGAGTACGTATCTAAATGCTTAACTTGTCAGCAAGTGAAAGCAGAATATCAAGTGCCAGCTAGTTTGCTACATCTACTGCCAGTACCTGAGTGGAAATGGGAAAGAATAACAATGGACTTTGTGATGGGACTTCCAAGAACACAGAAGAATCATGATGCAGTATGGATTATTATGGACAGATTGATCAAGTCTGCTCACTTTTTGCCAGTACGGATGAACTACAGTCTGGGCAGATTGGCTAAACTGTATATCGATGAGATTGTGAGACTTCATGGGGTGCCAGTATCGATTGTGTCAGACAGAGATCCAAGGTTTACTTCTAGATTCTGGGGTAGTTTGCAAAGAGCCCTAGGAACTAAATTGAACTTCAGTACGACATTCCATCCACAGACAGACGACCAGTTTGAAAGAGTGATTCATATATTGGAGGATATGCTATGGCCTTGTATGATTGAATTTGAAGGTAGTTGGGATACATACTTACCTCTGATTGAGTTTGCTTATAATAACAGCTACCAATCAAGCATTGGGATGCCTCCATATGAAGCCTTGTATGGTAAAAAGTGTAGAACTCCTCTATGTTGGGATGAAGTGGATGAAAGAAAACTAATTGGCCCAGAAATTATTTAGCAGACAGAGGAGAAGGTCAGACTTATCAGAGATTGACTCAAGACTGCATCAGACCGTCAGAAGTCCTACATCGATTTAAAGAGGAGAGACATTGAGTACACAGTGGGTGACAAAGGTATTCCTGAAGGTTTCCCCTTGGAAGAAAATTATGAGATTTGGCAGAAAGGAAAAACTGAGTCCTCGCTTTATTAGGTCGTATGAGGTTCTAGAAAGAGTGGGTCCTTTGGCATATAGATTAGCACTACTTCCAAAGCTAGAGAAGATACATAATATCTTCCATGTGTCCATGTTGATGAGGTATAGATTAGGCCCATCTCATGTTCTACCAGTAGAAGAGATTGAAGTAAATCCAGACCTCACATATGAGGAAGAACCCATAGAGATTCTGACATATGAGGTGAAGCAGCTAAGGAATAAGTAGATACCGCTGGTTAAAGTGCTGTGGAACCATCATTCAGGCCAAGAAGCTACTTGGGAACGTGAGGAGGATATGAGGTGACAGCACCTACAACTGTTCAGAAACTGACACCAGGTAAAATTTCGAGACGAAATTTCTTTTAAGAGAGGGAGAATTGTAACACCCCTATATTCATTAGTTCTATACATTTCACTATTTCGATTACCAGTGTCGGTTCGGATAGTCAAGAGGCTTACAACCATATTTAAGTCACCTAGAAAAGCCATAAATAAAAAATTAATAAAAATTACATGAAGGAAAAATAGAAATAAAAAAAATAAGGCATAAAGGGTTAAATGAGCCAAGGTCACAGTGATGGGTGACCGTACCGAGAAGTGACTGCGATATCAGTTACAACCCTAGTTTTGTATGAGACATTGTGACACCACAGTCTTAGGAATTATTGCAAAGCTAGGGGAAAAGTGAAAACCACAGAAAAGAGTGGAGAACAAGGTCAAATAATTAGATCAGGGTTTGGGAAGCAATACAGTGTTATTAGAAAATCGGATCAGACTGGTAAGGGGCAAATTGGTCAATTTACCCTTAGAGGTGACTTTTGGTCTAAATGTCCATTAAAATGTAAGAAATTAAAATTATGAAACATAGATTCAAAGTGAAGAGGTGAGTGAAAAAAAAAGAAAAAGAAAAGAAATTCAAATATAAAATGCCTTATGACATCACTCAAGTGAGGTAAGCATGACCTCATAAATTTATAACTTTAAATTTTGAAAATTTAGGATAAATACAAATATGGATAATCACAAATTAAAAACTTAAAAATTAAAAGTGGTCTTCTTTCCCTATTGTTGTCATCCATGTCCCTCTCTCTCATCTCTTTCTTCTTCTCTGAAATCCACCATGAAAGCTTATGATAAGCTTTTCTAAACCCTAATTTCAACGCTAAATTTCCTACTTTTCTTAAGGAAAACCAGTAATTGAGCCTTAGTAAGAAGTTTAGAAGAAAGAAATGGGGGAAATTTTGAAGAAGCAAGTAGTTAGGAAAGCTTCATATCAAGTAAGTTCTTCTCTCTACAATTTAAAGCTATGTATATTGAAGAAATGAAGTAAGACACTTAGAAATTAGTTCAAAATTGAAAATTTTCATACACCTAGGAAACCCCATGAATTTCGGCCATGTTAAGGAAAAAGGGGATTTAATTGATTTTGATGACATTAATGGTGTAGGCAAGCTTGATTGAAAGTGTAAATGAATTCTATACACTTTAATTTAGTGAATTATGTTAAGTGAGAAATTAGGGTTCTTGACAATTGAAGAATTAGGGAAAATTTTAGGGGTTTTTAAAATTGCTACCAATTGACCTAATTGAGGTTTAAATTGATTAATTGGTGTCATTTGGAGCGTGAGTGAATGCATGAAATTGAAATGAAATGGTGAATGTGCAATGCTCAATCTGGACAGCCTGACCAAGGTCCACTTAAATGGCCATAATTGCAATTTTGTTGTTCCAATTGATGTGAGGTCAATTGGAGATAAAATTTAATACCCAAAGCTATAATTTTTATGTAGAAACCTTGCCCTAAAACTGATCATAAGTGGGTGTAAAATTAGGTTAAATCAAAATTTCACACACTGTCATTGTACAAAATTAGCCATATGAATAGTACTTGTTCAAATGGTTATAACTTGGTGTAGAAAGGTCTAAATAACCTAATTTTTATGGAAATGGAAAGCTTAGACATATTACAATAACTTTCATGAGGAATACAAACCCAAATTCCGATCAAATTGCTAACCAAAGTTAGGTCCTCAAACCTGCCAAGAACCAGAATTTACCCAAAATTCTGGACTTTTGGTCAATCCGGCCAGTTATGATTAAATGGCTATAACTTGGGCTATAAAACTCTAAATAGAGTGATTAAAAAAGGGAATTAAAGCTAGGACACTAAGGAACAACTTTGATGAAGGGAAGTCAAACAAATTCTCACTGTAGAGGGTCCAATGGAACAGTAGAAGTAAGTGACCCAAAACTGAAAATTTATCAATTCTCCTAGGAAAACCTTGAATTGAGTTTGGCAATTAATACCAACAAAAATGTGACCCGAAATGTGGTATGTAGGAGTAATTAGAATTAACAAACCTATTTAGTAAGAAAAAGTCAATATTTTGACCAATTGGTCAAATGAATAGTAACCACCATAATAAAAAACATAAAGAATTCAATTTATGGGACCTTATAAGTAAAATAAAGTAAAGTAAAAAAATTCAATTATTGAAATTTCTATTAGAAATAATTTGGATAGGTATTGAAACACTGTGATTTTGTGTTTCAGTAGAAAAAGAGACCGAAAAGGACAAGGAAAGAGTGAGTCAAGGCAAAGAGGCGACTCACTAGAGGTTTGTATATAACTAATTTTGTTCAATTGTGTAACACCCCTATTTATATAGCCTGGTGTATTTCACTGTTCTGGTGACCGGTGTCGGTCTGGACAATTAAGGGGATTAAAACCACACTTAAGACAACTAGAGAAGCCATAAATACAAATAATTAGTAATTGCCAATTAGTTAAGTATAAATAAGAAAAACAGAACATAAGAAGTTAAACGAGCCGAGAGTCACAGCGATGGGTGACCGTCTCGGGAACGACTGCGAAGCCTTTTTAAACTTAAATTTAAAATCGTAAAATGTGACGCTGCGGTCCTTAGGACCATTACGAACACAGTGGAAAAAAGAAAATCACGAAAAAGAACTGTTAAGTCAGTCAAATAATTAGGTTAGGGAGCTGGAAGAAATACTGAATTATTTGCAAACCGGGATGAACCGGCGATGGGCAATTTGGTCAATTGACCCCGAGAGCTGACTCCTGCCTAACTGTCAAATAAAATCAGAGAAAATAAAATTTCGGAATTGAGAATTAAATTAAAGAACTAATAGAAAAATAAATAGAAAAAAAATGAAAATAAAAAAGTCAAAAGGTGATGACATCATGCATGACCTCATTCATGATGCCATAAAAAAATAATACTTAATATATTTACTTAATTAGATTTTTGGGTCTTCCATAAGGATAAAAACAAAACAAAAGAAAAGAAAAAAAAATCAACTAAAAGTCATCTTGCTCCCAAACTTGCCGCCTCCCATCTCTCTCTCTCCCTCACCATAGTTAAACCTCCATTAAAGCTTGCTTCAAGCTTTGAAATCACCATTAAACCTCAAATCCTTCCATACTTGCTTCACAAAAACTTGATTTAGTCACTTGAGAAGAAGCTTGGTCATCAAAGAAAGAAGAAAAGAAGAGGAAAATTAGAGAATTCAAATTCAAGTGAGGTAAGCACATCAATTTGAAAGTTGGAGATTTGATTGTTGTGTTTTTAACTTGAATTAGCTTGTAATATGCTTAAAATGAAAAGAAAAAAATTGTCAGGGACCATTACTGAATTTCAGCCAGCATGAGGGGGAGGGTGATTTGCATGATTTGAATGGGTTGAATGGGTATATAAACCTTAGTTAGTTGAATGACTATGGTTAAAGTCCTGGAATCAAGTAAATGCAACAAATGACATGAATTAGGGTTTTGGACATTAGGGTTTAGAAACCAAAAATGTGAAAAACTTGTAAATGGTGTCTTTGACCTAATGTGAAGTGAGAAATGGTCATTTGTGACCTAATTAAGTGTGTTAGAAGTGTTGGAATTAAAGTCAAATTCAGAGGGAGTATGGTCATGCTGCTGCAGCATGACCAAGTCAACTTTGAGGGACCAAAAATGAAATTTTACATGTCCAATTGGTATGAGACCACTTGGGAATGAAAATAAGCACTAAATGACACAATTTCATTCAGGAAGCATGCCCAAAAAGTGACTAAAACTTAGTGAACAAATTGAACAAAGTTGAAAAATTGCAGGCTGCCCTGTATAAACTGACCAAATGAACAGTATTTGTTCATTTGTTCATAACTTGAGCTAGGCAAGTCAAAATATCCTGAAATTTTACCAGTGGTTAGATGAGATATAGACCTAAAACTTTCATGAAGAACACAAACCCAAATTATGCCATTAACCCAATCAAATTACTGAGCAAAATTGAATCATTGAATCTGTAGAACTGCAGATTTACCATATGAATAGTAAAGTTTCAATAGCTATAACTCTCTCTAGAAAACTCCGATTTAGGTGATTCTTGAACCGATGGAAACCTAAAGCATAGTAGAACATTTCATATGAAGAAAATTAAACCAAATTATGGACTTAACTTGATCAAATTGCTAAACGAAGTTGGATCAATAATCTGCCAAAACTAAAATCTACAGCATGAATAGTAACTATAATTTGGATATAACTTGAGCTACAAAACTCCAATTGGAGTGATTCAAAAAGGAGAATAAACTTAAGACAATATGAAACATTTTCTATGAAGGAAGTTTTTCCAAATTCTAACAGAAAAGTGACCAATGGAATAGTGCAACCTTAGACGCCAAAACTGAAAATTTGGCAATTTTGCCTAAAAGACCTAAGTTTTGAGAAAATGACCAAAACCAACAAGTTTGGTGACCAAAATGTGGTATGTGGGTGAAGTTGGAATTCCCATACCTATTAAACCTTAGAAAGTCAACAATTTGACTTGAATAGTATAGTGAATAGTAACCCGAAACACAAAAATTTCAAGAACGTCGAGTTTAGCACATTAGAGCTAGGTAAAAGTGAAGTTAAATTTATTTTTGGATTTATGCTAAGTTATGGTACTGAAACACTGTGAAACTGTGTGTTTCAGTTGAAAAAGACTTGAAAGGTCTGAGAGACTGAGTCAAGGCCTAGAGGCGACTCACGTCAGGTTTGTGCACAATAAACCTTATTTGAGCCTTTTGTCATTTAAAAATTGATTTAGTGTGATTTATGAAAATTTGAAGTTAATTATGAATTGTGTTGCCATCTTGTGAATGAAATTATGACTTTGAAAATTTATTGGATTTCTCACAAATCATTTGAATAAAATGTTTGAAATTGATTTTTGATTCACACTTAGCATGACAGTATCTTATTATTCCTCCTTCATTTATGGGGTGAGATCGGTTATCTTTCCTCCCTCTCTGGTTTATCAGTTGAGGTTGTAGATCGGATGAGTACTCATTAGCTAGCTAGCCACCTCCCTCATTAATTTCGATTAGTGGGGTTGTAGATTGTTTTGTCGTGGTGTATAACGCGGCATTGATCAGAAAATTTGTGTCATGGCTTAAGTTGTGTATGATTTTGGCAACACTGTGTTATTAAATTATTTGACTAAATTGTGTTATTATGAGTTTTGATAATTTATGAAATGTGATTGAGAAATATTTAAATTGTGTTTTGTTAATGAATGATTTGTGTATTGTATTTAGAATTTTTATTGTGCACCACTGAGTATTTTTATACTCAACGATAGCTTGTTTTGCTGTCGCAGATAAGAGCAAGGAGAAAGCAGCAAAGTGAGCTACTATCAATATTGAAGATTTCATTGATCTTTTTGTACGGGTATTATTTTATACCCTTGTAGTTATTTTGATGTAAATATTGTGATGTTATATGTATCAATGTAAAGTGAGCAGTTGTATAATAAATTGTAATAATATTATTTTTTGAACTTCTTTTTGTAAATTAAGATTTGTAGTTTGTGAAATTCATACTTCATGCACTGTGAATGAAGTTATTAAATATTTTGAGATGATAATCTTTGATTGGATTGTGGAATTATTTTTGAAGTGGATTGAATTGAGTTGACTTGAAATTATTTGGTGGTTGGGAGTTGTGAAAAATTTTTGGAAGTGTTTTTCTCTGGTATTTGAAGAACTGTTTTCTCCAAATACAAACAGAACTCTGTCAAAATTTTTATAAAATTTGTAGAAAAATTAAAATGGACAAAAATTTATACTAGTATTTAAACTTTGAATAAATGGTTTTAATTCCTACCAAAATGCTCACCACTTCAAAATGTAAGAAAATTGTTTTAAAAATCCCTTGTAGGGCACTTAATGAGTTATCGGTAGGTAAAGTTCGGTAGTTCTAAGTATTCTACGGGATCATGTTATGCCTTACAGAGGGGTAAGGTGTGACATGTTTTAGTGGTATCAGAGCATGGTTTTGCAATAAATTTTGACTAATTATGTGAATATTTCTTTGATAAGTACAAATGCTCAAGTGTCTTTAATTGATACATATGACATATTTACATCATGAATATACACTAACGGAGGTCAACCTCCTTATATTTGATCTCAGGAAGTAGAAATTTTTGGAAAACAGAATGGAAGAAGGGGATCATTCCGTGGAACAATCTGTTAAGGCTGAGGTTCAAGTGGAAGCCCCAGCACTCCAGAACGTGAGTGGGTCAGCCACTCCAGCTCTTACTCCAGCACCGCAGTTTCCTACTCAGTTTGTACAGCAGATGGCTGCGTTTTTCTAGCAAATGGCGGAAAATGTGCTACCCCAAGCTCAGATGCAAGCACCTATAGCACAACCATAGCCCTCAGCTCGGCAATATGAAAAATTGATGAAATTTGGGGCCACCGAGTTTAAAGGCACTGTGGATCCACTGGAGTTAAAGTAGTGGTTGGAAAGAATGGAATGGGTTTTCTGAAAGCTGCAGTGTACTGAAGAATTAAAATTTGAATATTCAGTATCTCTTCTCCAAGGGGATGCATATGAATGGTGGAAGACCATTCCCCACAGCCTGGTAGAACCTCCAGTCCTTACTTGGTCAGACTTTTTGAGGGAGTTTCGACAGAAGTGGGTTCCCGATGCATATGTGGATATGAAGTTACAAGAATTCCTGAGTTTGAAATAAGGGGACAGAACCATAGCAGAATATGAGAGAGACTTCTCTCGACTGAGCCACTACGCTGGAAGTTTAGTCTCCACCCCCAGAGACAGATGTAAAAGGTTTGAGTCCGGGTTAAGGCCGAATCTGAGAATGCAAGTTGTGGGTTTCTGACATCAGAATTTTGCTGAGTTGATCTCACAGGCCCTGGAACTGGAAAGGATAGAATCAGAAGGGGCAGTGAAGAAGGGTACACAAGAGAAAGAAAAGACTGAAAAGACTACTGGACAAGCACCTGAGAGTGGTTCTGGGAAGAGGAAACAGTTTGGGGGATCCAGCTCCCGTAGATCTGGCAGAGGTAGATTCTCTGTCCAAGGACCACCCCGGTCTAGTCAGCAGACCCAGCAAGCACCCCGAGGAGCTTTATCTGTACGGCAGTGTGAAACTTGTGGTAGAACACACAGTGGGGTTTGTTTCAAGGCCACCGGTGCATGTTTTAACTGTGGAGGGAGCGGACATTTCGCTAAGGATTGTACTAGTCCGCGCTGGTCTGAGCCTTCTGCTACATCTGAAGGATTAGCCCAAGTCTCTGCACCTAGAGGGTCACAATCAGCTGCTAGAGGTAGAGGCAGAGGTAGGGGTCCTGGTAACACTCCTGGAAGTCAAAGCCATTAACCGGCCAAGATTCATGGCGCACGATCGGAGTGTATACCATGCGTCAGAGGGAGGAGGCTGAAACATCAGACGTAGTAGCTGGTTTTTTCTCCATCCTTGACCAAGATGTACATGTGTTATTTGATCCTGGCTCCACACATTCGTATGTTAGTGCTAGTGTGATGTGTTCTACTGCTATCCAGTGTGTACCAATAGATTATGATGTGCTAGTAACTAGTCCATTAGGCCAGGAGGTCAGGGTAAATAAATTATATAGGGATTGTCCTTTGGTGATCCAAGGACACACTTTTCTGTCTGATTTAATTGAAATGCCCTTCAGAAGTTATGACATTATCTTGGGCATGGATTGGTTAGGCAGGCATCAAGCGATGATTGACTGTAGACTGAAGACAGTCACTTTTGGTCTTCCTCAGTATGGTGATGTAGTAATACATGGAGAGAGGCAGTTATTACCTTCAAACATCATTTCTGCTGCACTGGCCAGAAAAATGATTAGGAAAGGGTGTGAGGCGTACTTGGCACATGTGATAGACACCCAAGTGAATAGTCCAGCATTGAGGGACATCCCTACGGTATGTGATTTTCCGGATGTATTTCCTGATGAATTGCCAGGATTACCTCCAGAAAGAGAAGTGCAGTTTGAAATTGATGTTATGCCTGGTGTGGACCCAATCTCCATAACGCCATACAGAATGGCACCAGTAGAACTAAAAGAATTGAAAGTACAGTTGCAAGAGTTGCTTGACAAGGGCTTCATCCGCCCTAGTGTGTCACCTTGGGGAGCACCAGTATTGTTTGTAAAGAAGAAGGATGGCACTCTCTGGTTATGCATTGACTATCGGCAGTTGAATAAGGTGACAGTAAAGAACAGATACCCATTGCCCCGCATTGATGACTTATTTGATCAGTTGAGAGGTGCAGCTGTGTTCTCCAAAATTGACCTGAGATCAGGTTATTATCAGCTGAAAGTACAATTGCAGAGTATTTCTAAAACTGCCTTCAAAACCCGTTATGGCCATTATGAGTTCTTGGTCATGCCATTCGGGTTAACTAATGCTCCGGTTGCTTTTATGGATCTGATAAACACTATCTTCAGACCATACCTCAACCAGTTTGTTGTGGTATTTATTGATGAAATATTGGTCTATTCGAGGAATACAAAAGAGCATGATAGACATCTGCGGATTGTACTGCAGACTTTGAGGGAGAAACAGCTATACGCCAAATTATCGAAATGTGAATTTTAGCTGAAGGAGATATCCTTTTTGGGGCACATAATATCAGCAGAGGGTATTAAGGTAGATCCAAGTAAGATTGAAGCTGTCCTTAATTGGAAGCCACCCAGAAATATCACAAAGATTCACAGTTTTCTGGGTTTAGCTGGATACTACTATCAATTTGTGAAGGGATTCTCCATTTTGGCATCTCTATTGACCAAGCTACTTAGAAAAGATGTGAAATTTCAGTGGATGGATAAATGCCAACAGAGTTTTGATGAATTGAAGAGATGTTTGACTGAGGCTCCAGTCCTGACTTTACCTACACCGGGTAAAGAATATACAGTTTATAGTGATGCTTCTCACAATGGGTTAGGTTGTGTATTGATGCAAGATCGAAATGTCATTGCCTATGCATCACGCCAGCTAAAACCGCATGAGAGGAATTATCCGATACATAACTTGGAGCTTGCAGCTATTGTGTTTGCTCTTAAGATCTGGAGACATTATTTGTATGGGGAGAAGTGCTACATCTACACAGATCATAAGAGTTTGAAGTATTTGGGCACCCAGAAAGAGTTGAATTTGAGACAAAGGAGATGGTTAGAGTTGATAAAAGACTATGATTGTCTGATAGACTATCAGCCTGGAAAAGCTAATGTTGTGGCTGACGTCTTAAGTCGCAAGACTATGGCAAGTCTACGGGTTACTCCTTTATCTATGGTACATGAGTTGAGATCATTACATGCCAGTTTAGAGATTAATGATGAGGGGCAGACAGCAGTTGCATGGCATGTACAGCCAGTGTTGATTGATCAGATCAATATAGCTACTCAGAATGATGAAAGGTATCAGAAGATGTTGGAAGAAGTCAGGCAGGGCAAGAAACCAGAATTCTCAATCAAAGATGATGGTTTACTGCTACATTAGGGCAGAATATGTGTTCCTAATGATGTTGATTTGAGACAGATCATTTTGAAAGAAGTACATGAGTCTCCTTTTGCCATGCACCCTGGTAGTACAAAAATGTATAGAGGCCTAAAGGAGCATTACTGGTGGATGGGTATGAAAAGAGATGTGGCAGAGTTTGTTCCAAATGCCTAACTTATCAGCAAGAAAAGGCAGAGCATCAAGTACTCACTGGGTTGTTACATCCACTACCAGTACCAGAATGGAAATGGGAGAGAATAACTATTGATTTTGTGATGGGACTTCCAAAGACACAGAAGAGTCATGATGCAGTATGGGTCATTGTCGACAGACTGACTAAGTCTGCTCATTTTCTTCCAGTCCGAATGGACTACAGTTTAGACAGATTGGCCAGGTTGTACTTCGATGAGATTGTGAGACTTCATGAAGTGCCAGTATCCATTATATCAGACAGAGATCCTAGGTTCACTTCTAGATTTTGGGGTAGTCTTCAGAGAGCCCTAGGAACTAGATTGAACTTCAGTACTACATTCCACCCATAGACAGATGGCCAATCTGAGAGGGTAATTCAAATTTTGGAGGACATGCTACGGCCTTGTGTGATTGAGTTTGAGGGCAGTTGGGATACACACTTGCCTTTGATTGAGTTTGCTTACAACAACAGCTACGAATCAAGCATTGGGATGCCTCCATATGAAGCTTTGTACGGCAGAAAATGTAGAACCCCGTTGTGTTGGGATGATATGGGTGAAAGAAAGATGATTGGACCCGAAATTGTTCAGCAGACTGAAGAGAAAATCAGAGTGATCAGAGATCGACTTAAGATTACATCAGACCATCAGAAGTCCTACATTAATCTGAAGAGAAGGGATATTGAGTATGCAGTAGGTGAGAAAGTATTCCTCAAGGTTTCTCCTTGGAAGAGGATTATGAGATTTGACAGAAAGGGAAAACTGAGTCCTTGCTTCATTGGGCCATATGAGGTTCTGGAAAGAGTGGGTCCTTTGGCATATCGGTTGGCACTACCTCCAGAGTTGGAGAAGATACATAATGTCTTCCATGTGTTTATGTTGAGGAGGTATCGATCAGACCCATCTCATGTACTACCAGTGGAAGAAATTGAAGTGAATCCAGACCTCACATATGAGGAAGAACCCATAAAGATTCTAGCTTATGAGGTGAAGCAGCTACGGAACAAGCAGATACCATTGGTAAAAGTGCTGTGGAACCAACATTCGAGCCAGGAGGCTACTTGGGAACGAGAGGAGGACATGAGGAGACAATACCCACAGCTGTTCAGAGATTGATACCAGGTAAAATTTTGAGACGAAATTTATTTAAGGGGGGGAGAATTGTAACACCCCTATTTGTATAGCCTGGTGTATTTCACTGTTCCAGTGACCAGTGTCGGTCTGAACAATTAAGGGGATTAGAACCACACTTAAGACAACTAGAGAAGCCATAAATACAAATAATTAATAATTGCCAATTAGTTAAGTATAAATAAGAAAAACAGAACATAAGAAGTTAAACCAGCTGAGAGTCACAGCGATGGGTGACCATCTCGGGAACGATTGCGAAGCCATTTTAAACTCAAATTTCGAACCGTAAAATGTGATTCTGCGGTCCTTAGGACCATTACAAACACAGTAGAAAAAAGAAAATCACGAAAAAGAATTGTTAAGCTAGTCAAATAATTAGCTCAAGGAGCCGGAAGAAATACTGAATTATTTACAAACCGGGATGAACCGGCGATGGGCAATTTGGTCAATTGACCCCGAAAGCTGACTCCTGACCTAATTGTCAAATAAAATCGGAGAAAAGAAAATTTCAGAATCGAGAATTAAATTAAAGAAATAATAAAAAAATAAATAGAAAAAAAAAGAAAATAGAAAAGTCAAAAGGTGATGACATCATGCATGACCTCATGCATGATGCCATAAAAAAATAATACTTAATATATTTACTTAATTAGATTTTTGGGTCTTCCATAAGGATAAAAACAAAACAAAAGAAAAGAAAAAAAAATCAACTAAAAGTCATCTTGCCCCCAAACTTGCCGCCTCCCATCTTTCTCTCTCCCTCACCATAGTTAAACCTCCATTAAAGTTTGCTTCAAGCTTTGAAATCACCATTAAACCTCAAATCATTCCATACTTACTTCACAAAAACTTGATTTAGTCACTTGAGAAGAAGCTTGGTTATCAAAGAAATAAGAAAAGAAGAGGGAAATTAGAGAATTCAAATTCAAGTGAGGTAAGCACATCAATTTGAAAGTTTGAGATTTAATTGTTGTGTCTTTAACTTGAATTAGCTTGTAATATGCTTAAAATGAAAAGAAAAAAATTATGAGGGACCATTACTGAATTTCGGCCAGCATGAGGGGAAGGGTGATTTGCATGATTTGAATGGGTTGAATGGGTATATATACCTTAGTTAGTTGAATGACTATGGTTAAAGTCATGGAATCAAGTAAATGTAACAAATGATATGAATTAGGGTTTAGAGACCAAAAATGTGAAAAACTTGTAAATGGTGTCTTTGACCTAATGTGAAGTGAGAAATGGTCATTTGTGACCTAATTAAGTGTGTTAGAAGTGTTGGAATTAAAGTCAAATTCGGAGGGAGTGTGGTCATGCTGTTGCAGCATGACCAAGTCAACTTTGAGGGACCAAAAATGAAATTTTACAAGTCCAATTAGTATGAGACCACTTGAGAATGAAAATAAGCACTAAATGACACAATTTTCATTTAGGAAGCATGCCCAAAAAGTGACTAAAACCTAGTGAACAAATTGACCAAAGTTGAAAAATTGCAGGCTGCCCTGTATAAACTGACCAGTTCATTTAGTCATAACTCGAGCTAGGCAAGTCAAAATGACCTGAAATTTTACCAGTGGTTAGATGAGATATAGAGCTAAAACTTTCATGAAGAACACAAACCCAAATTAGCCATTAACCCAATCAAATTACTGAGCAAAGTTAAATCACTGAATCTGCAGAACTGCAGATTTACCATATGAACAGTAAAGTTTCAATAGCTATAACTCTCTCTAGAAAACTCCGATTTAGGTGATTCTTGAACCGATGGAAACCTAAGGCATAGTAGAACATTTCATATGAAGAAAATTAAACCAAATTATGGACTTAACTTGATCAGATTGCTGAACAAAATTGGATCAATAATCTGTCAGAACTAAAATCTGCAGCATGAACAGTAACCGTAATTTGGATATAACTTGAGCTAAAAAACTCCAATTAGAGTGATTCAAAAAGAAAAATAAACTTAAGACAATAGGAAACATTTTCTATGAAGGAATTTTTGCCAAATTCCAACAAAAAAGTGACCAATGGAACAGTGCAACCTTAGACGCCAAAATTGAAAATTTGGCAATTTTGCCTAAAAGACCTAAGTTTTGAGAAAATGACCAAAACCAACAAGTTTGGTGACCAAAATGTGGTATGTGGGTGAAGTTGGAATTCCCATACCTATTAAACCTTAGAAAGTCAACAATTTGACTTGAATAGTGTAGTGAATAGTAACCCGAAACACAAAAATTTCAAGAACGTCGAGTTTAGCACATTAGAGCTAGGTAAAAGTGAAGTTAAATTTATTTTTGGATTTCTGCTAAGTTATGGTACTAAAACACTGTGAAACTGTGTGTTTCAGCTGAAAAAGACTTAGAAGGTCTGAGAGACTGAGTCAAGGCCTAGAGGCGACTCACATCAGGTTTGTGCACAATAAACCTTATTTAAGCCTTTTATCATTGAAAAATTGATTTAGTATGATTTATGAAAATTTGAAGATAATTGTGAATTGTGTTGCCATCTTGCGAATGAAATTATGACTTTGGAAATTTATTGGATTTCTCACGAATCATTTGAATAAAATGTTTGAAATTATTTTTTGATTCACACTTAGCATGACAGTATCTTGTTATTCCTCCTCCATTTATGGGGTGAGATCGGTTATCTTTCCTCCCTCTCTGGTTTATCAGTTGAGGTTGTAGATCGAATGAGTACTCATTAGCTAGCTAGCCACTTCACTCATTGATTTCGATTAGTGGGGTTGTAGATTGCTTTGTCGTGGTGTACAACGCGGCATTGATTGGAAATTTTGTCTCATGGCTTAAGTTGTGTATGATTTTGGCAACACTGTGTTATTAAATTATTTGACTAAATTGTGTTATTATGAGTTTTGATAATTTGTGAAATGTGATTGAGAAATATTTAAATTGTGTTTTGTTAATGAATGATTTATGTATTGTATTTAGAATTTTTATTATGTACCACTGAGTATTTTTATACTCAGCGATAGCTTGTTTTGCTGTCGCAGATAAGAGTAAGGAGAAAGCAGCAGAGTGAGCTGCTATCAATATTGAAGATTCCATTGATCTTTTTGTACGGGTATTGTTTTATACCCTTGTAGTTATTTTGATGTAAATATTATGATGTTATATGTATCAATGTAAAGTGAGCAGTTGTATAATAAATTGTAATAATATTATTTTTTGAACTTCTTTTTGTAAATTAAGATTTGTAGTTGTGACAAATTGATTTTAATACTGTAAATTGTTTTAAATGAATTATGAGTTTGAATGTATTGATGACAATTGTGATTTTCTCTTTGAACTTTATGAATTGTGTGTTGCCAACCCTATAAGGGTAAATTCTTGAATTATTTGTGTTAAGTGAATTGAAATGCAATTATTTGAATGAAAATTTTATGAATTAGTTTTTAAACCACAGTTAGCATGACAGTCCCATTCGAAAATCCCTAGTAGTAACGACTATTTGCGGTTTGGCAATTAAAAATTACTTATGTCTCCCATTAATAACGGTTAGTGAGGTAAGACTATATGAGTACTCATTAGCTAGCTAGCCCTTCCCTCATTAATAATGGTTAATGAGGTGATTTCTTTTGTCGTGGTATACAATACGGTATTGATCGTGAAATTTTGTGTCATGGTCTAAACTGTGTGTTCCTGGCAACACTTTTACTTTGTGATTTGTGAAATGTGGTTTGAAATAAATAACTCATGTTAGCTTGGAATTTTGGAAAACACTTCTTTGGATATGAAAATTTTAATTTGTTATGTTTTGATTTATTGTGCTTTATAATGAGCTGAATTTTTCTTAGTTGTGTACCACTGAGTATAATTACTCAACGATAGCTTTTATTTGTTGTCACAGATAAAGGAAAGGACAAAGCAGCAGAGTAAGCTCCTACAGTGATAGGGGAGTACAGTTTGAGGATCTTTTTGTACGGTTATATTATTTACACCCTTATCAATTAGTTGATATAAATACTTTTGTTCATATGTATCTTTTGTATTAATTTAGCAGTTGTACAGTAAAATTTGTAATGATATTACTTTTGCTTTCTTTCCTGTAAAATTTAGACTTTTGTATTTATATTGAATATATTAAATGAAATTGATGGATATAGAAAATAAACTGAGATTGTGTTGAATTGAGGCCTATTAAAGTTGAGATTGAGAATTTTGTATTGGAAGTGTTTTCTTTTCAGGTTTTGGAAGAAATATTTTCTTAAATTATAGCTGGTACTCTACTGAAATTTCTATAAAAATTACGAAAAATAAAATTAACCAAAATTTTAACTCATAATTTAAACTTCAATTAAAGGTTTTTAAATAGTGCTTTAACATTACTTTACAATTTAAAATGAACTAGATTTGCTTAAAATCCCTTGTAGTATATTTAATGGGTTATCGGTAGGCGAAGTTCGATAATTAATTAGATATACTACGGGATCATGTTATGCCTTATAGAGGAGTAAGTTGTGACATGTTTTAGTGGTATCAGAGCTATGTGTTGAATGAGTTTTGAACTACGTATTTAAATATTTTCTATGATTAGTACAACTGCTCAATGTCGTTTATTGATACATATGATGCATTTACATCATGAATATAAACTAATGGAGATAATCCTCCTCGTGTTTGTTGTCAGGGAGTAAATAATCTCTTTGAATCGAAATGGAAGAAGGAGATCATTCCGTCGAGCAATCTATTGAGGCTGAGGCACCAGGGGAAGCCCCAGCTCTCCAGATGTGAGTGGATCAGCCACTCCAGCTTCTCCAATGCTGCAGTTTCCTGCTCAGTTTGCTCAGCAGATGGCTGCACTATTTCAACAAATGGCTGGAAACCTGCTAACACAAGCCCAAACCCAAGCACTAGTAATGCAACCACAGCCTCCAGTCAGAAAATATGATAAATTAATGAAATTTGGGGCTACTAAATTCAAGGGAACAATGGATCCACTAGAAGCTAAACAATGGATTAAAAGAATAGAGAGAGAATTTAAGAAGCTGCATTGTACATAAGAGCTTAAGTTTGAATACCCCATTTCCTTGCTGTAAGGGATGCATATAAATGGTGGAAGACCATCCCCCACAGTCTAGTGGAGCCCCCAGTTCTCACCTGGTCAGATTTTCTAAGGGAATTCAAACAGAAATGGGTCCCTAATGCCTATGTTGATATGAAATTGCAAGAGTTTTTGAGCTTGAAGTAAGGGAATAAATCTGTGGTCGAGTATGAGAGAGACTTCTCCAGATTAAGTCACTATGCGGGGAACTTGCTTACTATGACCAGAGATCGATGTAAGCGGTTTGAGGCCGGTCTGAAGCCCAGTTTGAGGATGCAAGTAGTGGGATTCAGACATGAAAACTTCTCTGAATTGATATCTCAAGCATTGGAGCTAGAAAGAATTGAAATAGAAGGGGCACCTAAAAAGGGTTCAGAAGAGAAAGAGAAAACTGGAAAGAGTACTGATCAAGCTCCTGATAGTGGGTCAGGAAAGAGAAAGCACTTTGGAGGATCTAGGTCACGCAAGTCCTGTAGAGGTAGATCTTCAGGACAGAGGCCACTCTGACCTAGCCAGCAGACATCCAGAGGAACAGCTCCGGTTCGTATTTGTGAAACCTGTGGAAGAGTACACGCAGGGGTTTGTTATAAAGCCATCAGAGCCTGTTATAACTGTGGTGGGACTGGACATTTTGCCAGGGACTGCACTAGTGCCCACAGATCTGGGCCACCTACTACAGCTGAAGGTTCAGTTCAGAGTTATGCCACCAAAGGTTCACAGACAGTTAGCAGAGGTAGAGGTAGAGGCAGAGGTACCACTTTTGATAGTCAGGCCACAGTTAATTAGCCTGAGCAGAGTGGTGCACTGGCTAGGGTATACACCATGAGGCAGCTAGAAGAGGCTGAAACTTCTGATATAGTTGCTGGTACATTTTCTATTTTTGATCAAGATATATTTGTATTGTTTGATCTGGGTTCCACCCTTTCTTATGTTAGTGCTAACATCATTAGTTATCTTGCTGTCCCTTATGTGAAAATAGATTTTGAGGTGCTAGTAATTAGTCCACTAGGACAAGAGGTCAACAGAATGTATAAGGATTGTCCTTTGATGATCCAAGGACACACATTCCTATTCGACTTAATTGAAATGCCCTTTAGAGATTATGATATTATCTTGGGCATAGATTGGTTAGCCAGGCATCATGCAATGATTGACTGTAGACTGAAGACAGTCACTTTTGGTCTCCCTCAGTATGGTGATATGGTTATACATGGGGAGAGGCAGTTATTGCCATCAAATCTCATTTCAGCTGCACTAGCTAGAAAAATGATCAGAAAGGGGTGTGAAGCATATTTGGCTCATGTGATAAACACCCAGGTAGAAAGTCCCACAGTGAGGGATATTCCTACAGTATGCGACTTTTCATATATGTTTTTTGAAGAATTGCGAGAGTTACCTCTGGAAAGAGAAGTACAGTTTGAAATAGAGGTTATGCTTGGTGTGGGCCTAATCTCTATTACACCTTACAGAATGGCACCTGCCGAGTTGAAGGAGTTGAAGGTGCAGTTGTAAGAATTGCTTGATAAGGGCTTCATCCGCCCTAGTGTGTCACCTTGGGGAGCACTAATGTTGTTTATTAAGAAGAAAGATGGTACTCTCCATCTGTGCATCGACTACAGGCAGTTAAATAAAGTGACAATAAAGAACAGATATACGTTGCCCCGTATAGATGATTTGTTTGATCAGTTGAAGGATGCAGCTGTGTTCTCCAAAATTGACTTGAGATCGGAATATTATCAGTTGAGGGTGCAAGAGCAGAGCATTCCAAAAACTGCTTTTAGAACTCGATATGGCCATTATGAGTTCCTGGTTATGCCATTCGGGTTAACTAATACTCCGGCTGCATTCATGGACCTTATGAACACTATCTTCGGGCCCTACCTTGATCAATTTGTAGTTGTGTTTATTGATGACATCTTGGTATATTCGAGGAATGCAGAAGAGCATGATAGGCACTTGAGAATTGTGCTATAGACTTTAAGGGAGAAGCAGTTGTATGCTAAATTATCAAAATGTAAATTTTAGCTAAAAGAGATTTCTTTCTTGGGGCATATGCTTATAAGTTTTTTTTAGTAAATACATCAAGTGTTTATCAATCATTTATACAATTTAATTAAATACATAACTGTTTAAAATTTTAAATATCCATAAATTCAAATTATCTTATAAACATTGTCAATTAATTTTCATAAGTTAATTCAAATATTCTCTCAATTTAAAAGCTATTATATTTTTTTATATATAAAATAAAACTTACATAACCCTTTTTTTTTTTTTTTTTTTTTTTTGGAGAATCCGATTTGGTTGTTAAGCTTTATATTCTTGTCTGCTGGTAAGGAAACGTGTAAAATAACCATATAACATTATATTTTAGTTAATAGTAATAATAATAATAATAATGTATATGATTTTCTTTTTTATATTTTCTGTTTTTTGAATGACATTTAAAAAAATTTAGAAAATGAAAATAAAATATGTCGGTAAGGATGAAAATGAATGGGTCCAAAAGAGTCAATCTGAAATTTTAAGTCGCATTCTGCGGGTCTGGACCAGACAAGTATTGGTACCTTCACCAATTTAACAAAGTAAGACGCCACATGTGCTTACACAAGCACCGCCCCTAACCCACCCACATGTTGTTTTTTTTTTTTTTTTTAATCGATAGGCATATGAGGAGAGAGATCGAAACGTAGATGTGACCCTAGATTTATCAAGCCTTTATTATTGAATTAGAGTCAGGTGGGTAATCCATCCATATGTGCTAATACATGCGTCTTATTATTATACTCAATATTTATTGATAATTATTTAAATTTTTAAGGTAGATAGAACATAATTATAATAAAAAAAATTTGATAAAAAAATTATGATTAAAAAAAAAAAAAAGAGTGCGGCGTCAATTAACGGTGGATTTGTGAGTTAGATATGACGTAAGAATGGACGGGCCTTCCAGGATTATGATGTTAGATTGGACGAAGAAGACCACCAAATCGAGTGAGATTTTGTTTGATATTGATATTAATTTAAAAAATTTATAATCAAATATTTTAATTTTCTCATTTAAAAAAGTTTTTAATTTTAAATTATATATCTTAACTTTCAAATTGAGATAAATTACCATTGAAATCTCAAAATTAAATTGAAAATTTTTGAATTTTATTTACTCAGAACAGTGATTAATAATAAAAAAAATAAAAAATAATTCATAATATATATATTTTACTGTAATTAATATAATTAATCATAAAATTGTGAGATTTAGATAGAGTTGTTATCGATTGTTGATTAATAAAAATATTTGACTTTTATTTTATAATTATTAAAATATTTTAATTTTAATATTTTTAATTAATATATTTAAAAAACAGAAATTTTAATATTATATTAAAATCGATATAAATTTTCTTCTTAATTTTAAAATATGAAGATTATTAATTTTATATATATATATATATATATTATATTAATTTAATATATTTAAAATAAATAAATTTAATTTTTAATTAATAAAAGACAACAGTTCTCATTTTATTATCGTAAGGTAACTAAGCTGTCCACATGAGCTTCCATTAAATGAGGTTGTCTCCTGATAAGAATGTCGCACCGCCTCTTCCTGTAACTTGCAACGGACAAGTTCCGAGAACTTCCAGCTTTTCAGCATATTATTGAGGCGAATTATACGATGCACTGTTAAACTCTTTTTTTTTTTTTGGGTCTTCGTTAAACTCATTATTTGATGATTGCAAATTCATAATTTTCAATGTCATTACAGTATTCCCCTTTCATCTTATTATTCACAAGATTTTTGGACTTAACAGAAGTTATTTTTTATTTTTTTTATTTAATTGTACCTATTTAAAATTTTATAATTAATGCTACCCACTTAAAATCAAATTAAATAATTAATAATTAATTGAAAAATTTAACGTGACTGTCAGAATATTATATCATTTTTGAATTAATTACACTGAGCAAATAAGGCATAAACTACTCAGACTGAGCAAAATAAAACTTGGATAACTCAAATCGAATTAAAAAATACTCGGACTTGTAGAGTTGAAAGAATACAAATAAGATGATAAAACAAGGATAGACACTCACTTGATAGACTAAGCATCAACAGTATGAAGCATCAGCCAATATCAGTCAATGATAAGGACGATTTGTAAGAGAAAATCTTAGGATATTAGTCGAATATTCGAGATCATTACAAACAGTTACAATAATTATTTAGCTTTTAATCTATAAATATGAGAACTAACCATTAATTAGATATGCTTATTTAGCCAAATTCTCTACTGTAGCTTTCTTCTAATCAATTTTCTACTCTCAATCACATTTTTAACTTGAATGATGGAGTGGCTACACAATAGACTACAAACCTTACTATTTTCTCAGCTTGCTAGGCTAACTTGGCATATTAGATTGATTTTCAAAAGCTCACAATAGCATCATAATTTTAAAAATAATTATTATAATAATATAAAATTTAATTTTATTGTCGGTGTCCATGCTAACAAACTCTATTATTTATATTTATTTTATATAGGTGTGCGAGAGCGACATATTATTCTTTTTTTTTTTTTGTAATTTTCTTAATTTCCCAATTGATACATTTTGAGGAGTTAATGGCTATAGTGTTGAGACAAGGAGGACGATGGTGTATTATTGCAAGGATAGTCTTCTTATTAATGTTTTCTTTTTGTTTTTTTTTTTGCAAGATAAAAGATTTATTAATATAATCATAGTATAATTGGAGATAAATAACAATTTGCTTATACATTTATTCTCATATAAAAAAACTTAAATAAGATAAGATATTTGGGGAATAAAAAAAAAATTTTTTTTTAATACACCTTTGCGCATATAGATGCTGTAAACAGGTGAGAAATTCTTCTTCAAATCTTAAAAATCTCATCAAAATAATAGAAACAAAAGGCATAAATGATTATTTTCATTAAAGGAGAGAGAAGTATATAGATTCATTAAAAAAAAGGGAGAAATCTATGAATCTAGAAGAATTATCTTGATTAATTAAGAAAATAGTTGAAGATAAAAGACAAAGAGGAACAAAGGGCTACTGCTGGCCAAAGAAAGACTGACAGCAACTTTTGTACTGAGTAGCAAAGAGAGCGAGATTGCATGAGAGGAAGCAGGAAAAGTCCAAATATGATGTCTTCTCATTAAAGTATGGGTTCATGTTATCACATGGAAATGTCCATTTGGAGATAGAATTGCAACCAAATTTCATCTTCAATTCCTGATTTAGTCACCTAAATGATAATGGGATAAAAAATATCATTGACCTTCCATAGGCCAACATGTTCTCCACTTGGCAACTTCTTCTCCAAGATTTAAAAAAAAAAAAAAAAAAAAAAAAAAAATACTGTTGACATTGGCTTCAGAAGAGCTCCAGAATCCTGATGATCATGCAGTAGAAAATTGCTTTGGATCTTTATATACGTAATGTGAATACGGGTATAGTAGGCCACCAGCAGCTGCCACTACCAATGTATACCTTTTTCTTGACAGCCATTTATTTATGTTGACTGCTCACAAAGACAACAGATAGACTGTTAATACACGCATGCAAAAGGTCACCCTCACGGTAGGTTCAAGAAAGCAAATGAACATGAACGTATTTGCTCATAGAGACATGCTTTGTAAATATGAAAGGGAAGTTTGCGGACATGAATTTGGCTACCAGTTCATCTGATATGGTCTGAAATCAATTTCCATTGAACATTGTAGATCAAAGTTTCTCCAAAAGTTTCAGTCACTCCTGTAGGTTTCATTTAAAATAAGCAAGAAAAGTTATCATTATCAAGAAAAAAATTCAACTGAAATCTCACAAAATCATGCTTCACATTGAAAATAAAATTTAAAAAGAATTGAAATCTTTTATTTCAAACATAGATATTAACTAGAAAATAATCAATTGAATTAAATTTTTATAAAATTTTATATTCTAAACAGGGTAGTGAAGTGCAATTCCCCGTCCTCTCTCTGGCTCCTGAGGCATAAACGACCCCATGCCATGCACTCATGGCCTTCTTTCCAGGCAAAGCTGCGACTGCTTCTAAAAAACTAGCATTATAGACAAACAGTCATTATTGTGGTTAAGCATGAAAGGACACTTCAAATTTGGCCCTGCTTGATTATTAGAAAAATGCCAGTACAAGATAATCTCGTACTAACACGAGAGAGATCTACTTGTAAAAATCTAGCATTATAGACAAACAGTCATTATAGTGGTTAAGCATAAAAGGAAACTTAAAATTTGGCTCTGCTTGATTATTAGAAAAATGCCAATACAAGATAATCACATACTAACACAATTCAACCTCTGGCACGAATGATTGGCAAAACAAATTTATAAAGCAGATACATAATCCATCACCCTTCGGCTATGGCAACATTTTACCACATAGAAATAAGCCGTCAACAAGAAATTCACTCCCATGAGCAAAAGCTACAAGGGAATGCTAAGAAGCTCTTAAGGAATGGTGCGCTGATAGAGAGGCAAAGCTCCCAAAGCCTCACGTTCAGCTTTTTCCTTCTTCACCTGCAACCATGACAGACAAAACTTTATACCTTTCATATTTGTTGGTAGGTTAACCATTAAATTGAATTCATTCTTCAGAAGTACAAATCTTTAAGTAAAAGTTAAGCGTGCATTTCTTACAAACAACTTTAACAATGCCTGCATACTTGGGCACATTACCTTTTTGGCATCTCTTGTAATGAATGTGTCACTTAACAAAGCAAGAAGTAAACCTAGAAAAATGCCTAGGTGAGCAATCAAACCATAACTCAGACCAGCTCATTTGTTTATTATCCTGTAATGATGCACAATGCTTTGCAAAAAATGATGTCAATCTTACTCAAATAAACAACTTTCATCTTACAATTGGATTGATCTTCATGTTACGAAGGGAACTAATACAAAATATTGAGAATTTTTATTTTATTTTATTATTATGATGATATAATAATGATTATTGGGAGTTGCCACATATGACACCTTAGCTTTGTCACGTAACAAAGCTGCAAATATGAAGGCTTCAATAGATACATGCAACAGGCATTTTACTTTAGTCTATGGCCATTAGATAGAACCAACAAGTGCAAAATATAACAAGATATAACGTATAAGCAAACTGTTCAGTAATATAATAGGAAATAACTATTAGTGTGGATTACAAAATCCACTTTGAGTTGGCAAATGGACACAAACAAAAGGCCAAATATTTTTGTAAGATCAAAATGAAGTGCAATAGAAGAGTGAAGAGAATATCAAATAAGATGGTTTGGTCATGTCTAATGTTATCAAATGCTCCTATATGGAAATGTGATAAATTAATAGTGTAAAGAATGAGGAGGAAAAGCGGGAAACCTAGAATGATGCAGAGAGAAGTAGTATCAAAAAATTTAGAAATTTTGAATATTGATGTAGAATTGATCTCAAACAGAGCTAAATGGAGAAAAAAGACCCATATAGCCAACTCCAATGAGTTTGAGATTAAGGCTTAGTTGTTATCGTGTTGTAAAATGCAATAGAATAATGGATAGGTACTCATTCCATCAAATTCAAGAGCTATTGATCAAAATATGCATAAATTATTAAAAAAAAAAAAAAAAAAAACCAAAAGATGAAACTTTCAAAAGTTTTCCCAATATATGGTAAATGGTGTCAGCTCATAGTTAAGATTGACACTCAAAATGTCAATCTATGTGATTTGGGCAATCCTAGCCAAGGTTGATATTATGATTGGCGATGATGCTGAAGGTAAACACTCAACCTGGTGATGTCAAATGCAATGCCTGACAAAGGAACATTGCCAATGAAAGTGGTGATCTTCTAGTTCTATCAGGTTCAATGTTTGTTGCATATAAAATATTTAATGGATACAAAACTTAAATAAAATTATTAAGTAAATTCTGATCAAGTGCCAAGGAGAGTGCTTTATTCAAGTTGAAGTGCCAGTAAGGGGGCAGGCCGGCATGTAGCACTTTTGGTTTTTATTTTTTTTTTGTGGAGGGGGGGAGTTGTTCTGGTGGAGCAAGTGAGCAGCAGCAGGTCGACGACACTAACATCGTTGACCTTCATGAGCAGGTGGCCATTTTGAAGCTTGATGTTTATTATTCTATTCCGTCTATGACCGCGAGCAGAACGCAAAAGCAACTGATTGAAACTCATCGTGTAGATCTTGGCTATGACCAGATGACCACCATATATTGGGAAAAAATATATAAAGTGTCACATTTTAATACAATGTTTTTTATTTATGAATATTTTGGTCAATATCCATATTCCATTATGCTCCATTACCGTCTGTATCAAACATTACATGTTCTAATTTCACTCATTGTATCACTGTGCACCAACCACAAAATACATAACAGCATCATTTACCTACTATTTATAGGTATTGCAATTGAAAATTCAAAGCAGTTATAATCGATTAGAAGTCATACAGGGAAGAATCATATATTAAAGGTGTTAACCAGAAACCACTTGAATAAAAAGGCAAATAACTTAGTAGACAAAGTACATGAATTCTTCAAAACAACTTACAAGAGCCAGCATATCTTGAAGGTAGGTCCTGAAAGGGGTTTGCATTGCCTTCAAAAGTGCAAAGAAAGTAAATAGATGCTTGTAAGATCTCCATGTATACTTAAATAACACATTTTAAAACGAGTGCACACACAAAATACCCTGATGAAGCCTTAACCAAAGACGAGTGTTGTTAAATTAATAACCTCAAGCCAAGGCAAGTTGCTCCATTAAACAAGCATAAAGTAATTTCAAGTTTGTAATCCTAAGGATGCATGTGGATTGAAGTTACAGAATTGGACCCCTTAAAGAATCAGGCCAACCAAACAAGGTTAAAGAAATTTAATAATTAACCTCTTAAAGGGTAACCCCCTTCAACCTCAATCCAAACGCACCCTAAGTCTTGGTCGATTATTCTCAAAACCTGCTATTAATTATATAGATTTTGATGCCAAAGAGTAAGCATTTTCATCTTAATTTTTTCCCAAATATAACCTCGCCCAGTGACCACCAATACAGGAACTGAGATATGAGATACGTAAATAAGCACACATTGATAGAATCAATCAAAATACCTAAAATCCCAAAACCAGAATAGAGATTTAGTAGCAAAATAATGAAACCTGGAGGTCCTCGGGAAGGTACTCGTGTTTCATGGAAAGGTCCATTGCGCGCTTGAGACGCTGGGTACGAGCGTCCACAATCTCTCTGGGGAGTCGATAAAGCGCCTCCTTCACGTCCAGATCGTAGTACGGATCGTAAAGATCGTCGTATCGGAGCCCTATTACGATTCAAATATGAGCATAAAACATCAACTTCAACATATGAGTTTGCATGAATTGGAATTAGGAAGATAAAAAAAAAAAAAAAAAAAAAAAAAGGTTTCCAAAATCGTAACCATATTTGCGGAGACGTTTGGAGAGAGCTTTCATGTGCTGCTTCGCGAACCAGTTCTTCCTTGGATCTAGAAATGATTGCAAAAACGTCGACATTTTGCCACTCTGATTCCTTCTCCTTTCTCTCTCTATTTCTGCCTGTGCAAAACTTTAAAGCTTTTGCCCTCCGGCTGCTGCCTCTCTATATTTTCTCGGACACCATAGCTGCGAAACGACATTTTCAAAATTTGGGGTGTGAAGAAACGGCGTCGTATTTTTCTGAATATTTTCTCTTTTTCCACTCCCGACAAATCGAAAATTCAAATTAAAATTTAGATTTAGATTTCTGCAATAAAAGAAATTTAAATTTCAAAAAAATGTACATCTAATTTTATATCAAAATATATCTATTAATTTTTAATATTTATGTCCAAATTTATACAAAATTAATATATATATATATATATATATATATATATATTAATTGCATAAATCAACTTTACAGAATTCAAAGTAAAAAGAGTTTAATTGCATAAATTTCAGAAATAACATGTCCAACAGGTATAAATCAGCTAGAGGCCCAAGCCCCTACCCAATTCCTAGCTAGGCGAGAAATGCAAACCACAACTTTTGGACCGTTGTCGCCATCGCCCATTGTGGACATTCATCGGTGAAAACTGAAGACGCCGAGGAGCATAGAGGTTCATGCAAGGCAATAGCCATTTCAAGGAAACCATAAAATGATCAACACAAGTGATGATTGATGAATAAGGTTGTGAGCTCTATCAATCCAACGAAATCGCAGAGTCATGGAAGTACAAGGAAGGCCAACCAGAAAGGAATGGCATAGAGCTCTTCAGTTCCCTTTCAACCTTCAAGAGTCGGCCACCTCATGGTGGGTAATGCTTTTAGAGATTTCGCGGGCCAAATAAGGAAACCCACCCAGACCGTAATGCCTACTGCCAAGGAACCACAAGCAACAAGAGGCACTTACAACAAGACGATTTCAGTAGATTGTTTGCTTTTAAAGCTTCTGGCTTGCATGCAATGCCTTGGACAAATCAAACCCAACATTAACGGTGGATCTAACCATACACTCTCCAATTTGCAGCAATACACTACAAAAGGAATACCAATCTTATTTATGTATACAACCCCGCTCAAAAGCAAGGAGAGTAAACCTACTTTCGAGGAAGATGAGGAGGGTCTTCTTCATCCAGATGGGATAAGGAAAAGCACTGAACGGTAAAAATAGAGACTAAGCGCCTCAAAAAAAAAAAAAAAAAAAAAAAAACTGGCAAGAAAAAATTCTCTCTCCACGAGATAGAGAGAGGAAATTTTGCATATCATTATGTTAATAGTAAACTTTTAGCTTTTAACCTATTAATTGTGAATTTTTCACTTTTTTTTTTATTTTTAACATATGATTTAAAATATTTGATGATATAATTTTTTAAAAGTCATTAATTTAGAATTACAACAATATCATTAAAAAAATAATATTTTTAATTATTAACATTTTAACTTTCTTTTTTAGAGTAAACTTTTTAGTCGTTATACCAATATAAAACTCTGAAAAATTTTTAACTTTTTAGTTGTTATACCAATATAAAACTCTGAACATTGTTGGAATCCTACATGAGCATTAAAGCTTTGGACATTGTTGGAATCCTAAGTCGAAAAAATATAAAATTAAAGGATAATATAAAAGTAGTTGGATTATAATATTGATTTGGTAAAGATGTGTAAAGTAATTTAATTATTTATATAAGTTAAAATTAAAATGAATTAAATTATTATTAGACTAATACTCTCTCCTAATTTAATATAGTATCAAAGGTCATCTTGGATTGTGGGTTTCAACTATCTATAAGGCTGTATACTTGACTGGTATTGGGTTAATACTAACTAATTATCGAGTGACAATTATGTAATTATACTTAAGGGGAAGTTTTGAGAATTTAAGTCCCACATCGAGAATAAACAAAAGTTAAAAGGTGAATATAATTAGTAGAATTATAACATTGACTTGACTAATCATTTTAGTGTATTAAATAATTTAATTACTTATATAAATATAAATTAAAATAAATTAAATTATCACTTGATCAACATTTTCTCTAAATTTAACAAACACTAACAGGAGGCAAATTTAGTACTTTCAACTTCTAACCACTTCAGACCTCTTTTTCCAAGCTAGGTTTAGGCCCTCAGGCATGCAATGCCACCAACTAAGCCTGAAGAATTGGACAAGAACCCATCTTCTTAGCAAAACTAAATCCACCAAGAGCTAGTGTTCTCTCTAAAATAACAATTGAATAAAATAACAATTTAACATGTTTATTACGTTAACCATTATAAAATTAAAATTATGAAACCAATTATTTAATTTTTGTTTTTTAATAAAATTAATTATTTAGTCTTATATTTTAAAAAATATATTATTTAGTCTTTATAAAAATTTCAATTAAACTATTTAGTCTCTTTGTCAAATTTTTCGTTATCTATATTATTCATACTACTATTTAGTCCCTCTAAATTAAAGAAATTAATTAGTTGATTCATACATTTTGAAAATTACTATTATTTAGTGTTTCTATTTTAATAAAACTAATTAGTTGGTTCATATGTTTTAAAAAATATATTCTTAGATAAAAATAAAAATTTTGCTATGTGTAAACTAAATTTTAATTTGCTTTTTTTTTTAAAAAAAAATTTAATTCTTTGAATATCATTTTTATGTTTTCTCTGCTTAGAAATAAATTTTCTTAATTATTTAAAAATTTAAAAAAGTTGATTATTTTTTTTTTGGTATAACAGCATACACCATTTTAATTAATAGATGAAAACAAATAGCGAATAAGAGGGGGAAAGGCGTGGGTATAGAAGAAAAAGTATAGAGAAAGAAATAAGAAAGGATAAAAAGGAAATAAGAAGAAAAAATTAAGGTAATTTGGATATAAAAAATAATTATGAAATTAAATAGTTAATAAAATTAAATTACAGGATTAATTAATGTGTTTTTTCAAAATATAGGAACTAATTAATTAGTTTATTTAAATATAGAGATTAAATAATAGGTTAACTAATATTGACTAGTAAAAAATTGATAGATGGATTAAATAATTTAATGAAAGTTTAGAGACTAAACGATATATTTTTTTAAAATATAGAGACTAAATAATTAATTTTGTTAAAATAAAAAAATTAAATAATAATTTTTTCGATGAAAAAAATAAAAAAATAACCCTGTACAACATTATTATATATTAATTAATTTTATTAACTGTTATATATAATAATTATATCAAATAATCATTCTAAAAATTGAGTTTATTTAGATTACAATAATTATTCTGTGTCATTTAACCGTGGATTATAGCAGTGGGATTAAGTAATAGTGTAGGAAAAGAGGGGCACGAGAGTAATTTGAATAGTTGCAGTTTTATTCTTTTGGAGGAACGTAAAGTGCAACTGAAAAAACAGAAACAAGCAGCTCGACGCGAGGCACGTAACGACTAACGACCGCAACTGCAGCAGAGCGAAAACAGAGAGAGCATACAAATGAAGAGGAAATTGAAAAGTTCAGAGGGAAATGAGTGAGTGAATCAAATCCCTTATAAGCTATTTTTGGTGGGAGAAATACAGCAATTTCGATGAAGAGAAAGGGAACGGGGTTGCTTTATTGTGGACAAGGATTGCCAGAAGGAGGAGGAAAAGGAATGGGAGGTCACGATGATGAAGAGATTGACAAATACACAAGAGATGATAGGAGCTATTTTAGTCTTACTGGTGAAATTCTTCCTTCTCTCGGTAAGAACGCTGTCTCCAATCGCCGCATCGAGCTCCGTCCGTTCATCATCTCTCCCTTCGATCCCCGTTACAGGTTTTTTCCTCATTGATTTCAATTTTACAATACAATGTTTATGAAAGAGAGACCAATGGCATTGTTTCTTCATGTTTGGATTCAAGACTAAGAGAGTTTTCTTTATATTTTTTTTTCAATTGTTTAATCTATATGGCGTCTAATGGAGCTGGATTCATATGGCTAATCCCCACTAGTTTGGGATTAAGGCTTAGCTGTTGTTGTGTAATTGATATTGTTTTTAGTAAATTTGATATGAAAAAGAAATTATTCAATTGGATTTATCGTCTTTTTGATTTTTTTTAAATTTTTTGCAGAATATGGGAAACTTTCCTGGTGTTTCTAGTATTTTACACGGCATGGGCGTCTCCTTTTGAATTTGGATTCCTTGAGAGGCCAACTGGTCCTCTTGCTATAATGGATAATGTTGTTAATTCATTTTTTGCCATCGACATTGTTTTGACCTTCTTTGTGGCATACCTCGATAAATTTACTTATAATCTGGTTGACAATCCAAAGAAGATTGGTTTCAGGTATGCAAAGACCTGGCTGGCCTTTGATGTAATCTCCACCATTCCTTCTGAACTTGTCAGGTCCATATTGCCTGACAGACTTCAGTCATATGGATACTTTAGTATGCTTCGCCTCTGGCGTCTAAGGAGAGTTAGTAGCTTTTTTGCAAGGTAAACTCAGAATTTCCTTATTCTCTGAATACTGTTTCACATTGAATATTTTGGTTGTTGGGCTTTGCTACGTATCACCGTGAGTCACCTTTTTATTATAAAATTTTCATATGTTTCATTCACTTTTCATATTTTAGTATTCAATTTCTATATTTGATTTATTCAATTTATATAATTATATTTTATGTTGTTACATTTACCATGCTTGTTTATTCACATTTCTCTAATCACTACATCACTATTCACTACGGTGAGTAAATACACAAAGCATTTTCTTGTTTATTTACTTCTCCGGTCCTTGCTTTCATAGTGTTTTATGGTTATTTGCTATACTGATAATATAATTGTTAAGACAAGGATTTCATTTTTCCTGCCTTTCTATAGGTGCTAGGCTCGAATTTGTTCTTTTATTCACACCTCCCACTCCCCCTAAACATGCACTTTTACTGGAATCGAAACTGTTCTCATTGTCCTCATTTTTTACTGTATCAGATTGGAAAAAGATAAGAACTATAGCTACTTTTGGGTTCGATGCTCGAAACTCATATGTGTGAGTATATTTTTTTATCAGATATGTTTGGTTATTTTCGTGAAATTTCTTGGGTCTGAGAATAATTATATTTTAATGTTCTTGTAGGTTACCCTCTTTGTAATTAACATTGCTGGCTGCTTTTACTATCGTCTTGCTTTAACTTACTCTGACCCGTCAAATACATGGATTGGGTCCGTGTGGGCACACTTTCAGCAGCGGGACTTGTGGGTCCGTTATGTGACATCACTTTACTGGTCAATAACCACGCTCACTACCACTGGCTATGGTGATCTGCATGCAGTAAATGAAAGAGAGATGGTATTTGTAATGTGCTACATGATGTTTGATCTTGGACTGACAGCATATTTAATTGGAAATATGACCAACTTGGTTGTCCATGCAACTAGTCGAACAAGGCAATTTGTGAGTAAAATGTTCCTTTATTTTGATCCCTTTATGACCCTGCTGTAATTGTGTACATTGCTTAAATGGTATTTGGGAGAAACCATTTCTTTTTGAGCAGGGCCAAACTGATTTTCTGAATAATAGTTACTGGAAACTCTGACTTTCATTTTGTACTTGAATCAGATGATTAACTTCCAAATTACCTCGAGAATATTTCAAGTCAGATGGTAATGGTGTCCAGTGAAAAATACTATTCTTAGTTTTGATTATACATGGAAGCTGTTATTATGATGAATTTTCTGCTACACTACAAAAGCTCTTTTGATGATGCTGTGCATTGCAAAATAAGTAAATAAGTGATTAGCCAATAAACAAGCTTTATATTTATTTAAAAAGTTCTGATTTGCCACCCATGTGCTGTTACTTCGAATGCTGAACTTCCACTATGTGTAATGTTGCTTTGGAACTATTAGTACTTACTGTTTCTCAAATTGTTGTAACTTCAGAAATAATGATGTATTTAGGTACTCGTCATGCATTTTTATCTTAATCATTTGATTTTTGAGCGACTTGATTTTTTTTTTTTACTTTTTCATTCCGAACTGTTGTTAATGGTATTTCAGAGAGATACTCTTCAAGCTGCATCAAATTTTGCACAGAGGAACCAATTACCTGTTCGCCTGCAAGATCAGATGCTTGCTCATTTGAGTTTGAAGTACAGAACTGATTCAGAGGGTCTGCATCAGCAAGAGACTATTGATTCCCTTCCAAAGGCTATTCGCTCAAGCATTGCAAACTATCTTTTCTATAACTTGGTAAATGAAGTGTACTTGTTTCGAGGGGTATCAAATGACCTACTTTTCCAATTGGTAATTCCGACACCTTCATCTTCTTTAATGGTTTTGGGAAGAACTGTTAAGGCTTGTTCCTGTCATAGAAATAAAAAAAGTTCATAATTTTTTTGTTTTCATCTTAAATCAAGTTTTCATGGAATTGTCTTTTTCAATTTTAAATTCATGAGGAAAATTATTTAAATCCATATCTCTATCCTTAATCTTTATGCTGCAAAATATGTTTTCTGCCCCATAATTGGCTTTGAGAAGGAAAATCCTTATTTAATGTTTACACATAAAATGGAGGAAATATGCATTTCATACGGCAATTAATTTTATTTGTTTGTTTGACATTTTAATTTACTTCTATGTCTTGAAACTGCTGAAATTGAAGGTTACAGAGATGAAGGCAGAGTACTTTCCTCCCAAAGAAGATGTGATTTTGCAGAATGAAGCACCAACAGACATGTATATTTTGATCACTGGTTCTGTGGTGAGTACACAACTGCCATACTTTGGCTACCCTCTTCTTGTATCATGTGGTTAGGTTGAGAATTTTAGGGTTGAGAATGGAACAAATTAATTTGTTCCTCTAGGGTCAACGTAGATGAACTGGAATTTAGGTTTCCTCCATAGGGTCAACAAAGAGCTGATCTTTGAATAGGAAAAAGAGTGGACCTCCAGTGTCTCAAATGAATCAACATATTCAAAAGAAAGCCTTGTTGCTTGCAAAGTTTATCTTGTAAATATCCAGTGCTGCATGGCTTTTCCCTACGAGAACTTCAATCGTTCTTGACATTCTCTTTTCACCATCTATGAACCTGTGTATGAATATGACAGGGACCAATGGCAATAGGGAAATCCCAAATCATTGATCCTTTTGATACAAACAAATAGAAAGCCCCAAGGACACTATATTCCAAGAGCCCAAACTATGTGATATATATCAAATTAAAATACCTACAAACTGGACTGAAAGAGATGGAGAAAAGCCCCAAGGACACTATATTCCAAGAGCCCAAACTATGTGATATGTATCAAATTAAAATACCTACAAACTGGAATGAAAGAGATGGAGAAAATGAATACATTTCCCCATCTCCCTTGTCCACCAAAAAATTAAAGATAGTTTCTATCAAATTTTCAAGTCTGAATGACAACAAATTTTGCTGTTGTGATGCCTGTTTATACTTGGAAAGTAGATTTTTAATGATATAGGTTCTTATGTACTTGTCTACATTGCAGGAACTTATTGTGAAAACAGGGGGATTAGAGAAGGCAAGTTTATTGATTTAAATGATTTTGATATTTTCTTCTCCACTTCTGTTGGTCAGATTGGCTAGCAGTAGTGGAAGCTTTCTTACCAAGATAAGTATTATGACATTTCTCATGTAAGATATCAGATTATTGGGGAGGCAAGGGCAGGAGATGTTGTTGGTGAGATTGGTTTGCTTTGTTACAAACCACAAATGTTCACAGCTCGGACCAAACGATTGAGTCAGTTGTTGCGTATGAACCGTACTGCATTTTTAAATATTGTACAGGCAAGTGTTGGAGATGGGACAATAATTATGAACAATCTTCTTCAGGTGAGCAAAGGTTTTCAAGCATTAATGCTATGATACTCATCATTGCCATTGTTTTCATTATTGAAGTAACATTCTGTTTGTTTCTTGCTATTTTTCACCTTTTTTTTTATGAAGATTTTTTTTTTTCATATATTGACTTTGTGCATAAACAACTTCTTCCATTTCAAAAGCTTCTAGCAGGTAGAGTATGTACAATTTTACTTACTTGCAGTAATTGCTTATCTAGCTGCAATAAAAAAACTACTGACCGTATGAATATTATAATTGCTTTCAATTCACATTTGTTTTATTTTCAGTTTTTGATATGCGTTGTCCATGCTTAGTTTAAGGCTTCCTCTTGAGCAGGCACATCTTTTTTGCTCCAGTTTATTTAAATATGAAGAGGACAGTAAACACAGTATATATAGAAAAATTTTAGAGAAAACACTTGCTAATAAATTGTTTTCAATGGAAAAATAATTGTGTTTTTTGTAAGAATTAATGTGATTCGGCATGAAAGTGAGTGATTCTATACTGTTCTGTGGGCTTGGTGCTGAAATTAGATGGACTGAACTCAATTCCAGGGCTTCTGCAGTTCAACAGAAATTCGAATCATGATGTTATTTATTTAAATATGAAGAGGACGGTAAACACAGTACATGTAGAAAAATTCTAGAGAAAACACTTGCTAATAAATTGTTTTCAATGGAAAAATAATTTTGTTTTTTGTTAGAATTAATGAGATTCAGCATGAAAGTGAGTGATTCTATACTGTTCTGTGGGCTTGGTGCTGAAATTAGATGGACAGTACTCAATTCCAGGACTTCTGCAGTCCAACAGAAATTTGAATCATGATGTTACATGCCTTGATAATAGTTGGGTTAGTTGAAAATTACAACTATTTTAACAAGATTCTATGAAGAGAATAAGATATTTATTATGAAAGGAGGATATGTTTTCTTAGCCATACTCTACTCTGCCGGTTGATGTAGCATTTGAAAGAGTTGGACGATCCAATGATGCAAGAAATTCTGATAGAAACAGAGCGCATGATGGCTTTTGGGAGGCTGGACCTGCCTCTTACTTTGTGCTTTGCAGCTATGAGAAGTGATGATCTATTGTTGCATCAGTTACTTAAACGGGGTTCAGATCCAAATGAATTGGATGAGAATGGGCGAACTGCATTGGTGAGATAAAAAAATTTTCTACATGTTAATGTCAATGTTACACTTATATGATATGGAGTTAAAGACTCTCTTTTATGTATAGAATTAGAACTTACTTTGATCTTCTATACAACAGCATATTGCAGCTTCAAATGGGAGTGAGCATTGCGTGGTCCTCCTTTTGGAGTATGGAGCTGATCCTAACAAAAAAGGTATTTTTTATCCAATAAGTAAATATAAACGAACCCCATTGAGCATGTGAAAATTTTATTACTAAAATTTTCCTACTGCTAATTCTTTTCTCTGGTTAATCATCTATGAATTAATTTATGCGTGTCTTTCTTTTTGGAAGGATGATCTTGCTGAAACATTCAGCTCTTCTTTTGCATACAGTTTAGGTGTCCTGGAATAAAACTTAATTTACTTTATTTCTTCTCTCTCTTGTCTATGTGCATGTGCTCAAGCAAGCCGAATGTGCTGTTCTCCTTGAATGCAGTTCTGTGAGTAAATAACCTTAAAAGTATGAAGCTCATCCAGATTTGTCATGCCTGTGTGAAATTATATATGCGTAATTCAATAAGATACTTGGGCAAGTCTTCCAAGCTTTGAGTGTATTCAAATGTCTTTTCAGAAATTACATAAACCAATGGAAATTAGTGTTTTTTTTTCCCTGCAAGTGTAAATGTGCCACTTTTAGACTTATAGCCTAAATTCAGAGTTCAGACAATTTATGGAGGAGTTTAGGTATTAGCAGACCTCTAGTTGGCCTTCTTTTAAGCCTGGTTCCTGAATCTTTGATGCACGTGTTAATATGTTGTATGGTCTTTTCTTTGCATTCATCATAATGATTCTCCTATTTCATGATGCCATCTGGAGTAATGAAATGAATGCTCTTTATACTAATTGTGGCATCCGTAATCTGTCTAAATTTATGTATAATAGAATATGTCATACTCTGTTGACTTACTGTTATAAGCTACAACGACGTTTTGATGTCTAAGACCAAGTGAATCATTTTATCGTGCACTGGTGTTATATTTATATGTGTGAGGTTTGCTGGAGTTGTATGTACAGTTGTGTAAAATGTGAATGTCAGTTATGTGCCAAGTAAAAAAATTAGCTAACAACTATCTGCCACCGCTCATGCAGATTCAGAAGGCAATGTTCCTCTTTGGGAAGCATTACTGGGGAAGCATGAATCTGTTGTTAAACTTCTTGTAGACAATGGTGCAACCATGTCTTCTGGAGATGTGGGTCAATTCGCATTGGTAGCCATTGAGCAAAATAACTTGGATTTGCTTAAGGAAATTGTTAATTATGGCGGAAATGTGACACTGCCCACAAGCAGTGGAACTATAGCACTCCATACAGCAATATCCGAAGGAAACACTGAAATAGTTAAGTTCCTTTTGGACCAAGGAGCTGATGTTGATATGCCAGATGTTCATGGATGGACAGCAAGGGGTTTGGCAGATCATCAGGGCCAAGAAGAAATTCAAGCTTTGGTCCAAAAAAGGCAAGAGAAGAACAAAAAACCAGTTCCCACAATTCTAGTGCAGCAGCAGGGGAAGCTGCATCTTGGGAAGCCTATTGCAAGGTATAGTAGTGAACCTGCAATGCCTCCATATTCAAAACAGGATGTTCTGCCGCAAACCCCTAGAATACTGACAGAAAATCGTCAGAGGAGAAGCGCTAACACTTTCCAAAATTCACTTTTGGGGATCATGTCAGCTGCTAATACTGGTGAGATTGCACACCTGTTTCCAATACTTTATGATACTCCTTTAATTTTATTGAATACCATATCATAGTTATAACTAGTATTAAGAAAATGGGAATCATGTGCCGACTATTAGAGAAATCAAAAGAATGGAACGTTAATGGAGATAGAATTATGCAAGAATATATAGACCATAGTCAATTGGTAAGTTATTGGAATGAATAATCTTTAAAAACCATTTTTTTTTAATTGCATAAACAATAACAAATAATTAAATTAGTCGATGGCTGATCATGGCCTGGAGAAAGTGAACTATAAGGTCAAATTTCTAGAAAGATACAAAATTCAGGTCCTTGATCTTGAATAACTCAGGCTGGTGTCAGCATTAACATATTTCATAATGTATTTTTAATTAACAATTCATCACATTTTAACTATTTTTGCTTAAAGAAAGTTAAATTTTCTATCTGGGCAGGTGAGAGTGAAATAATTGCATCTCCAAGAGGGACTGCTGGTTTTCCAAGTTTGAGCTATCCAGCAAGAGTGACCATTAGTTGCCCAGAAAAAGGAGAAATTGCCGGAAAGCTTATTCTGTTGCCAAAGTCACTTGAAGAACTACTAGATATGGGTGCGAAAAAATTTGGATTCATCCCCACCAAAATTCTAACCAAAGACGGGGCCGAAATTGACGATTTAGAGCTCATTAGAGATGGTGATCATCTTATCCTCTGTTAGCAATGCAGGCACCAGAATGTAATGATGCTAAATGGATGACCAAGCAGTTGGAGATTGGAAATATCACACAAAAATCATATATATCAGCCCCTGAAATAATTTGATAAAGTTTTGCCACATGATAATCTCTTGTTGAATTTTAGAACACAGGGTAGTCCATATAGTTCTCTATTCTTTCTCACTCTTTTTCGTTTTCATATTTTATCTCGGGTTATGTTGTGTAAGATGAGGAGAGTGTGTGGAGAAGAATAGAAGACTGTCAGATGCAATTTGATAATCAGCATATTGCATCCAAAATTTGTAGCAAAATTATAACTGGATTATTAAAATTAGTCTCAGATCTTAATCTTTCGCTATTTTTATAATTTTTTAAAAAAAATTAAAATAAATTAATTAACCTAACTAAAAGGTGTTTGTTTCAATTTATAATCTCTAAAAATATAAGCCAATTAATTTATTTACAATAATTTTTTAATTTATAAATTAACTGATTTTAATAAGTTAAGATTGACACCTTTTTTTCACCGTTGGCACACCGGATCTTCAGCTGGACGCACGCTATGCCAGCCACGTGTCCTGCTTCAGCTGCCATCATCACAACTGCTTAACTACTTCTGTCATTCCTTTCCAATGACTACAAACTTCCTCCTTCTTTTTCTTCCTTGTTACGCACCGTATTATTAACAATCCAACGCACTGTTTCATTTTTGTTCACTTGACAACAGCAGCCCACCACGCCATCTTTTCATCAATTCTTATTTTCCCATATCAAGATTAGATTTTTTTAAAATTTAATTAATTAGGCTTTTCTTTGCAAATTTAATTAATAAAGAAAGATTATTAAATTTAAAAATAAATTTAAAAAGAATGGAAGAAGTTTGTGAGGGATTGGGATAATAAGGGTGTTTAAGAGTGCACAACTTAAGTTGTCTTAACTTAAAAAGAGGACCATGTTAAAAAATTTGTTCTACACGGGAATTCTGCGGACTCTGTTTGGATATAAAAAAAAGGAAGAAAAAAATAAATAAAAAAAAATAAATTATAATTAGAACATTTCCTTATTTTTCTTTAAATAAGGAAATGAGAGAAAATAACTCTTGTTATTTTCTCAACAAGAGCAAAAATAATAATAATAAAAAAAATATTTTTCATTTCTCACTCTTTATTTTCCTTCCCCCTAAAAGCTTTTCCAAACAAGGTGTTGGTGTTTCTGTGTTTCGGGCGCTGGTCTTTGCTATGTTTATCGGTTTTTTCTTGCCTTTTTGGGGAAATGGGGAGCTCCTCCTCCTCTCTACTTGGGTATGAGCTTAACTCTCCCCTCGCTGGGGGGAAGGCGTTGTTTATAGTTAGTTTGGTAGCTATATAGTTAGTGTGAAAACCATATATCCAGCTGTCTCCTTGACAGTCCATCAATTGCCACGTTTACATGCGCAACCTAAAAAACTGTGCCTCGTGTTTCGATGTGCAATCACCGATGCTCTACATAAATTAGAACTTTGCATGATTTACGGTAATCTGATTTGAATTGAAATATTGAATTAATTTGAGTTAAAATTAGAAAAAATTGTTATAGTAAGAATTGAGTCGAATTAAATTAAAGAAATTATTTTATCTTTTTAGTTTGATTTTAATTTTTTTATTAAGAATCGAACTTAAATTAAATTGAAATCAAACTCAAAAATTAATTCTATACATATATTTTATAATTTTAATAAAATTATATATATTATACACATTAAAATAATTATATATATAATTTAATTTATTATTAATTATAAGTATATAACCCAATATTAATTTTTATTATTTTTAATTATAAATATATTAAATTACTTTATAATCATTAATTATCTTAATAAATTACATTTTCATCACGTAGCATATTTTTTTTGTTAAACATTATATAATTGAAAAATATATATAATATAGCATAATATATTTATTAAAGTATATGTTATGAAGTGATTTAATTAATATATGTGTGATTTTATGAGATTAATTTATGACCTACTCAAAATGTCAATGATGCGATCCAAATAAAATATTTTGTGAGGTATGTAGTCATAATGAAGAGTATGAGCTAAAATAATATTTAAGAGTCAACGTTAATAATTGAATCTGCTAAATTTAATATTACATTAGTTATCTTATTTTTAATCTGAAAAAATTCTAATTATAATTTACAAAATTTTTATAAACAACATTTACTATATTAAATTAAATTTATTTTAATACTTCTTATTCTGAATTAAAATTTAAATTAGTAAAATTTGTATATTGTCCAATTAAATTTTAATTTTAAATATTTGATTGAAAATATAATAAAAATTTTATTTAAAGCAAAAAATATAATTTTGTACTCTTGGTTTAGGATACATTAATTTTAACTCATATTATAATTATTGATTTGCTATTATTTTATAATTTGGATGAAAATATTATACAACTTATTATGTGTAGGATCGAACGCTTAACACCATACCAAATGTTTAAGCTTTTAGCAGAGGTGTAACTCTAAACCCTTATAGTATAACAGTCTAAGCGCCATAGGTCGAAAGAATCTGGGCAGGATACTAGTTCACTGAACTATCCCCACTTATTGCCAACAATTCACTCCCAGTACTTGCCAGGGATTCAAACTATTACTTTGGTTGTGGAACTAATTGTAAAATCGAACGTTTACCATCGTACTAAAAGTTTAAATTTTTAGCAGAGGCACAACTCTAATCTTTTATTGTATAACAGTCTAAGCTCCATGGGTCACAGGGACCTGGGCAAAATGTTGGTTCACTGAATTATCCCTACTGGGTGCCAACATTATAGATATTTGATATTGTCTTGTATTTTATGTGAGAATTTTTAGTTTAATTTTAGTATTTCTCTTGAATAAGTTGTTATATTTATGCTAATTTATTAATATTTTATTTTGATATTAGTATTGCTATTTTAATATTATTGCTATTATTTTTATTGATATTTTGATATTAGAAATATTAATTGTTTTTATTCTTTTAAAAGGAATATAATGATACTATAATTTTAAGTGTAAAAACCGATATAGCTGAATTAAGTCATAATCAAAATTGGAACTGAAAATTGAATCGAACCAAAATTGAAAGCACATAAAACCAAACCGAAACTAGAACCGAAATTTAATTTATCTTTTAGTTCTAAAAAATGAAATAACCAAAGTTTGGTTCTAAATCTAGTTCTTACAAAAAACCAAATCGGAATCAAAATCGCACAGTCCTATTATAAATCCTCCTCTGACTAGAAATTATATAGTAAAATAGTAATTTCATATAGGATTTCCTATATGAAATGACAATTCAATGGTGAGTATATACACACACACATATACATACACACATACAGGTGAGTACTAAAATCTATAATTACCTTGTTTTTTTTAAATAATAATCATACATTTACTTATGTGCCTATTTATTATTATGTGAGAATTGTTAGTTTAATTTTCGTATTTCTCTTAAATAAGTTGTTACATTTATGTTATTTTATTAATATTTTATTTTAATATTACTATTACTATTTTAATATTATTGCTATTATTTTTATTGATATTATAAATATTAATTGTTTTTATTCTTTTAAAAATAATATAATAATACTATAATTTTGAGTGTAGAAATCGATAACTGAATCGAATCAGAATCAAAATTAAAACTAAAAGCACATGGAACCGAACCGAACCGAAATTAGAACCAAAATTTTATTCTTCTTTTGGTTCTAAAAATTGAAAAAACTAAAGTTCGATTCTAGTTCTGATTATTATAAAGAATCGAATCGAAATCGAGACACAGTTCTAATAAAAATTCCCTTCTGACTAAAAATTATATAGTAAAATAGTGAGTATATATATATATATATAATTATATAGTAAAATAGTGAGTATATATATATATATATTTTAAAATCTATAATTGCCTTGTAATTTTTTTAAATAATAATTATACATTTATTCATGTGTCTATTCATTATTTATATCATTTCATATCATGTTAACATAGAATACTATATAATTTCTTCCTCCTGACGTGACCGTCCACAGTATGGATTTGCTGTCAATTTCCAACTTTAGGTGCAGTAGAAATTTTTGTAAGACATGCATTTGTGATTGCCCTTCTCTGTATTTGCAGGTCTCATTCCAACATGGGATCTCTCGAAGCTAAGCTTTCTCTTGTCCTTCTATGGCGACCTCTCTTCCTCTTCTTATTGGTAATGTCACGGCTTCTCTCTTCTTCTCACGGTGACGTAGGAACTGCTGCTCAATATAGCCCCTCGTATTTAAGTAAGCACCCTTTTACCTTTTCTTCCTGCTTAGATTTTGTTTGCTGTATAGCGCCACCACCAGCGATGGTCTTTGAACCATCTCGATCTCAATTAAGATTTCATTTTGATCAAGTCTGGTTTTGATCAAATTCTTGGGGCAAAGGGTGATAACGATCTATGCATATTCCTTGTATTTTTTATTGTAGCAGCGGCAAGGCCTACTGCTGGGGATGAGATTGGCAAGACCACTTTAGGTTCCAGCAAGGCGACCTCTATAGAGGGCAAAGGTGGAGAATCGACTTCACATCCAAGTACCTGCACGGTCCTTCCTTCTCGCTTACATTTTGTTTGATTTCAGTTTCTATTCGATTTTGATTATGTCTGGATTTGATCAAATTCTTGGAGCAAGGTGATAATGATCTTTGCATATTCCTTGTGGCAGCAGCCAGGCCTACTGCTGGGGATGAGATTGGCAAGACCACTTTAGTTTCCAACAAGGCGGCCTCTATTGAGAGCAAAGGCGAAGAATGGACTTCACATCCAAATCCATGTACGACACTTCCTATCTTCGATCCTAACCATTGCCACTGAATTAGCAAAAGTAAGTATGAGCAAATCATATTATTCATAGCCCTGAACATTCTTTATTAATTCTTGCATATATATATATAGCTTTTTTCCTTGTGTTCTTTCTCTTATTCTTTTAATCGTTAGCTCCGTGCATAAATGAGCTATAACGATTCACGGCAGCATTATGTCATTAGTTATTTTTTGAACCAGATAAAATGGATATATACACACACTCACCCTCCAAAAAAAAAAAAAAAATCAACCCATGGAGACGTTTTTGCATGGGATTGTCTTTTTCTTGTTCATACCTTAATATTATTTTCTTTATTTTCTTTCTGATGCAGGAAGAAAAAAGTTGAAGAAGAAGAAGAACAAGAAGAAGAAGAATAGAAAATTCGCGAAGAATTTGTTGTCTAACAAAAAGAGAAAGCTAATGACTTAATTAGTGATTTCCCTCTTCCTTAAAAGTTTAATATAATTTATATAAAAAATTATGTTAAAATTTATATGTGTTATGGATAATTATGGTATCACAAGGATAAAAAGAAAAGAGATGAAGAAAGATGTTTTCTAGTTATACTATAACTATTCTTTAATTGATTCCTACAAATCTTAATCTTTGCATGTGTCAATGTCTCTGTTGAGTTCTTGGCTTGGAATAACACTTGCCGAAAAGGTCCCTTTCAATTAACCAACAACACTGCAGTTTAAGTCAAGAGAATCCAACGGCAGTTTGTGAAAAAGCTTTGAAATTCATTCATGGAGTACAAGAGTTTATATAAACTATTAGAAGAGTAAGCCATGAAATCAGTGTGGCCTTGTAATATGCTTTTTCAGCAATTTAAGAAAAAATGGACGAGAGTCCATATCGGTTGGTGCTCCTCTTCGTGCTTGCCTCCGGGTGTCGCCTGATCAACAAAAGGTGCAAAATGCTTTATTCCCTTTTGCTGGTCATGTCAAGTCAACAAAGGTGGCTAAGTGGCCACCGCCTGAGGCAAATGGCACTATGGCCATGTGATGCCAGGCGCCAGGCGGTAGCACACGAAACAAATTGGCAAGTTGTCCTCTTCATTTTCTATAAATATGTTCGCCTTCCCAAAAAAAAAAAAAAAAAAAAAAAATTCTATGAATATGTGAATTTTGTTTCGTTTTGTACAGAGCTTGGTGATGGAGCTTGGCTAAGAAACCTCATTAGCTAGAGAAGATTTTTTTTGGGATATTTTTTTCTCTAAGTTTTAAAGAAAGTATTATTTCAGTAGTTTGAAACAGTCTCACTTTACCTCTCAATTTTAATTAAAAAAAATTAGAATAAAAGAGTGTGTTATATAAACACTTTGACAATGTCTAAAATGATACTAATTAACATGAATCAATTGCCTAATATTTATTTTATATATGTATCATGTAATTTTTTTTGGTTTATTAGAAATTTTTTTTTTAATTTTTAGGATATTCACATTTGTAATCTAAATTTCTATTTGATTGATAAAATAATTTATTGATTTAAACTTTATATTTAAATATTTTTATTTATTATATAAAAATATGTTTATAACATAAAATTAAGAAGGTCAAGTGTGACAAGGCTTTCTCTCTCTCTATATATATATAATTTAAGAATAAATTTATATATTCAGCCTTTCTTGTTTTAGTAAATTCAACTTAATTCTCTATTTTTCTCCAACCATTGCCACTAGTTGGAGTGTAATGGTAGCTTAGTTGAAAACTAACGAGAGCTTTTAGGATTGAATCTAATGGAATCTTCTGGCTGTTATTGGATTGGAAGGTGATCCTTTTCCTGCAAACTCTAAACATTTTCATTTAGGCATTGCTTCAATGGGGTAAATTCCAAGCCGAGGTTCTTGAGCTTTTGGTTTGAGAATTTGGAAGGTTAACACCTGCAATAATCATTTCTTTCCTTACAAATTCTATATAGGTATAATGATTATTTCTATTGAAAATCTAATGGAACATAATGGCTGCACATTATCAATTGTCAATCCTCAGTTATCAAACTAAAGAATATTCTAATGACTTTTCTAATCCTTCAACAAAGTAATTAGTCTTAACAAATCAACTTTAACTTAATGGTATTTAATTATTTTAAAAATTATAAAATTTTAAATTTAATTCTTAATTAAAATCAAATAAATAAAACAAAAATAAAGAACTTTGCGTGTAAAGGAACAGGGTAGTTAAGAAACACCTTCAAGCTTCACACTTGTGGGAAATTCTAGAAATGAAATATTCCTGGAAATCTATGTTTGATCCTGTTACAGGTATGTTAGAGCTACCATTGTAAAAATCACCTTTTTAAATATATTAATAAGAGATTATTGAAAATTAATTAAAAAATAAAATTAATGTCTGGACATAATAATACTTTCAACATTTAAAATGATTTTTTTTTTTTGAAGTGTTTTTTTACAGTGAAATTCAATGCCAAACTAGCTAACCTTCTTCTGTTTATCATTTCCCTTTCCTCCATCTGATTCTTTCTTCCCCATTATTGGTAGGGAAATTTTCGAGCAGAGGATAGAAAAGGGCAATTACAACAAGCTATTAATCATCTAAATGCTCTTAACCTAATCAGAAAACTTGAAAAAGATTTTAAATTTAAAAGCTCTTCCTTCTATCCCTTTGTCTCGATATCCTTATTTTCTCAGCTCTCTTTCCAAAATTGCCCTTCTATATTTGTATGAATTATATTTGATCATGTATGCTTCAGTACTTCCTTGCAGGGTCTTTTTGTTTTAAACCCAATTTTCCTCTCAAGCAGAGGATATAATGATAACCATCTTCACTGTAATGAGGAGATCCTTCCATATCCTAATTGCAAGGTCTCATTGTCTTCGACCAGCATCATCCTGTGGATGTACCTGTCAAGCCAGCTATATTCTGTCATTACCTTCTTCTCTTTATTTATTTTTTGTTTTTGTGAAAAAGAAAAGAAGGTAAAACATAAAGTAGGGGATAACTATATCTCTTGCCTGAGATATTTTGTCTTCCTTGAAGCTTAAAGTTCTAAGCTTCAGCTCGCCTCTGTGGGTTGTCATTTCGTCCAGTATCTCAGCATCATAGAAATCATCTTCATCACTTACTTCATTCCTCATATCAGTTGGTTCTCCCTCCTGCACCATGTTATGATGTGCATGAATATAAAAAAGCAAATGGATTTCAAACAAAGCTATAACACCAACAAAATTTACTGCTAGAGTACCACTTTTGGTCTATTTCACAATTGCAGAAAAGGGTATTTCCTGGAGCTCATTCCTAACCAAATAATTTTATGTTTCAAACTAAGCTAGAAAGCCAAGAAAATTTACTGTTAAAATCTTATTTTTAGTCCATTTTACAAGCAGAAAATGGTATTTCCTGGAGCTCATTCTAATAAAATAATTTCTCCTCTAACTATCATCAGCTTCAAAGTCAAAGGAAATTTTTCTAAAAAAAAAAAAAAGAAAAAACTATATGGAATCTAATCATCAGACAACTGATATGGCTTCTAAATAAAGTATTCATCATTTATTAGTAGTCCATTTTTTTCTCTCTTTCCTTGTTATTATTGTTAGAAGCCCCTTACTGTGCCTTTGATTAGGATAAAAGACATTACCTTGAGCTTAAGACTCCGACTTCGTTTTGGCGTACCAGCAATTTCTTCATACTCAGCTGCATCCAGTTCTTGAAGATAACGAGGATGGAACACCTTAGGAAAGATAGAGTGCCTTATGCCAATGAGAAAGAAGAATGGCAGTGGGAACAATACTCCGCCAATAGGTATCCACGTCACCCCAAAACAAATCAAAAGATATACAAATTGGAAGAGTGTAAATATAGCAATGTGCTTGAATGGCACCAACTCCACGAATGAAGCATGAACACCTTCCAAAACTCTGCCCAACATAATTCACAAAAAAGATAAGAAAATAAAATTAAGATTGCAAACATTTTAATCCTTAGACAATGCATGATTTACCATATGTCATACCACTTGTCAATAAACAAAAGTTTTCTATAACTCTAAGGCGTGCAACTTACTTGTAACGCCGATTTGGGGGAACGAAGAGCAGTAACATCCTCTCCCAAAACTGATTCCCTGGGAGACTATCAATTGCCATGTAGGCAAAGTAACCCCAGAGAACTGATGTAGGTATTTTTTTTATTATAGGCAGAGCACATGTTGATAATCCAACTAACAGTGATTGTAATAGGTTACTCAATCTCTGCTCATTAACTCGTACAGGCAAGTAAGCATCAATGTGTCTATCAGGATCAAAATTTTCTTTTGCATCACCTCTATCATCAGTTTTCATTACAGCTTCTTTCAAGTCCGCCAACTCTTTATCTACTGAAGCAGTCTGCAGGAAATCCATGTTAAAAATAGTTTAGGAGAAAAGTTCAACTCTTTATAATTATCAGATGATTTTTTTTCTTCTTCATCTTTTATTAGTTTCAATAACACATTAACATGCTAAAATATATTTCTTAGCAAGCTTTGCAAAATTAAGGCACTTACAGGTGGAGCTGTGTCCATTTCTATAAACACAGCTTGCATCCTTCCATAAATTTCTGAGTTGCTTGCTTTCCGCTCAATGCATTCCTTGGCGCTTTGTACCATCTTTTTTCGAATCAACTGCAAATCATACTTCTACCATTTAATAATTGAAACTAATATTTAATCAATTCTCTTGAGAGAGAGAAAACTTGCACTACACCTGCTTCTTAAGAACTGCAAGGCTCTTAGTGTGCATTGGTGATTGGGGAAGAACACCATTTGAAGGAGGGAGTCCAAGCAAGCCACAAATTAAAGTCTAAAATCAAGAAAGCAAGCAAAATGTGAGTGTAAAGTCTAGATAAGCTACAAATGAGAAAAACTTACAAGGAAAAACACAATGTCCAAGAATCGGTCAGATACCATGAATCCAAGCAACAGAACATCATAATGGTAAGCTGATGGATTCTTGAGATTGAACTCCTTTTGTTGTGCCATCTGTGAAGCTACACTGTGGTCAAAAAAGTATAGACCCGCTATCATAATGGCCGGTATAATTGCAGCAAAGATGTAAACCACTGGAACCTTCCCCATATCCTGCAATTTGAATTATATATCTAGTTGAGGCAAATAACATCATTTCAAGTTTTCAACCCACTTAGTCAAATATAGAGAGATTAACCAAGACTATGACAGATGATTATGCTCACAAAAAACCCACATAACTCATGAACAGATAAGCTAAAACCCCAACAGTGAATTCTATATATAGGCTTCAACATCAACATAAAAGAGACAGCAAATCCTCTGCAAAGAAATTTCTAAAAATTAAGGAGTTAACCTTACCTTGATTACAGTCCAATGATAGGCTGATATAGAATCCCAAAGAAGTGGACAATGTAGCCTCCTAGGAACTCCAGCAGGAACTTTGCTGGGTACACTATAAGTCATTAGGGTCCACAACAAGACCATTATGGGAACCCCATAGTCAGCAATAAAACTTCGGAGCCACCCTGTAAAAAATTGAATAAAAGATGAAGAATCCTAAAGCAAACATTTCTTTTGTTAAGGCATCAACATGCACAACTTCAATTCTTTTACCTGTGCCATATCGCCATGACCTTGCCTGTCTGCTTTTAAGGGCAGTGACGAGCAAACCAAATGAGAAAATAATTGCAAGCAATCCATTTGCGTACAGCCAGTGGAATTGGTATTTTTCTAATTGGAGATTCTCATGTTTGGGAATATTAAATTCACTAACAAGTCCCTGTGTTTCAAAAGTAAAGATAGTGAATCCTATTATTCAACTCGACACAGTTGGTCCACTATGAAAATGTATGCCAAAATCGCCTAGAACAACCAGTACCTTGATAGCCTCTTGAAAGAAAAGAACTGTGATCAGCATTCCAAAAAGCTCCCCAGCAATTCTTGTAAATTTAGTGATGATGTTGCCGGCATTAAAAATTGCAAGCAGAAAAAGCATAAGTGCAGTCCAAACACAAACCCTGCAGAAAATGTAAAATAACAATGAATAAGTACCTATGCTGTCCTAGATAAATATTAAAAAAAAAAATCTTAAATATGCAAAGGAGAAAGAGAAATTCCCTTACCAACCAGCCCAGGCCAAGTACAATTTCTGGCCTAACTCTGCTTTTCCTTTGCTGAACTTGTACAAATATGTATACATTATAACAGTGGGTTCAGCAACTCCTAATATCAACAATGGCTGGCCGCCAAAAATTGAGTGGATTATTCCGCAAATAGCAGTAGAAACTAAGGTTTCCACAGTACTCAGACTTCCATCTGAAAATTGACAAACATAGTCTTCAGGCTATGACTTCACACAGTTGCATACTCGCATTAGAGTAACTTTCACCTCTTTAATAAATCCAATTTCTAACATAAATTACCTGTGTCTCTACTCAGCTGCTCTCCAAAGGCAATGACGGGAAGTGCAGAAGCAAAGAAGATATAAGTAGTTGGAGCCAATATCCTGACATCCGAAAAAAAAAAGACAATGAATCAAATATCAAATGGGAACCTTGAAAAGAAATATTAGAAATACGGTGATTTACCTGATGCCTGAACGAAGTGCACTGATCCAATCTTCCTTATAGCACGCAGTTCTCCCTCTCACGTCGTTGATTATCCCCTTGAATGGAGACCTCAAATTCTCCATTCCTGAAGCCAAGAAAGTGTGTATGTTTGGTTCGTTAACTTCTCTCGTTGAAAACGAGTTGAGAAACCCCTTATATATGGCTAGAGTCGTCAGCTTGTAGATTCCACAGGGAAAGTGGAGGAAACGAAAAATGGAGGTGCCTTGGTAAATCTACACCAAATAGAAGGATGTGATACCATTAGTGTTTCGAACTGTGGTTTAAATATTTCTCCTACGTTTAACAGTTTAAGAACGAGGGAATTTCTATGTTTAGGAGGGAGGAAAAGTTTTCCCGAGAAAAGCTCTGCTCAGGAAAAATTTTCCTGTGCATAATACACAGGTATTGCTGGGACTGATAACAAAAACACAGAAAATAAACAATCATGGAACGTAACTGGAAAATTAAAAAGAAAAAAAATCATCTTATTATTCCTGGAAAATATGTAAGGAAAAAAAAAATCTCAATCTCCACATATCCGTTTTCAAGATTCTCGATTTTCTCGTCAACCAAACAGAACAACGACCAATTAAAGAAGCGAGTATTCCATCCATGCACGTAGAACTATCTCCGGCCATTTCCACATGAATATGAATTCAACTCATAATAATGATCAAACATATGATTTCAACTCATAATAATGATCAAACAAACACAACCAAATGGCTTTCGCAATCACATTGAAACATTCATAGAAAAAAGAATCAAAGCAAATAGAAGCACATTTTGTTAATCTCACCTACAGTACCCTGAAGATCAAATGAAGAAAAATTTGAGAAACTGCCAGCGCCGGACGAGTAATGGGAGGGTGACCGGAGATGTCAGAGTGTTCCAGTACTCTGAAGTGATCAAGCCTCGTTTGGTTCTCTTTCTCTTTTTCTCACTGTTTCTCTTCTCTCCTCAAAAGATGAGAGAGACTGAGAGAGATAGGCGTAGCCAAGCCAAGCCGAGACAAGGGCAGAAGGGTTTTGGAGGAGCGGGTTTTATGGGCAACCAATGGAATAAACGTCGGGTCTGATGGAATCTCAAGATTCGCTTACGTGGTGACTTGTGATTGGACAAATCGGCGAGTCTCCTCGCGGACCCGTGTCCTTAGCGTCCCTTTAAGAGGGTAAATAAATAAAAAAATCGTGAGGAATTAATGTCGGAGTGAGTGATAGTATACGAAATCAGCCATGGAATTGATGGGGTTTAGGTAATCTTGAGCGTAGAATTTAGGATAAAGCATCAAAGTAATACTATTAATCATTTACAATAATAGACAATAAATAATAAATTTATAAAAAATTTAATAATTAAATAAACACTAATTATATATGTCTAATATTTTTTATTTATTTAATTATAAAATTTGAGGTAACAAAAATCTCTTAAAAGGAAAATAAAAATAATTAAATAAAAAAATAAAATTAAATACTTGATATAAAAAATAATAATTACTGTAATTATAAAATATAATAATTTTTATATGGTAAGTTTTACATAGTAGAATTAATAAAAATCTATTCATATGAGATAAATTCTGGTTACTTTATATAAATAGATAAATTTATAAAAAATTAATAACTAAACAAATATTAATTAAATATATCTAATATTTTTAATCATTTAATTATAGAATTAGGTAAATGACAATAAAATAAAGATACTTAGTAAAAAGAGAATTAAATAAAAAAATTAAATAGAATTAATAATTTAAATAAACAATCTATTTTTTTATTTAAAAGAAATTCAAGCCATTGAATAATAGAAATGAAGAGTTACAAAGTAGAAGGCAATCATATTCCTTTCACACCATAAAAATAATTAATTTTAAATAAAAAAAGATTAAAAGTCAAGACCTTCCCAATAAATATATTTAAAAAATCAAATTACCTCTTGATTGAGACATAAATGGATTTAAATAAAAATGTGTCTAATTTAATAATTTTTTTGTTTTCATATATAAAAATTAATTTATAAATGCAAAATTTGAATCAATATTCAATAATCATGAATCATGATCCCTAATCTAACCATCAATAGATTAAAGATAAATTATTATTTCATCATTAAATTTTATCATTGTTAATATTTTTAATCTTTTATTAAAAAAAAAATTAAAACATTACTAAAATTTTATTTTATCAAACACTTTATTCTTTTTTTAATTATATTTTAATATATTTTATTAATCAGAATAATTTAAAATTTTTCCATTAATTATGTATTCATCATATTATGTTGAAATTAAGAAATTAATTTACTCTAAATAAAATACAAAGGATAATGTAACATCCCGAAATTTTAAATTTTATGAGCATTTTTAGTATTTTAATTTTATTAAATTTTTGGAATTTTTTTGAGATTTTTCGGATTTTAAAAATCGGGTTCGATTTTCCGAAAATATAAACTTTGATGATTTTTAAAAATTAATTTAAAGACCACGTGGCAAAACTAAAAATATATTTGGAGTCTACGTATTTTTCTGAGTTTTCTGAAATTTTTTCGGAATTTTTGGACCTCGTTTTCGGTCCCGAGGCAGAGTAAAAATTCAAAATTTTGTATTCTGAATCGAACCGGCCGAATCGAACCTGACCGATCGGACCGATCGAGTCGGACCGGCCTTTTTCCTTCTTCCCTTTTTCTTCCCCGCGCGCATCGTCCCTCTCCCTTTTCTCTCTCTTTTCTCTCTCCTCCCCACCCCGGTAGGCCGGCCGCCTGACCCTCCCGGTAGTGCGCCTAAACGGCCGAAAAAGCAGCGAACGCCCCTGCGCTCGCGCATCGCTTCAGCTTCCCCGGCCAAATCCGGCCGATCCGGCCACCAATTGGACAGGGTCTTGTGTCAAAAATCATCTACTCGGCGAGAGCTTTCCACAGACACCAAGAACGCCGAAATCCATCGAGCGGTTTGTCCGATTTTTGCTCGGGAAGATTTTAGCCCATTTCGACTTTTGGGCTAGATTTCTCGAAAACCGTGAATCCCACGAGAAAACCGAGGCTACCAGCACGCTCCACTCGTCGAGAGCTTCGCGGCGACATAAATTTTGAATTTTTTCGACACCTTTTTCGATGGGTCCCACGGAACTTCGCAGTGTTTATCCGAGCATTAAATGAGCTTAGAAAATTCTGAAAAATTTATGTACTAACCCCCGTGTTATGGGCTTCGTGTAGGTATCCTCGATTCACGGAAATTCGACGATTGGCCAAGATGCAAAATTCCGGCGAACGGACGTTCTGGAAAAGTCTCGAATTGGACCGAGGTTTTGGCTAGCCCCATTGTCGAGCGTCGGCGCGTTCGAAGTCGAGAATCGGCAAAGGTAAACCCGAACCTTGCTTTTTCGTAATTTTCTAGTGCTTAAATAGGATTAAAAATCCATAAAATATTCGTGGTAGCTTAGAAAATTACGATTCTTTTTGCAATAGCTTAGTAATATTGCTAAGGACCGCGGGGCAAAGTTTTATAATTTTTAGAGCTTGTTTGGGCAGTTTTTGCAAAAATGATCAATAATAAGGACTAAATTGAAATTTTTGCGTATTGTGACGATGATTGATTTGATGGGCCCAGGAGGGGCTGTGTGATATGATTGAGTTGTGGATGTATGGATTGTGAGTATAGAAGTGTATTTTGAGCCCTTTCGCAGGTTGGGTAGGTCCTAGGTATAGGGGAGACTCTGCCGGATTTTCGGCACGACTTAGGACGTATTGGTCTTTTTCTTTGTTTGTATTGAGTCAGATTGTATTAAATAATTGTAATATAATTGTCAGGTGAGCCGGGACAGCCTTCTTCCTCCGCCCAGCCGCCACAGTGATTGTCGTCAAGTTTGTGAGTAAAATATTAATTTTAATTGTAATTTCGATATTATTATATGTTCAACATGCCCATGCATCACTTATATGCATATATTTATGTAGTTAAACTCTAGGCACGATTTATGTTGCATTCATAACTGTTGATGTGCCATGGATGTTGTTGTGGTAATTTGGAGCAGTGTGCGTGCGTTGGCGTGCGTGTGATGTGGTGTGGACTATGGATAGGACGGGTAGTCACGGCTTGAGTTCTTCGCTGGGAACCCGATCCTTGAGGGTAGTCACGGCTTGAGTTCTTATTTGGGACCCTCGATTTGGTTTATTGCGAAAGTCCGGCTTGAGTTCTTCGGCACGAGTTGGATTTAAGAGAGCTGTATAGGGGATCAGCTCCCATATGTTATGATTGATGCTACAGGGTGCGTGAGTGCTCCAAATTACCTTTTGATGTTATGATGTGAAAATGATGTTGATGTTGCATTTCACTCTACAGGGTGCATTAGTTTTAGATAGTTATAGAGATTATGATTAAAATTGATATTTTACTCTCTGAGTCGAACGCTCACTCCTGTTCAAAAATTTTTACAGGCCACAGGAGGATATTTTGTTCTGGGTTAACCTGCTTTTCTACTTCGCAGGTTGTTTATCAATATTTGTGTAATTTTATTTACTCCTAGAATTTCCGCATGTGTTAGCAGTAATTATTTGAATTTGGTCTGTAATATTATTATCATGTTGGACCTGTAAACTTAATATTCTATGTCTGTTGATGGATTGGATGAGGGAGCTGAGCTCCCATTTCTTTTATGATGCTATGAGTATGTGGAGGGTGAGCTGAGCTCCCCAATTGACTATATATTGTGTTTACAGGTCGGGTGAGTCGAAAACTCCCCGTTGGAAAGTCCATTTTATGGCCGGACTCTGTCCGTTTGTTTTCTTGAAATTGGGCCCAAATGGGCCTTAGAGTTGGGTTAATGAACAGTTAGGCTTACTACGGGCCTCGGGGGCTTTAAGCTGGCCCAGGTCCTAGTGTCGGTCCGGCCCATAGGTTGGGTCGTGACAAATGTGGTATCAGAGCTTAGGCTCCAGATTCTTAGGGAATGTCTGTCTAAAATGTTGAGAAGAGTCTAATAGGAGTCACATGCGGAAAAAATAGGGTTCACATTCGTCTTGCATTGTCATCTTTGCTTCTAGTTTCTGCTCCATATATTGTGTGTAAATATGAGTCTATAGAGCTGTGTAATGCACAGTTTTGAATTTTGTGGGCTAATGCTGTTGAATTTCAGGAAAATGCGTAAAAGCAGGAGAGCTGCCACTGCACCAGAGCCAGATGTGCCTGACGAGGTGTCGGCACAGGATGAGGCGCCTGCCCCGAGGAGGCGGGGTAGGAGGCCTAGAGCTGCTCAAGTAGAGGAGCAGCCACCCCCAGTACAGGATCAGTCCTTTATGGCACAGGGTCCCATGGACCTAATGGCGACTACTCTGGTAGTGCAGAGAACCATCGACATGATGGCGCAGTATATGGTCCACCCTCCACAGCAGCAGCAGTCCACCGCACCAAGAGGGGAACCTTATAAACAGATAATTAATTTCAAGAAGTTGGTGCCTGGTACTTATGATGTGTCAGATGATGCATATCGGTTTTTGGATTCCTGCATGTAACACCCCAAAGTTCGGTAATGCGTTCTGCTGCTCCGGTGAGCAGTGTTGTCCAGACAGCTAGGATGCCTAGAACTGTACCTCAATATGAGTGAGGAGGCATAAAATAATGAAATACAAGAAAAGAAAATACAAGAAAAACAAAGGAAAAATAATAGCAAAGAAATGTAACCAAGTTAAGCGAGCCGAGAACCCTAGCGATGGGTGATCAGGAAGTCACGGCGTGGACCGTTGACTAGCTACGGATGCGAGGAACCCTGAAAAATATTTTTAGGACTCCAATAAATATTTATTGAAGTATAAATATCATTAGAAATATCAAAGAAAAATTAAATAATTAGTACAAAGAAAAGTGAGAAATCGAAAATCGGACAAAACCCGGTAATACCGAAAAATCGGGAACGTAACCCGAACAGGGGCATTATGGTCATTTGACACCCCGAATTGTCTTTTGACCTAAATGTCCATTAAAAATAAATAGTATTACACTTAGAAAATAAAAGGAAAAATTAATTTAGTGGTACCTAAAGTAAATAGCTAAAATCATGGGTTAAATGTGGAATAAATGAACAATTACCTTATTATATGATTACTTTGAGTGAGTGGGCCACTATAGGATAAATTAAACATAAAATGGGCAGGTGTAGGTTCATTAAACAATCTGCAATTCATCTTCCTCAATTGAAAAGTCCCATTGCCGTGAATGAAACTCTCAAACCTCTCCCATGGCCACCCACCTTCAAACCATTACAACTCCATGATCAAGCCTCCTTTTCCCACACCTATCTTCATGAAAGTTTGTCTACACATCATAAGGAAGAGATTGATACCAAATTTGAGAAGTTTGGTGAAGGTTTAGCAAGTTACAATTAAAGATAAGTTTGCATTTTTGAGAATTTCTTTGTTAAAGTTTATGTTCATGTTATGGGTGTTAGTTTGGTGAAGGAAAATTTTGAGTTTGAAGGGTTATTCTTGTTTTCATTTTGGACAGCCATGAGTCACGTTTTTGATGAGATATTTGTGCATATAATTGATGAGAAATGGTGTTGATCATGATGAATTAGTAACCTAGTGAATTATTTCATGTTTATATGGTGATTTATGCACTTGGATGGGAATTGGTAAATTGGATGGCACTTTGATGTTGAAGAATGGTTTGCGGTAGCTTGGGGACACTTGAGTAATGGTATATATTGAAGGAAGTGTGGGCAGAATATTGACCTAGAAGGTTGATGAGATGTATGTAGATTGATATTGTAAAGTGTATGTAAAATTTGTAATGGTTAGGTGTGTTTGTAATGGTAATTAGAAATTGTAATTATGAATGATATTTGGTGTGTTGAGGGTAATGGTAATCTGCCCAAAATAATGTTAATGTAAAGTAGATAATGCTTTTGGTAATGTACCAAAACAGATTGGTAGGGTATGGAAGTAAACTTTGCAAGTTAAATGTGTGTTTGAAGTGGGGTGTGAAAGGCATAGTGAGGGCAGTGTACATTTTAGCCTATAACCTTAAATGTGTAATCTCAATTGGTATGAGACCAATTTGAGGTGAAACTAGGCACAAAATGTGCTAACTTTCATTGAGAAACCATGCCAAAATTCTGCTTGCAAGGTGACCTAAAAAAATGACCAATTCGGATTAGGTGCAATTAGGACCTGAAAAATGACCAATTGGGCAGTAGTGAGTGTTTAGGCCATAACTCACTCAAACCAGGTCCAATTGACCTGAAATTTTGACCAAGAATAGTTAAGACCCATACCTACAAGTCTTATGAAGACACCAAAGCCCAGAAATGACCATAAGCAAGTCAAACAACTTGCACAAGTTCGGGTCCAAAAACTGGCCGAACCAGAGTTGACCAAATTGACCTAAAATTGACCTAAAATGGTACCATTTGACCAGCAATAGTATAATGACCATAACTTGGTCTACTTAACTCGGATTGACCTGAAATTTTGCCCCGCGTGCAATAAGACCTAGATCTACAAGTTTGTAGTTTCGACCGAGACCCGAAAACCGAGGGAACTAGATCGTCCGGTTAGGTCAAACCAGTATCCCGGAATCCAGCAATTTGCACTAAAATGCACTAAACAAGGAAATGACTTTGGTAAAACGTACCAAACCTAAAACCCTATCGAATGTGACATATTAACGACACTAAGACCTAATTTACCTAAAACGCATCGAGGGTCGGTATATTAGGTGATTAAGCAAATAATAGCTTTCAGTGCATTATTTACCAAACACTATCGATAGAGACAGTTTAATTTAGTACTGAAACACTTCAAATTGTGTTTCTCAGTTACCAAAGACTCAGGAAAAGGGAAGGAAACACTGAGTCCAGACCAGGAGACAAGTATCAAAGGTTTGTGCACAACTAGTTTTTAACTGATTTTGTTTGAATATTTCATATGACTAAATGACATACTTTTCTTATGTATTATGTTTAACAAGCATTGGATTTTTTTCAATTATTATTGAAAATTGTTATAGTATGTATGAATTTAGTCTTGTGAAATGGTATTTCCACAATTATTAAGCATTGTTATGGATTGAATAAATTATGTTTCGGAAAATTGTGATATAACATGTTTTGAATTGTGATGGTAATTTTCATGGAAAAATGTAAATTTATGATTTGAATTGTGATGAGCATAAAAATTATTGGATATTGGAATTGAATTTGAATCGAATTATATTGTGATTTATGCTCACTAAAAGGATTGTGATATTGTTTTATATCTCACTATAGATGCTTGACTAGGTTATTACCCGTCTCTCTCATTTATTGAGAAGACAATGGAGTGAGTTGTGTTTTGATTACCATGGTACGTGCACAGGCTTAGATTTTCCTCTGATTTGAGGTTAGATCTAAGTTTATTTTATCGTTATGGCCCTTGCGGAAGATTCATTATTGTGATGGTACTGTGCACGATGATTCGACCTCCCCGACCATAGGGAGTTAGAATCGATTCGACCTCCCGACCATAGGGAGTTAGAATCACATCGAATATGGCCCTTCGGATTAGTCTTGCATAGTTAGTGAGATAAAGATTGATTTTTGAGATACATAATGACTTTTGAGATACGATGATTTTTGAGTTACATAATGATTTTTGAGATCTGTAATGGCTTTTGAATGGTGATTTCAATTATGGTTTATGTATAATTGATTTTGTTGGAATTACTTAAATGGATATTCATGATTTGATACATTGAATTTTGTGATCAAAGTCATTTAGACAAATTATTTACATTATTGGCAATGAATATTTTGAGTTGTGGAATTTGATAAGTATTCAGATTTCCAAATTATTTACTGTAAATTTTATCAATATATTGTATTATGTTTTAAATTATAGTTGTGCACCATCGAAGTTCACCACTCAATGATAGCTTTGTATGTCGTCGCAGTAAGAAGAGCATAGATGATAAGTAAATTTCGTTGAAGATATATTCGGATCACCTGGGTATATCATAGGTATACCCATGTACATAGATTTTGATGTAAGCATGTAATAATATGTATGTAAATTATTTGAGCAGTTGTATATAAAACTCTTGTAAAATATTTTGGTATGTAATTAAATGTAAATTATTGTAAATGTAAATTTGGGATTTCAATTATCTGAATAGTTTGTAATATAAATTTTGAGTCTTGAAATGAATGAGATATTTCTTTATGATGGGATTAGTTTGAAAATGAATTGATTATGTATTGAGAATTGAATTGTGAATTGAATTGAAGTTACTGAAGTTGTATTTGAGAAAACATATTGAGAGCATTTTTCTTTTGCAGGATTGAAGAACTGTTTTCTCAAAATACAGCCGGCACTTTGCCGAAATTTTGAAAAAAATTTTATAACACCAGATTTTAATCGATGATTTAAATTGCACGAAAATTGTTTTAAAATCCCTTGTAGTATATCTAATGGGTTATCGGTAGGCGAAGTACGATAATTCATTAGGTGTACTACGGGATCATGTTACATCTTACAGAGGAGTAGGGTGTGACACTGCAGACAGGCAGGAACAGAATTACAGTTGACTGATGGAATACTGATAGAGTGTATGCAGCACGTCATGGGGCCTATGCCTAGACAATGGATGAATGACTACGTGTTACCCCGGATGGAGGGTTTGACATGGGCTCAGTTTGTGGAACTTTTTATCAATCAATTTGTGCCAGAAAGCTTCAGAGATCAGAAGCAGTGGGCCTTTGAGGCCTTAAGACAAAATGGCAGGTCTGTAGATGAATATGCTACAGAATTTCTGGAATTGAGCAGATATGCCTTTTTCCATTAATTACACATTCATCATATTATGTTGAAATTAATAAATTAATTTACTCTAAATAAAATACAAAGGATAAATCCAAAAATCTTGTTAAATAAGAAAAAAAAAATGGAGAAATGCAATTTTTTTTTTTTAAAGAAGACAAAAGAGAGAAATGAGAAGGAAATGATAGTGTGAAAATGAATACCAAACACCAAAATCACATGCAAGGCAAAAGCAGAATTCCCAACTAACACATGACAAAGTACTACACATTTGTTTTCATTTTCCATATCCATTGTGTTCTCAGGACATCATGAGCTGTCAATTTCTAAATTTCTCCACATTCTTGTATTTCTCACTTCCTTAGGCATAATACTAATAAAAGAAAACAAGAACCAACTCAAATTATTATTATTATTATTATTATTATTAGATTTCACACTTTAATTTTATAAAAAAAAGTTCGTGAAATTTTAAAATTTTAAAACGTGACATGATATATTTTAAATTTTAAAGATATCTTTAAAATTTTTAAATTAAAGAATATGAATTTTAGTCGTATTAACATAATAATCTATTGATTAAAATCTAAAAGGTATCTTAATCATACTAAGTGTGTCATGTGATGTTTAAAAATTTAAAATTCTATAAGAATGATTGGACAATACTACAATCTTTATCCAATATATATATATATATATATAAGGCCTCAAATTTTAATGTGATCTATTATATTAATTCAGATTCACTACTAGATTTAAAATATTTTATAATTAATTTTAACTTATATAAAACTGGAACTCACTAAAATTTAAATGACTCATCAAATTAAAAATTAACATAATTTCTCTATCAAAAATTGATATATTTAAATTTAGTTTGGTAAATTTAAATTTTAATTTAAAAATTAAATGACTAAAATTAAAATTTCTAAAAAATTAATATTCCGATCTAAAATTTATATATTAACTCAAAATTTTTTCTACATTATTATCTTAAAGTAATTTGAATTAACTATCAATAATTTGAATTCTTAGCAACCCAAAATGTTATTGTCTAATTTAATCCAATGGCTAGAAGTATGTGATTTACCTAATTAGAGATTGAGCCTCATTATAAATTAAAGGAAAAAATACAAAAAATTATTTTGTGGTTTCGCGCTTGAATACAAGGAATAACTGAGTTTTCATATGTTAGCAATATAATCAAAACCGTTAATTATTATTAAATGATAATGATATGATGAACATATGACACTAATATGGCAATATGTTAGCACAACGTGTTTGCAACATAAGTATCACGTTTACTTATTTATCGTGTCAATGTTATTTAATGATAATTAATGATTTAAACTACATTTATTCACGGATGAAAATATAGAATATCAAATTGACAAATTAAACCATAATACCTCAGGTGTCAGATAGCAAAATTACTTAGTTTTTTTTTTAATTTTTTTCCCTAAATTAAAATCGCTTGAATTGAACTCTTCTACCAACTCTATTGCTGTATTCATGAGAGCGCACCCACAATAAATTAAAAATTAAAAATTCATGATTAATTTTTACGCTATTTAATGGTGCAAGGCACGTGCAAGATGAGCTCCAAAATCTATTCAACATCAGACTTGGGATTCTTTGTCGTTTTGGTGCTATCCACAGGCTGACATTAATTAAAAATGCTATCACAGGCTAATATTAATTAAAAAGCTGGCAATTCAAGGTGTGTGCATGGCTGGAGATGGAATTTAGTTGGGTAGGTGAGGAAGTCCAGTCCATTCTCCAATTCCATCAAAGGAAATTGGTCATAATCAAGTAGCTGTAGCTTTCAAGAAGAGATCTGCCTAGGATATGACAGTCACTACACATGCCCTGTAAGTTTTCTGATCTTGGATTGCTTCACGTAAAGTAGGAAAAGATTATTTCACAAAACCGTGTTGAGGACCTTTCACCACGCTGCCTGTTGCGTGGAAATTCTGTTAGCTTTTGGGTCTCTGTTAGATTGGTTTGGGCCGTTCTTTTCTTGTATCATCCTCATGTAGTCCTGCCTTTGTAATGAGATTCTTGCATTTAAAAAGAAAATTCAGATTGCAGGGTTAATCATTACAATCATTACAAGCCAGATATAATGTTAATTTCACATATGAACTAATTACTTACAAAAATCAGTGAAACAATGAAGGCTCAACATCTTAAGCGATAATAGCAGAGAAAATATAGATTTCTAACACATTAAAAGGAGAGCTTCGCGGGTGCGACCAAGCAGTCTTAGTACTGTTGCAGCAATATGGTGTCCAGTCAGCCCAGCAAGAGTAAGCTGTTCCTTTGGCAATGCGTGTTCGATATAGCTGTCTGGTAAAACGATAGGTCGCCACTGGAGAAATAGTAAAGATTGATATTAAGATACAAGAAACTGACTGTAACTAAGAGCTATCATCACTAAATATTTTATCAGGATATCTAAAATTGAAACTTGCACTGTACTTCATATGTTATATGTGATATAGTTGTATAAATCCACTGTAGTCTACTTGTTTTTGAAATGCACTATAGTCTACTTGTTTACGCAGATATCCCATGCGTTGGTATATGTCTATATATCATATATAGGAAAATAAACTAACTAATAAGTTCTGTGGGAGTAAAAGTATTACTTTAACTCTACCATCAAGTTGTCCATCAAGAGCCATGAACTGTGCAACATGGGATCCAAATCCTCCAACAGAGCCTTCCTCAACTGTGACCAGAAATGCATGATTTTCACATAGTTGTCTGAGAAGCTTCATGTCGAGAGGCTTGCAGAATCTTGCATCAGCAACAGTTACCTCAATGCCAAGCTTTGAAAGAAGGTGCCGAGCTTTGAGGCAGTTCTGAACCATTGCCCCATACCCAAGCAAAGCAACATCTTTACCCTCTATGAGAACTTTTCCCTTTCCAACCTGATCTACAGAAAACAGCAGTCAAACAAAAGGTACAAGCACAATGCTCAAACTCAGAATTTCAAAATATGCATCAAGAAGTCATTAGAAAAAGAAAGAAAAAGAAGATAGAGAATCGAATTATAAAAACCAAAAAAGGTTTCAAAGTTCAAATAAAATTTGAAGGAAAAAAAAAATAAAGAACAAGAGAGGATGTGATAAACTATGCCAAAGAAATTAAATGTACAGCTTTTGAGGCAGATATGTTGCAAACTCATTTCTGCCCAACACAATATGTTACGCACGATACCACGACATGACCAAATGAGTGTGTCAGGTAGCATACTAGCATGTACAAGAAGAAAATAAGAGCAAAAGAATCAAGAAGAACAAGAATGAATAATGATTTCAAGCATTAAAAAATTGAGACTGGCAACAAGTGATACACTTTTTCTAAGCAACAAATCTAGATGTTTCTTCAAAGTTAATGTCAGCAGAAAGGAAGTGTGGAATAGAAAGGATGATAACAGGATTACCTCAATTGGAATTCCACTGCGCACATAATGATCTGTCCCAATAATGGCACCCCTTGGATAACGGAAGCAGACTGGACGATCATCAATGTTAACTGCAGTAGCCACCATGTCCACAAGCTCATCCTCATCGGATGGTGCCATAACAATCATGTTTGGTAAGCATGACATGAATGTTATATCAAATGCCCCACACTGCATAGGACCATCAGACCCTACCAATCCTGCACTTGTAATGACAAAACGAACTGGAATCCTCTGTCGATCAACATCATGAACCACCTGTAGAAGCCGCAAAGGAAAATATCCTAGAAAAATTAAAATAGTTATTCCACAATTGAAGTCAACATGTATAATTACTAGTAATACAATAACCCACAGTGTCTAGACATAATGCTTGCACACAATACCACACTTGCAGATAAGACTTGTACACAGAAAAAGATAGAGAACCTGGTCATATGCTCTCTGTAGAAAGGCAGAAGGAATTATGCAAAATGGCTTCAACCCCCCACAAGATAAACCAGCAGAAAATGTAACCGCATGCTGCTCAGCCATTCCCACATCAAAAAACCTATCTGGAAATCTCTCCATAATTAGTTGAAAAGCTTTTTCCATTTCCATTCCTGCATGAACAGTCACAATATCTTTGTCCTTCTCTGCCTCCATGACCAAAGCCTCCGCAAAGCAATCACTATATGTTCTAGTATGAATACTATAGAGAGAAGATTCAGACACAAATGAACCTGCAAAAGTGATGAGTGAAGGAAATTTCATTTATAAGACAAGGAAAATGGCTTCAACAACTATCTATTGCATGTTGGGTCGTGGTTGTGCAATAGTGATATGTTTTGGAGTTGCTATAGGTTGAAAATGTAATCCCAAAGATATGCTTGCTGTATATTGTGTATATTTAGACTGATGATGTATGTTGAAGATGGAACACGTTAGAAGTGTTTTGCGCATGTTACAAGTGTTTTAGGCTTGTTACGGGATTTGGGAGCCTTAAGCTAAGCCAAATCCTAGCACTAGTCATAACCCCCAAGGTTTAGGTCATGACAGATAGTAGAATAATACCCAAATGAGTTGACTTCTACCATAAAATAGAGGATCCTATGGAGGCGTTGGTCATGCACTAGAATATCCCTATATCAATGATATATTAAATGTGCACACAAGCATAAGTTAGTGATCTCCGAAACAAACACAAGTGAGACGAAGCATTAGGAGTGAAATACCATCCTGCAGGTTCTGCAATGCCTCACTCTTTTGCTTATCTTCTGGTTTTCGATTTTCTTCTGTTATTACATGTACCAAGACAGGACCCATAGAATCCAGAGATGCCACTTCTTGTAGAACACAAACTAGGTCTTCAATGTTGTGTCCATCAACAGGGCCTATGTAATACAAACCGAGCTCTTCAAAGAGAGTTGCTCCTAGAGGACCCATCATACCACGTGCATACTCATCAACTTTGGCTGCTAATTCATGCATACCCATACCAATCCTTTTGGTAACACCCTTGTCAGAGGAAGGGGGGAGGAAAAAACTCAGAATTCACTTTCAAGATGATAAAAAAATATTAAGTATGCATTACAGCAGCAAACCTTTTCAAAACTTATAATATTAACTCTAAAATTGCATTGTTCACTTTCAAAACTTTTTCACTACCTCATAGAAACATAGTTGAAGTTCAGTCAAGCAAGTAAAAAGAGAACTGTAGAGACTACCTTTGCAACTTCTCTAAGCTTCCGGAATGATTTATTTGACTGGAGCTTGCTTAGGGTGCTAGATAGAGCATTGATCGAAGTCTTGGGACCCTCTTCAATCTTTGGATGCAAAGAGTGATGGCTGTCATTTAAAATGACTATCATATTTGAGTCCAGATAGCCTGCATTGCTCATCGCTTCATAGACCTGACCAGCCATAGTTGTCCCGTTGCTGATGACTGTAACAACACGTTCCCGTTTCTCTTTCATATCACGTGCAACTGCCATCCCTGATGAGAAGGCAATTAGATTTGAATTTCAAAGTTTAACTTTAACCATAAAAAGAAACACACACATAGGATTTTTTTGATTTAAGTAACTTGAGAAGTTTATTTCATATGCTAACAGCACAGCAGACTGTTAGGGACTCAATCATAGGCCTACCTCTAGTGTTTGGCAGCAGCGAGAGAGAGGAGAAACAAATGGAAGACGAAGGAAAGCAGGGAAGGAAGGACAAGAAGAGGAAGAGAAGAAGAGTTTTGGGAATTGGAATAGAGATAAAGAGAAAGAGGAGAGAGATTCAAGAAAGAATATCCCAGTATTATTTCCGCAAAAATATCCAACACAACTAGAATTTCTACTCTTCATATTTGCTAGCTAGATTTTTGGAACATCTGTAACTAACCAGCTAGATGAAAATTTCAGTAGTTTCGGCTACTTAGCCAATATATAGAGAATTTATGAAAAATGAAAATCAACCAACTATACTGCAACTTATTTCATCTGCTATCCCTCAGTTCCCAACACAGATATAAAAGTCATCACACAAGAATATTTTATTTTTGGATATAAGATTGGTCACAAAAAATTCTAGGCAGGGAATTTGCCATGAGGAAGGGCAAAATAGAATATTATAATTCAAATAAGCGTAAGGAGATGACATAAAGAAGTCTTACCAAGCCCAGCAGAAATACTATTGCATCCATGCCCTGCCCCAAATGGATCATATTCGCTCTCAGACCGAGATGTAAAGCCAGAAAGACCATTCTTTTGTTTCAGTGTATGCATAAGGGACCGTCTACCTGTGAGAATTTTATGCGCATATGTCTGCCAAACAATGTATAGAAAATTAATGTAAAGGTGTAGAGATACTGTCTTATAAGTAATTAGGTTTCCATGAAAGTCCAATTGCTTGGTATTTCACTGATCCGTAAATAAATAAACATAGAAGCAAGTACACCATGATTCAGTCAGTCTCTTTTTTCTGCTAATTACCTGTTCCCCAACATCCCATAGTATCTTGTCCACTGGTGCATGAAAAACATGATGAATGGCAACGGTGAGTTCCACCACTGCTAAACTGGTCTTAATAGATTTTTGAGTCCTTGACATTATAGAAGACAATTCTGCTCGTATTTCATTAGCCAGCTCTTTCAGTTCCTGCACAAACCTATCTCTAGTAATTACAGAACTTGAGAACTTAAAGACTGTAAAACATGTCAAAGAAAAATAAATAAAGCTCATGAACTAACCTTAGGGGTCAAATTCTTCAAGTGGATAGGGTTTTCAACCACATCAAGTATTGGTGTAGAAACTTTCTCCCAAAAGATATCATCAAGATCAGGTACTGAACATATTCGACTGACAAATCCCTAAACCAAACACCACCCCAAAAAAAAAAAAAAAAAAAATCAGATATACCTGCCCATTAAACAACTATTGCCACCACCTCTACTTTATTCAAGGCATTATCAGCTTCTAACAAATCTAGATAATCTGGATATTTTCTCTCAAGTGTCACAAACTTAATACATTTATTTGCAACTGAATCATCTTGAACATGTCCAGTAAACTTGTCAATTACTAAAGCTACGAACTCAAAATTCTCTAATAGTGTTACAGACCAATGAATAGTTTACTTGAAATACGAGAACTTCGAAACAATTTTTGAAGGATTATTACTAGTTTTTTAAGTTACTCCATAAAGAAAAATATTGGATTAATCAAGTTTGATATTCCACTATTAGATACAATTGAAACTACAGTGCCTAGTTTCAGAGTGTCAATTATGATCCCAATAGCCTCAGCTAACTAAACATGCACATGCACACATCAAGCATTGGACCAGTTCAGAATTATTATCGTCCATTTGGGTTTCTGAGGCAGTAAGTCGTATAAAACATTCAATAGCACAAGAGTATATGCTGAAAATGTAAAACAAATGAAGCTTTAGAAGGCTAAAGGCACAAAATCTGTCTTTAATTGCATTTCTTGCCCACAAAACAAAGATGAAATTATTATTATTATTTTTCTTTGTCAAAGAGATGAAATGAAATTTGAAGCCTTTAACTGTGGTATCTACCATCAAACAAAAAATTATCAACTTAACAAAGTAGAAGACCTACAAAAGTCAGCAAACAATAGACTAATGGTGCATATTTAAAAAAGAAGAAGAAATTTTTTCTACACACCTTGGAATTGTTGATGGCAGCAATTCTTGAAAATCCCACTTTATAAGGAAACTTGGAGCTTGAAATATCCAACTTGTGACCAAAATTTCCATAGGAATGTGCAGTGATTCCATATGGGTACTGAGTAGTAGCAGTTCCCATCAGTTCACACAGAGACCCAGCTACTCAAAATTTAGTGTGATTCAAAATAAATGATTTAGGAGCTCATCAGCAAAAGAAAAATTCAATATTTGAAGGGTTCAATGTGGAATTCTTGCCCCCCTAAAAAAAAAAGGCAAATCATAAAAAACTACTAAAGTATATAATTTACACAATTTGCATATAAGACAGAAGAAAACTTGCAGAATACATGACAGAAGATAAGCTCCCACAACAACCCAGAGATGAAAAAAAAAAAAAATCACTAAAATCGAGGCAGGAAGCCGGAGAAGAGACGATTAGACAAAGGAAGAATAATTTTGAGAGACGGTAGTATCTTTGTCAGAAAAAATAATAATAAAAATAAAAAATAAATAAAAATTATATAGCAAAACATTGGGCTGTTGTGGACTTGGCTTGGGTCCTTGTTTTGTAAAACTCTACAATATGGTAATTCTTTTTTTTTTTTTTTATCACCTGTGAAGAAATTACATTTCCAGGCCCATAGGGCAACAAAAGATTACATAAAGCAGGCTCCGGCAGCCAAACAGAACTAAACAAGCAAGAGGCCAACAAATGACAACAATCTCAGATGAAATACAGCCCAAGTCCATACAGCAAATTAAGCCCCAAATACAAAAAAAAATAAAAATAAAAAAAACTCAAGAAAGGGAAGGGCCAAGCAAAGGAAGCGAAAACCCGTCACAGCACAAGCCCATACCCAGCCGAAAACAAATCTCAAGCAAAGGCAGCAACAGAGGTGGCCAAAGCAGAGGGTGGAATAGGTAGAGGAGCAAGGCCTTGCAATCTTTGATAACCTTGGGTCAGCCAATGACATGTATATCCAGCGGACTCATCTGCTCACTACACCCTCTGACCAAGCCAGAAGACGCTCATCTAACACAAGCTTCAATGTGTTCTCACCACTATCAACGAACATGCAAAAACATCCACAACACAAAAACTTTGTACACCGAACTCAAGAGAGGGAGAGCTAACCCCAAGCCAGCCAAAGAAGTAGGGACAACGCTGTCAAAGGGCAGGGGAAGCAAGCAGACGCAAACTCGGCGAATCCGAGAGGAAATAACCGTAATTAGATAAATGATTTCAATTTTAAGGGTTAGGGATTCAGAATCAGATCTTTGATTCGGTTTCAGTTTGAATTTAGTTCAATTTCGATCTGGTTCAATTTAATTCAAACTGATTTGATCTGGTTCAATTTATTTTAATTGAAATGATTCCAAGTTTATTTTACAAGCTCTTATCTATTATTAGAGAATGAAGCAATATCTAGCTTACAAGGAAACATTTATCTTCCTTAATAACGAAGAGCTGGATGCTTGGCTTATTGGCAACCAATTTAGGGTTTTTAATTGCTGCAAAATTGCTTTCTATTTTAAGCGTTTTAGTTAAAGAAACAAATTAAACGCCCCAATTACCTTTCCAAAGTTAGAATTTTTATAACCTCCATTGATTTATTGATATACCAGAATTAGGCATTTGCCATCTCTCTCTCTCTATATATATCTCTCTGTTCATTCTCAGAATTAAGCTCAATCAAACATTCTCAGAAATCCATTTCCATCAGGTACTCTATCTTGCTTTTCTGTATTGTTTTTAATTTTTCTTTTGTATTACTGTTAATTACTAATCAATATATCACCCAATATCATATGTATAAAAAGGAAATTTAATGTTTTTCTCATACCCAATGTCTTAATTAACAAGAAGCTTAAAAGTATGAGATTAAAAAAAAAAAAAATAGCAGGTTTGATACCTATATACACAGAGGATGAATTGGGGTTGCAAGTGGGGGCTTGGCCCCCCCTCCAAACATTTGTAAGGGTTTTTTAGTAGATGTAAAAAATTTAATCTTTTGTTAATTGATTTCTTAAATTTTTTTTATTGACTTATTTAAATATCTAGAAAAAAAGTTTAGCTCTCAAATTTTCTATTAATTTCTAATAATTTATAATTTATTTATTATGATTTAAATTAAAATATCATAATCATTTAATTGTTATGTTGATGTATTATGATTGGCCAAGTATATATATATATATATATACATACATGTGTATGTGTATGCGCACGTGCGCGTCCGCCCATTAAGAAAAAGATAAATTATTTTTTATCAGCATGTTATGCTACAATTAATACTTGGGTTTTTATATTTTAAAAAGTATATGAAAACTTTTATGAGTTTTGATTTTATCATATTTTTTTTTATTTTTTTATTATTAGTATGGTAAATTATAATTTTATTTCTGAGTTTTACTATTATGAACACTTTCTTCTCTAAGTTTTATTTATTATTAAAACTAATCCTTTATTGACCATTTTATATTTCTTAACTAATCATTAAATTGATAAAAATGAATAGAGAAATAATTGGTTATCTTTAGAGACTATCTCTCTAAAAATAGAGAGAGAATGCATATTCTTTTTGTTTTTTTTTTTTAAGAAAAAAGAGTGTATATATAGACTGATCCCACACTTGATAAGAATATTATGCCTTATATATTTACACATATTTATAAGCATTCCACCACACCTATGTTGAGGCTAAAATTTAGAATGCTTCAATGAATGAGATTAATTAGAGGTATATATGCCATCTCACTAAAAGGTCAGAATTCAAAACCAAGGTCTCTTAGGTTTGAACCAACCCCTTGGGAGCAAAAAAGTGCAGCTTGTTAATATAATTGGCTACCCTAAAAAGGCTAGTTTGAAAAACCCTTCTCTCGTAGTAATAATCTCTCTCATAATCACAAATCATTAGAATTTAGAATTTTCCATAAAAAACAAGTGCACATAGCAATCTCCCACTCTCACCCCTTGTTAGTGGTATAATTATAATGAGGGATAGAGACGCATGCATTTACGAGGACGGCAACACCGCGTCTTATTCAGCACCGGAATTAGATACCCATTGCCGACTTCATGGTAGTTAACCCATGTCCTGATTTTATAGTAATACTCAAAAACACCTTCCCTATATTAACATTTTCACTTTGGATTCACATGCCCGTCCATCTGTATTCCAAAATTAATTCGATATTTTAACAAGGCTAAATATAATATTGAAAAAAGAATACATAGCCTAGCTTAATTTCTTGGCAAAAAACATATTAATTATTTATTTGGGAAATCCAAATTCGTTATAATTATAAAAGTTACTCTTGATTTTGTAATTTAAACCAATAATTTAATGAAATACTGGTTTACAGTTATTACAATTTCATTTGCTGGAACCTGATTTTGACTATTGAGCATCCTTTTCATATTGTATCCAACGCAATATTTTATAGCAAATACGTAGAGGTTGGTTTGATTTCCTTATTGCAGGAAGAAAATGCCTAAAGCTCTTCACCAACTCTCTCCATATCTATTCCTCTTCTTATCATTAGCAAGCCTTTGTCATCTCTCATATGGTGATGTTGGCACTGCTGCCCACTACAGTCCTCCATATTTACGTAAGTACTGATATTCATATTTATACATAAACAATTAACTTCCATAACTGAAATTTGAATTTGTTCCCTCCTCTTTATTATAATGCAGCAACTGCTTGTTATGGGAATGATGCGTCGCAGTTCCCATCAAACAACCTGTTCGCTGCGGCCTCAGAGGGAATATGGGACAATGGGGCGGCCTGTGGGAGACAGTACTTGGTGAGGTGCATTAGTGCAGTTGTTCCTAGAACTTGTAATCCAGGGGAGACTATTAGGATTAAGATAGTTGATAGAGCAGCAAGCTCTGTTTCTAGACCATCATCCAATGGTGCAACCATTATCCTTTCTGATACTGCATTTGCTAAGATTGCTAACCCTTCTGCATCTTCTGTTAACATAGAATATCAGCAGTAAGTTTTTCCCTTCTTTCCTTTGTACATTTCTTCATTTTTTCTTTATAATTTTCTTGGCTTTTATGCACATTTCTTTCTTCTTTCTTTTTTTCCTTTTCTTTCACAGGTTCTGAATCTTGATGGTGCAGAAAGAGCATTGGTTTCAAGAACTTGAAGGGCAATTTAATCTTTCTGTTTATGTTTGATTAAGCTACTAATTAATTAGTAATCTATAAAATTAAAGATTGTACTTTTCAGCATTCTAAATAAATATATATAGCTAATTTATTTTATATATATTGTTCTCTAAAGAATTCAGGACCTTTATTTTTCCATTCTAAAAAAGTTTTAACTTAAACGATGCTAAAATAGTCTCTAAATTATAAGACTTCAATTTCAAATGACAATGAAGCTAAATCTATGAGTAATCTTGAAAATATAAAGATAAAAAAATGAATATAAGTGGTTGAATTGTAACATTAATTTGATTAATTATTTTAATATATAAAATAATTTAATTATTCATATAAGCCCAGAATGAAATGAATTAAATTATAATTTGATTAACACTCTCTTTAAATATAACAAAATCAATCCAAAACAAGAAAGAATGTATAAGGGGTGTTTGATTTAGCTTATTAAAGTTAGCTTATAAGCTTTTTAATATTTATAAGCCAATATATAAGTTTATAAATATTTAAAATTTTAAACAATTATAATTTAAGTGTTCATAAGTGACTGATAATTAGGTTTTAGTAAAAAAAGCAGCTTATAAGTATATTCATTATTGAAATTATTAAAAATGATATTTAAAAAAATATATAGAAAAATTTTAAAAATTAAATGAGAGTAATATAGTAAAATACTGATCAAACTAATTTAAAAGTATAAGCTTATAAGTATCAAAAAGAATAATTAGTCATCAGAATATTTTTTCTAAAAAATATTATAAATAAATAGATAAACTTTTTAGTTTTAGAGCTTATAAATTAGTTCACCAGCTTAAAAATTAAAAGAGTGTTTATCTTATCTTATAAAAATTAACATATAATAATTTAAATTTATAAGTATTTAAAATTTTAAACGTATTTAATAAAAAAATTTATAAGTATATTTATTATTAAAATAATTAAAAAAGATATTAAATTTGATTTGTGATAAAATTTTAAAAATTAAATAAAATAATATGATAAAATACTTAACCAATTAGCTTATAAATATAAAAATAAAAAGTTAATCTCTCTTAACTTAAGTTTTTTAAATTATAAATATAACTTATAAACTAAAAAAATTATAAATAAATAAATAAATTTATTTTCAAAACTTATAAAATTTTTAAAAATAAAAAATTATTAGATACATTTAATATATATATATATTATTTCTCATAATTATATAAGATTTATTTTTTATATTATAAAAAATATTTATTTTTTTATAAAAAAAAATAATTTTTTAATACTTCTAATAAACCTAATAATTTGTAGTCAAACACAGCTCATAACGAACACAAATCCAGAAACACTTTTCAATTTTCATCTCTGGCCGGGCATTAGCGGCCATCTGGATAGATAATGATTGATGGGTCAAAATTGGCACAATCTATGCCACAAATTATGACATTAAAAGAAGCAAAATAACGGCGCTAACGACTGCAATATTGGCAGTACAAAGACGAGCATTTCCTCTAACCGCGTATCCTTCTATATTAATCCATAATTAGCGGCCACTAATTATGGAACTTAATCCAATTTTTTTTTCTTTTTTTGCTAAATTTGAATCTGAGGATTATTTATATATGAAAAATATTTTATATTTTTCATAAAAATATTTCCATTGCTGGTTATACTTTTCCAAGCCTTCAGTCAGTAAAACATAGGATCTGCTTAAGGCCATGTAATGAAGATGCACATTAGTGTGAACATCTACTCAAAGTCAAATGATTTAAATTCTTATCCATCTGATTCTCCGAATTAAATTTGTTGAAGAAAAGAATGCGCCTTTATGTGTCATCTTTCAACAGTTTGAACGGATGATGGGGGATTTTGAACAAGTGCTTAATCTTTTCACATTTACGCACCAAGTAGACTCAAATTCTTGATCCTTCAGAAGAAGATGAAATTAATGTAGCAGAACTTCCAATTTGCAAAACCTGAAACAAACCATTGAATTGACTGAAAATTTTACTTCCAAATCTGTTGCAGGGAAATGTTTTCCTCCTTTTCAGTGTTTTTCTTCTCTTCCATCTTTTTCACTTTTTCCACTGCCATATCGAAATCCTCCTGTGTTACATGAGGCCTCCTTTCCCTCAGGGCAAACATTCCAGCTTCAGTGCAGACTGCCTGAAATAGAAAATCACTGTGATATATATTTGGTTATTCCAAGGAAAAAGTGCCTTAGAATGGAGATCAATGACTCTAATACCAGTGACACAAAACGGTAGCATGGTAAGGATCGGAACTAGGGGTGGCCACGATCCGGTTTTGAACTGGAACTGAATTGGAACCGGTTCAATCAAAATCGGAACTGACTTCGAATCGGACCAAAACTGTCTTTCTGCGGTTTGGTTCAGGTTCATATTTTTTAAGAACCGTGAACCGGCGGTTCTGAACCTGATTGAACCGACGATTTCAAATCAAATTAAATCGGTGATTTAAATATAAAAAAATTCAATAAATATGTTATCTCACTCCTAATTCATTTATATATATCATTAATTCTTTACACAATTATTCTCTGTATTTTCTTTAATTCTTAATATTTTTTCAATTTTTCTCAAATTTTCTAAATAATTATTTTCTACACTCATTTTAATTTCCAATACTCTCTCAATTTTCTTACTTTATTATTTTATATACTTACTAAAATTTTTAATACTATCTCAATTACTTTGTTATTACTTTAAATTCTCAATAAAATTTCCAATACCTTCTATTTTTAATTTTTTTTCTCTTTTATATTTTTTAATTATCAATTATTATATAATTAAAAAAAAAGGCAAGTAATAGAACTAGAAAGTTTTATTCCTCTAAATCCTAAAGGGATATTTAGGCAAAATTAAGTTCATACACTTTTTGCTAATTTCTTTTAAAAAAATTAATTTCATCTCTAATTTTTTATTCAGGTTCAAGTCTTTATTTATTAAATTTTTCTTAAAGATAAATTATTTTCTTTTTTTTTTTCTTATTTTATTTTGATTGAAAGATTTCTAAGAAAAATTAAAATATTTTTATAAATATAACTTAAATTTTGAATCAATAAAATTTTTCTCTAATTTTTTTTGTCTAAACTACCCTTAAACCATCCCTAAACCACTTCCAAACCGTCCTCCAAACTATCTTGAACCGTTTTTTTTCGAACCGCCCCTCAAACCGTTTTAAACCGGGACTCAAACCGGAACCGGCGGTTCAGGAACCGTCTTTCAAACCGTCCCCTGATGGTTTGATTCAAGTTCATGATTTTATTGAACTTAAACTGACTGACGGTTCTTGAACCGTGGCCACCCCTAATCGGAACAGGATTAAATCTTCAAATAAATAGTACGTCGATCCTTTACTATGCTACATGCTACGTTAGCCAGAAATAATTAACCACCAAAAAAAAAGAGCATATATATATATATATATATATATATATATATATATATATATATATATATATATATAGATGAATGATTCAGCTTCTCTGTAGTGATGATCTTTCAGCCAACTGTATGGACTGCAGCAGTAGTCATCAGAAAAATGGCAGTTAAAGCTCAAGAAGGGAAACAAACCTTAAGCATTGCACCAGAAGCACCATGCGTCTTCTCTGCTATCCTCTTCAGATCAATCCCACGCATCAAATTCATTTTCCTTGTGTGAATTTTCAAAATATCCACGCGAGACTGAAAGACAGAGAGAGAGATAGACAGAAGAACAGCATAAATTTACTGGGATATTTTCTTAGAATTAGAGGAAATTGAAGAACTGACTGCATTCTTATGCAATTGTGTCAATCAAAACAGCACGATCTTTGAGTTTTCTGAATTTATTATCCGTTATCTTGGACCTTGAGGGATTGTTTCAATCAAAATAGCTTGTATTTGGTTACCTGTTTGTTGAATCACTATGCTACCAAGGATATATGAATAAATATAGTTAAATACCTTCTCACTGGGATTTGGGAATTCAATCTTCCTGTCAATACGTCCAGACCTAAGGAGGGCTGGATCCAATATATCAATACGGTTTGTAGCCATCAAAACCTGCAAAAACCAGTTCCCTTTGAAGATTCAATATATATATATATGGAAATACAATCTCCTAATTTAATAGCATCAATACACCAACAATTTCAACAGTACTAAGATGAATAAGCACTTTGATCTCATTTGATTCTTCAAATCCATCCAGTTGACTTAGTAGCTCCGACATAGTCCGCTGCACTTCACTATTATTTGATAGTGCTCGAGCAGATCCTATACTGTCAATTTCATCTATGAAGATGATTGATTGAGCAAATTTCCTGTTAAGAGCCGTAACAGTCAAATGGAATTCAAATAGAGACAAAAGTGTTTTTTTTTTCAGTTCATACTCCGACAAAGGCTCAAATTCGAGATCAACAGTTTTAGAGATACTTCAATGACTCTGCTAAATCACATTGGCAGAGTCCTTATTTATTTATACTAGGGCAAGGACCAAATTCTAAGGAGTTTCATATCAAAATGTGACTCACTTGAGATAAACCAAGCCATGTAATTAATTAGACAAACCTGGCCAAAAGAAAAATTTCTCTGACCAGCCGAGCCCCTTCACCAATGTGCTTCTGAGCTAACTCAGACCCAGAACATTTTATAAAACTACAGTTAGCATGATGAGCAACTGCCCTAGCAACCAGTGTTTTTCCATTACCAGGTGGCCCATATAGAATTACTCCCTGTCAATAATGGAGAAATCAAACTCTAATGTAAGATTACTTATGGAAACGTAACTCCATTTCCTCAAAAGATGTTGAACATATACTAAAGCATACACAGAAAAATGTATCAATATTATCAGGCCAAGATTTGGTCAATAGCTTTTGCACTGCTGAACATGAGATATCATTACAATGCAAGAAAATTACCTTGGGTTGAGTTATCCCAATACCCTCAAACAGTTCAGGATGCTTAATTGGGAACTCGAAGACCTGGGAATATTATAACATAACAACAAATCCCACTCTTCAAGATTTTGTTTTATTCACTATAGATGTACAAGAAGATAGATTTTTAGATTCTTGAATATACAGGACAACAACCATCAGAGGATGTAAATCTTGGGACAGGTGGGTTTACCTCCCTGAGCTCTTTGATTTGCTTGTCAAGGCCACCAATCATATCGTAAGTGGTATCAGGAACTTTCTTAACTTTCATAAGCTTTACTGAGGGATCCACTTTATTAGGAAGTATCTCGTGGATCACATAGGTGCCAGGACGAAGAGCAACTCGAGTTGATGGAGTGAGCTTTGTAATATCAATGCCCTCACCAATTTCCACAACTAATTTCTCAATAGTTGGATTAATCTGAAAGGAGAAATTTTGCATTACAAATTACAAGCCAAATAATAACATCGCAAGATTGCTTGAAAAGGGAAGATTATTACCTTCACCATCACCTTACATTTACCCGCATCTTTGAGAACTTTGATGACTTCTCCAACATAAGAACTCCGTTCTTCAGAAACAGACCGCATCTCTCCTTTAAGCATTTTCACTGACGAAAGGGGAGGGAGCATTAGAAAGAAAGAAGAAAGACTGGGGGCTACAGTATTTCTTGTTTATCAAGAATGTACATTCTAGAAACAGTATCTATAGTCTCACCTTGAGTGCCGAGATCGTAGCATTGGACCATAATGCTTTCCAATTCAAGGTTCTTGTGGAGGAGCTGGAGTTCCAGCTCCTGGATTTTCCGCAGGTAATATTGCTTGGTCGCCTCCCCCATTTGGAGTTGTTGCTTGGGATTTTCTTGATTTGATCACTATGCTTGTGGTTTTATTTCTTGCTTGCTTGTTGCTGCATGCACATTCCTCCTGTTTCATGGGTTCCCAGGGGACTCCGTAACCAACCATAGGCCACGTCATCAGTGGCGGGAGAGAGCTTGGGCCCAGGGCCCAATATCCAAATCAGATAAGGCAAACTCAATTCCATTATTACCCATAAATACAAAATGCAAGGATTCAGATTTGGAGGGTATTTAACGCCATGGAAGCGAAGGCAAAGAAGTAATTTTAATAAGCTATCGAGGATATTTAACTATACTTCCTTCTGTATAAATTGATGTTCTTGCCTGCTTGGCTTTGCGTATTCTGGTGTCTCTGCTTCTACTTTCTATCGCATCTCAAAATCTGAAAAATCTCATAAAGAAGAGTTAGTTAAGCTCGATCTCTCTCTCTCTTGTTATACAAAAAGGAGGAGGAGGAGGAGGAGGAGGAGGAGGAGATGTCAGGGAAAGGAGCCAAAGGATTGATAACGGGAAAAAACCCAGCTCAAAGCAAAGAAAAAGATAAGAAGAAACCCATCTCTCGCTCCTCTCGCGCTGGTCTTCAGGTTGCCTTATGAGTTCCATATCTTCTCAATTGCTTTCCATTTTTTTAATGTTAATATGTGCATTTAGCTCTTTTTGGGCTTTTGGGTTTCATTAGGTGTTTGTTCTGTTAGGGGTATTGGTTTTCCTTATGCTCCCTGTTCTTTTAGGAGTTATCTAATGTGTTTAATGAATTGGATTGAAGTCTTCTAGTTAAAGCTTTCTAATTTATCGAGAGATAAATAACGGGTGATGATTTTCTATTACAATTCGATCATCTGTTTGGGTTTGTTTTGCAGGGAAATTGTAGTTAGGAAAATCTAAATGATGCTTGATTTTCTTTATTTTTCTTAATTTCTCATGTTTGCGAATCAATGACTTGGGAATTGGTATGAGAGCTTTTATTGGGATGGGATCAAAGTACTAGCAGCTTTGAGCCTTGTCGCAGAAAGTGTTCCTATAGTCCTTTTGTAGGGGTCGATGGAATGATATATCACATTTACAGTTCAAAGGCTATAGTTTTAAGATGCTATTCTATATATTGAGTCTGTATCCTCATACTCGACCGAATAAAATCCTACAACTACCATGATATATATATATTTTTTTTATTAAAAAATCAATCTGAATGGTGTGGATGCCTTCTAATGTGCATTGGCGTGCAATTGATGAAGAAGTTTTGTCAGATTAGGAAAAGTATAAATATGATATTAAATAAAGTCTCATTGTTCAATAGTTGAGTTTCATGACACATCTTTGTTGTTATATTTATAAGCAAGCTCCTATGATTGCTTTTGGTTTTCTTAATCCCATTGCTTATATTACATACCTCTGAATCCAAACTCTTTTAGCTTTAGCCTTCAAATTCTTCATGAATACAGCCTTTATCCTGTAGTGTTGTGGTAGGAATTTCATTTCATTGGAATGTTCTCTTAGAATTTTATCTTGGACCATGCATAGTTGGCACATATGCTACTGCCTACCTGGCATATTTTTTTGGTGGATTTTTATTTTTTATTTGTGTGTGTGTGTGTGTGTGCATGTTGGGGCTGTTGGTTTCGTATGGCACAGGTATTTTGTGATATTTATGATCTTCTTGCCAAGTTGTCTCCATTTTATCTTTACCCTGCATCCATCCTTGCAGTTTCCTGTTGGCCGAATCCATCGTCTTCTGAAATCTAGGGTAACAGCACATGGAAGAGTTGGTGCAACAGCAGCTGTGTACTCTGCTGCTATCTTGGAGTACCTTACAGCAGAAGTGTTGGAGCTGGCTGGTAATGCAAGCAAGGATCTGAAGGTGAAACGTATAACACCCAGGCATTTGCAGCTAGCAATTCGTGGTGATGAAGAACTTGACACCCTTATCAAAGGTACCATAGCTGGAGGTGGTGTGATCCCTCACATTCACAAGTCTCTAATCAACAAGTTGTCCAAGGAGTAAAACTATTGCAGTCCATTTTTTTTATTGATTCGGTCATGGGATGGATTGATGTACATTGTCTAGTACATTGTTGGTGATAATTGGCCTCTCTTTTGGTTGATGGCTAGTCTCTTTTTATGTGGTTTGTAAGTTGTAACCAAAAAATTTGTGGTCTCACGACTCACCAGTAAATTTTTGCATGTTCTTTTCATGTGGCAATGCTGTAGAATGCACATAAATTTGCCTGGATATGTGTTTAATATCGATCCATTCGTTTTAATTTCCTGTTATGCTCTTCTTCATGTCAAGTTACTCGTTTATTTTTCATTGTTGGTTGAAAATGTATAAAGGTAGCTCTGAACTTTATAACCGCAAAGTTTTGTATCTCCTGGCATCTTTGGGGAAGGGTATAAGAAATAGCACTGTCCTGAGGTTTCTTATAATTCACTGATGTATGCTGTTGTATGTATACAAAATTCAAACATGGATCTTAATCTTCTTCAGCAGCTAAATTTTACAACTAATGAAGGTTTTCCCAATTCTCTCAAAGTTCATTGTTAAAAATATTACATAACGAGGTCTACCTGAAGTATTGTTTGCTTTGGGATGAATAGCGTATAAAGTTAAAAGTGACATAACAGAATATGCTAGGGGGGTCGATGTCCGACGCTGAATGACAATGGACAGTGCCAAAGAGATGACAGTGTCTCAGTAAAGAAAAATGAAATGCCTGGTAATCACATTCTTGCTAACTTGAGGACAATACAGCCTAATTCCAAGTCATTACCTCATTCTAAATCACTCATAGCTTAAAAAGGAAAACCAATATAGTTAACAAGTCCTAAATGATTTTGCAGTAAAAGCAGACAAAAAAGATTCATCACTCAAAGAAATTTGCTTCCATCACCAGAAGCCCCTGCCCTGCAGAGAAATGAGAAACCACTGCTAGCATTTCTATATGGCTGAAACCTTAGGAACATCCACTGGGAACAGGTGTATCTCATCTATCCATGGGTTCCTCTCCTCAGATGTGTCTATGGTCCGCAGAGCTTTCCAAACTGCACTGTTACATTTGAATCCAGACCCAAAGGCTATCTGCCAGATTCTGTCCCCCCTTTTCATCCTTCCTTTGGCTTCTGTATAAGCCAATTCGTACCAAAGAGAGCTGCTTGAAGTATTACCAAATCGATATAGTGTCATTCTTGAAGGTTCCATATGCCAATCAGAAAGCTGCAGGTTTTTCTCCAATTCATCCAGCACAGCTCTTCCACCAGCATGGATACAGAAATGCTCAAATGCGAATTTGAAATCTGGGATGTATGGCTTAATCTTCATATTGAAAAGTTTCTTCACCACCAGTGTGGCAAAGAAGAGAAGCTGTTCAGACATTGGCAAAACAAGAGGGCCCAAGGTAGTGATATTAGTCTTTAAAGCCTCGCCAGCTACTCCCATCAAATCCTTGGACAATGAAACTCCAATGCGCCCAGTAGAATCCTCTCTTTGAGTAACACAAGAGAAGCACTTATCATCAGCACCCTTATGAGTCCTAACAGTGTGGACCAATCGGTACTTGGAACGCCACCCCTCAGACCTTTTATTTGAAAGCAAAATGGCAGCACCTCCCATTCTAAACAAGCAATTCGAAAGGAGCATTGACCTGTCATTCCCAAAGTACCAATTCAAAGTGATGTTTTCCGTGCTAATGACCAATGCATAAGAATTAGGATGCACTTGAAGAAGATCTTTAGCAAGATCAATGGATATCAAACCAGCACTGCAACCCATGCCACCCAGATTATAACTAATTATATTCCCTCGGAGCTTATAATGATTAATGATCATAGCAGATAAAGAGGGAGTTGGATTAAACAAGCTACAATTCACAATCAAAATCCCAATATCTTTCGGTTTCACAGATGTTTTCTCAAACAATTGATCAACTGCACCAAACATCACAGCCTCAGCCTCCTTCCGCGCCTCTGCCATACATGGATTTGGAGGAACTCTGAGAACAGCCTCAGGGAGATAAGTTGACTCTCCAAGCCCAGACCTTTCAAGAATCTTCCTTTGAAACTCAAGACTTTGCTCAGTAAAAGAACCAGTTAACTGAGACCTTTCCATAAAAATCTGCCTAGTACATTTTCTCAAATCATCAGGCTTATAACAGGAAAAATCCACAAGGTAAACAGGGCGAGGGCGAGTGAGTAAATAAAGGGTCAACAAAAACACAAGGAGGGTTGAACACAGGATCACAGATATGAGATTGAATTTGAGATGATCCCAGAGATCATGAACATGTTGGATAGAGAATGTAGATAAGTGTGCAGAGACAATAACAACAAGAGGCGATAAAAACAGATACATTCCATGGGTGATAAGGTAATGGTAACCAAGCTTTACGTATTTAAGCTTCACAGATTGTTTAAAATCTGGGAGTTTTCGAGAGGACGACGAAGGAACCAACGGTGGTGATTTGGGATTTAAACCAGACATTGTTACTTTTTCTTTTTTCCTTCGCCCAAGAAGTAGTGCTGATCAGATTAATTAGAGTTTGGGTCTTATTAGGATTTTCAAGGTCTAACAGGAAAAGGGGTTTTCCCAAAAGATTTTTCCTTCATCAAATCATACAACAGACTACAAGAACCTTAACATCCCTGCAAAAACGAGAGACCCATTATCATATTATGATAAAATTTCTTCCACATTATGAGAAAGCACCAAAAAACAAAAAAAGAAAATTAATCTGAGATCTATTAGAAATTGTTTTATTAGGAGAAAAGAAACGGACAGAGTATTCATGGAGCTGTAAGATAATTTTCCAGTAGAAAAACAGAGTCAGATAACCAATAGAGGAACATGAATTTTAAAAAGAGAACCAGAGAGAGCAAAAGACAGAGAAAAAAAAAAAAAAGCTTACCTTGAATGAGAAATGTGAGCAGAAAGCATTGTCCATGTTGAGAAAGAGAAGAACTCGACAGAGACTGAGAGAGGGAGAACGTTTTAACGTTCTTCGGTGGTCTTAAAACTCTTTAATCTTAAGCCTCTCACGCTGGAGGAACCAGTCCAATTAAGGTAACACCAATCAGATGTTTACTTGTCATAATTCTAGCATTTATTATTATTAGGAACCAACAAAGCATTAACCATGCACGGAAAATAAATATTTTCTTAAAAAAAGGAAAAAAAAAGTTTTCTTTTTATGTCGAACTGGCCCTTAAACCTAACAAGGCATACGAAAGAATGGTTTGAGCCATTCGTTGTGGCCTATGACAGCAGGTGGACCATGGTCCGTGTTTGTCGTAAGCATCAGCTATGGCGCCCCCTGCCAAAAACAAGTACAGTGCCTCTGCAACTAAGAGTAAGGGGTTAGAGAGAAAGAGGAGCAATGGCCCTCCCAGTTAGGTGTTCCCAGTTGGAGGTTTGTTGAATAGGTCCACTCCACCACCACCACCACGACCACCACCCTCTCAAAACCACTAAACCAATTTCCAGTTAATACTAGCATTTGCGTAATTTTGAATGGACGCTTCACAATTCACATGCAGGACGTACAATCTTTTTTATGATGAAAGCTGTGGAAGTACCCTTCGTTTCTTAAATAACTTTCCAGATTTGAAAGCCAGTCAATGGAACTTTATGTGAGGACCATCTCCAAGCCCATTTTAAAACTTGCCCGCCATTCCTGTAATTAGAAGCATAGATGAGTCGTTTTATTAGAAAATTAACTTTATTTTAATAAATTCGAGATCGAGTAATTTTAGGATTATAATTAATGTTTTATAATTATAAATAACTATTTTTCTTAAATAATTATTTAATTTTAATTATTAAAAATTATAATATAATTTTAATTCAAGAAAATTATTATTTTTCACTTGAAAAATAATTAGAAAACAATTTTTTTTATAAAGGAAAAAAGTGAAACTGTTTTTTAAATCTTTATTAAAATTTGAAAAACTAAAAAACTAATTTTTTAATTTTTTATCTATTCAGAAAATTATCACATTTGAATATTAAACTCTATTTTCCCAATTTTCTTAAAAAAAAAATTTCAAAAAATTGCCACAATTACTGCTATATTACTGCAACTCGATCATGAACGTTGAAAATGGATATATTCATCTTTCGGATTTGTAAATTTTCTAAATAAAAAATATGAGAATGTAAATTCAAATTTTAGATATGAATTCTTAGATATGCTATGTAAATAAAATAAAAGATATAAAATTATGCAACAAAATAATTAAATAGATAAATTATACACTTATTTTATGTTAATATTTTTTATTATAAAATTTTCAAATTAGAATTAGCAAAATTGAATATTACCATTCAACTACAGCAATAAAAAAAATTGTCTATAAAAAAATAAAAAATTAAAATCTCTAAAGTTTGTGCTAAATTTTTAAACTAAAGTCAAATTTTGAGTTTTAAATTTTTAAAATTGATTCGAGCTTGAATTTGGCACGATTAGCCATTTTATCATCCTCCAAGCAGGCCATAACTTAAGATGATCAAGGTCTCATCCAATTATCTCCCAGCAAAAATCTAATGATACACAGATCAAAATTTCAGCTTAAGAATCAAATATAATTGCAAAAAAGTAATAACTGTAGTGGAGAAACTGAGGCCAAGAGGTAATTTGCAAGTTGCTTCTGATTGCAAAGTGCTGCTGGACTTCCATGTTATCATTGATTGTCTTTTGTTAATGCCAATTCAGAAGCTATTGCAATATGATCGCTGCCCATTTCATGAAAGATACAACCAGCAACATATACCTTCAGAAAACTGAACCAGTGCATTGCAGAAAAAGTTTCGTGCTTAAAGGCATTCACTTGAGTATCAGCCACACAGTTCCATGTTTTCAAGTAATAGTTTAATGAAGTTCCATGTTAAACTAACTGTTCCTCCAAGTCCAGGAATTGCATGCTTAGTCTCAGAAGAAAAATGTCCTTTGTAAGGAAAACTTTAACTACTTGATTAGCTTTGTCAAGAAGTGAAATACTTGTTCAATAGATGCATATACAAATTTCATCTTCCATAAAAATCAAACATTTCCATCACAAACATCATCATCAAGCACCTAAGATATCTAATATACTAAAGTTGGTGGCACTCCACGCTGTTTTTTAGTGCATTATACTCGCAGAATTTCAAAGTTTTGCCCATAAGATTTGTAAGATACATGCATGAACAGTTTCCTAAGTTTACAGCATTTTAACATTTTGCCCTTCTCATTCGTAAGGGCAGAAGAAGACAGAATTCAATCAGTGTTTTCACTCGCATACCCTCCTGCATTAGCGTCCCAACTTTCTTTCTTTTCGTGATTTGTACAGTGTTTTCCCCTTGCTGCCCCTCATAGAGTAGAGTGCTCAGTTTGCTTCATCTCCCCAGATACGGTAAAAGATACACATTTAATACTGTCAGGATTGATATCATTCTTGCTTACTTAACTATGCGTTATCTGCGACGTGTATCGAATAGAGAGAAACAAAATCATCACATTTATGAGAAAGATATGGCATTACATGTAAAATCCATAAAAGATATTATATTATATATTGTATTAAATGAGGTACGGCTGAAGTCTTTAGATTACTTTGTTGTTTGCTTGTTTTGCGGTGGCATAGCTGCTTCTAAAAGCTTCCTGCAATTATCTCTCATCCTAAATGCTCTTCCTTCCAGTTTTTACTTCCTTTTCTTATACCATTTATGTGAGCTTTTGCTTGCCTATAGATAAGCATTTTGTTTCTCTGCCTTATGCAGAGACCCGCAAGAATGAAGAACTATTACTGTAAAATTAAAAAAGAAAAGACTTATCATGCAAGGTAAGAAATTATAGCCGTTCCGTTGTTCTTTTGATCTCTGATTTTTTAGCTCCTGGATCAACTAAGTCATCAGTAATTTGGGGCTCAAAAGCCGAACATGCAAGATGTTGGCAACGTGCTGATACTATTCCATCTTTGCAGCGATTTGTTAGTTGTATGGAGCATTATTTTAAAAAGGTTGAGAGAGAAATTAACGGAATTGAGGACCAATCAATAAAGTTGGAGAATTTGCTTTTTAAGAGTTCATTATCTGGGTTATAATAACCCATGAATTCACAACAAAAATAGCAAAAATACAAAGAATTCCACTTAAAGCTAAGCTGAGTACTCACCAGAAGTGCGAGTCTCCGGTCGCAAATAGCTAGTCTCTTCCGCCGCTGCACCTATATACGGCAAAAGGACGCCAAGCTTACTACACAGCACCCATAGCGAGTCATACATACTTGTATATAGTTGGAGAGAGAGAGAGAGAGAGAGAGAGAGAGAGTACGGAAGAGCGAGAAGACATGGAAGCAGGTTCGGTGGCCGTAGCAGCGAGGAATTGAAGAGGACAGCAGAACGCTTCATCGACATTGAGTCTGGCACAACAAGAACGGTGCGAAGTGGGAACTCGCTTTGTAATACGCTTGCTGCACGGCGTGTCGTTCATCTTGTTTAACCCTATTAAACCGACAAGTCATTTTAAGAAATGATGTATCTAAAGCGTAGGTTTTCTTCCATTTTCTTACCGCACGATATCAAGAAAACATCATCGGACGGTTCAAAACAAATAAGAGACTCCAAGCAAACCCCATCCTGGGACTTCCGCGTTCCATAGACGAGAAACTTCCACACAGTGAGTGGAGATTGCTTGAGGTTGGAAACGATGTCGTTCTCTTGCTGTCTTTCAACCCCGCAGTTTCTCCCTCTCTTATCCAAATCCAAGCCCTTCAACGGTGATAGCAAGCCGGCGTCCGTCTCAGTCAGCTCTCGATTGAGAGCTTCCGCCGATGTACCTGATTATCTCTCTACTGATTGGTATGCTAATTTAGCTTCCCTATTTCTGATCTTACATCTGATTGCTCTAGCTCGATCGCTTCTGTTTCTACCTCATGGGTTCCCGTCAAATTCTTATATTCGATGAATATTATTATCGATTTCATGTGCAACTATCCTAAGTAATCTTGAAATTACTCATCTCTTGGGTTATTTGAGATTAAGAAATCAACTCGTAATCAGGTGATAATTTTAACCGAATTTTTTGGTATTTTTTGGTATTGTAGACAGGAAAATATGATCTTTTTACCTTGTTGATTGTCAAGTGGGAAGGAATATTTGTTTATGAAATGCAAATATTTACTTGCATTTTTTTTTTCGTACTACAGGCTTGAATCTCGTCGGAAGAGACCTTTTGGCCCAAGGCTAAATGTAACTTTCTGACCATGCAATTTAGCACTTGAAGTCACTATTTTATTATTAGTATTATTATTTTATGGATAGTATGTCAATCTATGTTAAATTCTCGTTGTAGTTTAGTGCAGAAGAAGCTGTACAGCACCAGCTTGATGCATTGAAGTACAACGATCAACCACGTCCAGATTATGGAATCGAGGTTATGTACAGGGTAACTCTAAATCCCAGTCCATGACGCTTCTTTAATATTATTCTTTTTCGTTGTTGTCTTTTCGTTACTGATGATGTTAAAGATTGGCCTCCCTTTGGTGGTGGTGGTTCTTTGTTTTGGGGGGGGGTGGGGGTGGTGGTGTGGGTGTAAGACCAGGACTGCTCCCGGTGGTGGTGAGGTCCTCCAATGCCCGAGTACTCAGCGTTAGGAAGATTTGATATAACACAGAGCTTAACCCACCTATCCAACCCTTCTCCCAAAAAGAAAAACACTGCCATTTTGTCTGTACTGTGGCTTTACATGCATCAGAGAAGAGAGTGGGGGTGGGGGTGGGGGTAGGGGTGGTGTTGGGGGACCAGGACTGCTCCCGGTGGTGGCGAGGTCCTCCAATGCCTGAGTACTCAACATTAGAAAATGGCGTATGCACAGAAAGTTGAAAAGAGTAGAGATTACAGAGAGCTTAACCCACCCACCCCTTCTCCCAGAAAGGGGAAAAAAAAATGTCTTTACTGTGGATTTGCATGCATGAGAGAGAGAGAGAGAGAGAGGAGAGAGGGGGACCAGGACTGCTTCCAGTGGTGTTGAGGTCCTTAAATGCCTGAGTACTCAGCATTAGTAAGTGGCATATGCACAGAAAGTTGAAAGAGTAGAGATAAAAGAAAGCGTAACCCATCCCTTCTCCCAAAAAGGAAAAAAAAAAGCACTTGTCTTTACATGCATCACCGGGGGGTATTGTTATATATATACACTTTCAGCACATTGAACAAAATGTGACTGCTGTTGTCTGTGGCCACGACAGTTTGCTGGATTTGACCCATTTGAGAGATCAACTTATTTTGGACCCTTCTTTGATTTGGGGCAGGTCAGTGAATGTAGATGTTTTTAACTTTTCTTTTTCATTGAATGCCATATTTCTTATATCTATCATTTGCCATCTTAATTGCAGTTCGAAAGATTTAGGCGGATTTTTCACCATTCAACCTATCGAGTTTTGCTTGGGCACAAAGAAAGAAAAATCCTAAGCAGTTTGTTGGTGAAAGAGGTTTGATATTTTCTTTTTCATCACTTTGTAATTAAATGATATTTTAATTTTCAAGTGAGCTCACAAATGAATGCATATATCTATCAAAGAAAAACTATATGAGTCTTAACTCCTCTCATATGGAACACGATTTCCTTCTCTCCAAATTAACTATTTTTGATATGTATATTATTGTGGAACAGAATAGATTCAAGCAGCGAGTTTGGATACGAGGAAATCGCCCAGAGGAGGAAGAAATATTTCAATTTACCATGGTCCAGGTAATCAAACCTTTTGTTTGAGATTTTCATCTTACATATGGAGATAAAATGGGATCAGCATTTATTTTAATAGACTGAAAGATAGCATTCTATCACGAATGATTAAAACAATCGTAGGCCATAGTGAATATTTTATTAATTAATATTATGGAGTATTTTATATTGACTATAATCTTTAGAGTTGCAGTACTTGTAATGACACTTGTGTGGTGGAAAAATTTGAGATTCATTATTAAGAAACTGAATGAAAGTTCTTGAATGTTTGCATATAAAATTGGAAGTGGTTCTAATTCTTAATTCTAACTGTATTCTTCTAGAGCCATGCTTCATTCAAGGCTGGTCATTAGTTTTATTGCTAAGCTGGTGAGCTCTATAATATTTATGTACAAGTTTTGAGGGGATCAAATTTGTTGAACTAGATTATCTTTGTTTAAATCTAGCTATCCATTCAGTCAAAATACTGTATGGATTTTTGAACATTATGGCTTCTTTTGATGTTTTTTATTTCAACAATAGCATGTAGGAAGCCTGTTTTTCACAGCTAAATACTCAAATTCAGTGTACTTGCCATGTCAATACATTTGATGTCTGGCTTGTTATTGCAGAAAGTTGGTGGTTCATGGGATGGTTATTGGCTGACAGAGTCTCTTTTAAATGATGGAGATGCTTTTGCTGGTGGTCTAGCCTACTAACTGCAAACACAGTTGGGAAGAAGATGAACTATTTGCGGTCATACTGAAGAATTTCATTGTTTGCGTGCTTAGCCTCAGAATTGTGTACATATTGTAGTAAACTGATATCATTATGAGCCCAATTAATTGCTGTAAATTAAAGCTGTATGTATTATTCCATAGGATAAGGTATCAATATTTGCTTCGCGTTATTGTTATCTTCTGGCTGGTTTCTCTCGCACCTCACAGAATCTGGTTTTTACATCTCTTAGTCAATAATGTGCATTCCTGTGGAGCAAGGCAATCTTCCCTGCTCAAAAAACAAGCTCTGAAATTCTTGAAGAATTGCCTACACATCAGTTATTGAAGGCTCCATCTGACAGTTAGTATCCATTGACAATTGAACAATTTAAGCTTCCCATCATCCAATCTCACATACGCAAAGCGCTTTAAGATTTCTAGAAGTTTGCTCAAGTTGGGGATTTTATTTTTTTTTTTCACATGCTCATAAAGAGCAATCCTTCTAGTTGGGTGATGGGTCTCATTCTTGAGAGCATTTCACTGTCTAGCTGATCAACATAATGTGCAAGCAGAAGCCATAAAGCCATGGAGAAATTAAAGAGCAAATAATTTCAACTGCCCAAAATTCACAAACAAAATCTTAGCAGACAGCAAGATCCCTCTTCCGATATCAATAGAATACAAACTTTCAAAATGTTTATAAACTATTAAATGATTTATAGGTCATTGGTCTAACAGACCATTATAGGAACTGTTAGAAGTCATTTCACCAATCAGATTATGATGTCCCCCGTGCAAGTAATCCCAAGTTCAGCCCAATAAACCGCATGAAAAACCAACGATTGCCAACTTCACTGTGAACTTTGCAACATCATTTATTCGTCTGACAAGTGATGAATTTGGTAAGAACATAGCAGTCAGGTGGTGTAATGTTTGTGTAATAGTGCTGGATGGTATCTGTGATTTCAAATCCAAATTTCTTATAAAACTTGATGGCATCCTCATTGTTTGTCTGCACATGCAAGTAAATCTCTGAAATATTTTGCTTGGAGCAGAGATCAAGAACATGATTCAACAGCCTTGTACCTGCGCAACCAGACATTCTATTAGTATTGTTTTTTCGCCAAAACTTTCTATCACAAGCCTTGACCCTACGCTCAAAGATGATTTTATAAACAACAGTACTTTTCAGCAAAGGGATTTGGAACCGTTCTTCATGTATGGTTCTATAGAATAGAGTTCATGATAACTTTGTACTTCTGACTTTAGAAAGTGGCTCTACTGCTAACAAGTTGCAAAGCCTAAAAGGCAAATGGGAATTAGAAAATGAAGGCCTGGAATCATCTTATAAATAAAGGAATTTGAATTTCTGGAAAGAACTTATTCACGTTCAAGGAGTAGGTTTTTTGCTAAAGAAATTTATAAGAGAGCTTGCATGTCACTGAATGATTTATACAAGTGGTTCAACTCTACTCACCAATGCCTAGGCCTCGGTATGGTGCTAAAACACCTAATGTCATGATGTAAACACGAAAAGCCCCTCCTTCCTTCTTCTCCAGCCGGCATGCAATTGCACCAACACAGATGTCACTGTAATATGCTGAACATAAAGTAAAATGAAAGTTGTCAGAAAACTTAATATTCTTATTGGAATGATGCTCCCCAGAATACATTATTGTTGCTGGAACCAATAAAACCCCAAGACAAGGAAAACATGGCCTCCTTATATGCTATGTATACATGTTTATCTATGTGGTATTCCATGTCTGCATGATATGGAGGCACCACAGATTATAAGCACCATAATACGTAGTTCTGAGCATCAATCCACTGAAGTATCAACAAGGGATATAAAAGATGTTTTGCACAGTTTTGGACATAAATTTGAAGTGCTCAAACTGCTTTGAACAGATATTGCATGAAAAAATTAGTACTACACTGAAATGGAAACAGATACAATGTCAAACAACTGTGTACAATGGAAACAAGGGTGCAATACTCCATGGTGCAAAACCAAATGTTTGAAAAATGAATTGCCAAGAATAAGGAACTTGAGATAATGAGTAACAATCCAATACAATATGGGATACAGATAGAAGAAAAATTGAAGCACATTGATATTTTCTAGTCTTGAATGCAACAACAAGAAACCTTAAAAATTAATACTAATTTGGGTGGACAAGTCTTCATTCTAACTTGCATTTTTGCTTCTTAATCCACATTCAATCTCACACACTTTTGCCAACTAGACAGATTTTCTCAATGAAGGGACTATTCATATTATCACGCCTCAAGCATAACAATCCAAAAAAGCATGGCAAAACCAAAATCCTTAAATCAACAGCAAAATCCAAGAAAACAACACAAACATATAAAATTATAAGAACAAGAAAAACCCAAGAGCGGATTCATGTTGTTGAAAGTAAAAAGCAAGAAAAGAAAATAGAGAAGGTAGAAACCAAGTTTAGTGAAATCCCCGGAAGCGAGGGCATCAGCATAATATTTGTCGTTGTAGCGAACGGGGAATAGTGCAGTATTTAGCTTCTTGAGTTGCATCACGTTCTTATCCCTCACTCCGTCCAGAGATATCGACACCTCACGCCCTGCCCCCATTTTCTTTATCTCTTCACTCTACCTAGTATGTGTGCTAAAGGGTATGCAAGACGCACTTAGCGTGGCGTATGTGTGTGTGTATATATATATATATATATATATATATATATATATATATCAGACGGGAGACGAAGAGAAGAAAGCAATTTGGGAATTGCCGAATTGGGGTTTCTCTCTCTCAGTAGCTTTCCAGTTGATTCGCCTTTAAAAAGTCTTGGTCTTTTTCTTTTTTTTTTTTTTAATTATTATTTAATCTCAATTCTTTTAACAAAATTAAAAGGTGTTTAGATTGAGTATTAATTTTTTATTTTTAATTTAAAATATATTTTTTAAAATTAAATTAAAAATAAATTTAATAAAATTATTTAAAAATAACTTAATTTAAATATTTCGTTGAAAGATATTTAAAAAATAATTTAATTTATTAAAATTATGAAAAAATATATAATTAAGCATTGCCTATGATAATATTGATATTTTTATAAATTATTAAAATAATATAATTTTTTATTTTATGAGTAATTTTAAAATAATAACTTACAATTTATTTTAAATTATTTTTTAATTTATAAATTAAATAAAATATTAATTTATTTATAATTTTTTATTTATAAATAAATTTTATCAATTTATAAGTCAAATGAAAAGTTTTTTTAATTATTTATTTTTTATATTTTAATATCTTTATTAACTATTAAAAATGTTAATATAAAGCACTTTTTTAAGTTACGGTTAAAAAGTTATTTTTTAAAAAAAATAAAATTATTTTAAATATTATTTAGGAAACATTTTAAAAAATTATTTAACTATTTTAGAATTTATATAATTAAAAGATGTTAAATTTAATTTAAAATTAAAATAAATAATAACATTAAATCACCAATAGACAAGCTGGCCATGATTTGGTATCGAACCAATTTTGGGTGGTTATAATTCATAGTTAAACTTGACTTTAATTAAATCAAATCGTTAAGTTCAGTTATTAGTTTTGAATAGATTTAATTCAAATTCCAATGAGGTGGGTGAAATCACAAAGACTTACTTTAAATTTTAGGTTAACTTAATCCATAAAATCATTGATTGATCACGAATTCGCCAGTTGTAATCAAATATCAGCACAATTTTGAGAAACGTTTTCCATTTCAATATGCCAAGAAGTCAACTTGATTTGTGATTTGGCTATATTTTTCTGTTGATTGCTTTTTAGTTAAAAGCAAGCAACATAATGAATTCTTCAACATTAGCAGTCTAGACAGGTAGAAATGGATCTCAATGCCTTTTATTACTTGTAACCGTTAAGCTAAACATCTTCCTTTTGCAACTCTACAAGGTCAAAATCAACAATCAGGAGGCATCTAGCCATCCCCAACTCGAAACATCTCATGCAAACGACTACAACAACATAGTCTGATACAAGCCGGAGATTAAACGACCATCCTTCAAATTGCACCAATACTTCTTTGCTCAAGATCTTATTTTTCAGTTGGGTAAATGCAGTCTACGACTAAAATCAAAAGAAGATAGCATCTCATTTCCATATCAGTTTTTACATGCCTAACAAGAAATATTAAAAGAATAAAATACAGTCTATTTGGCATTGCATAACAAATATGCACTCCGTCACGATTGATTTTCGTGTTCTGGAAAGAACAACAATCACGCTGTTTTTGCAGGCCATGTCGCTTGAGCTGACATAATTATTCCAACGATCACTCCAAACAACCCAAGCGCACTACCAAAGATCTCAATCACAAGAATTTTCACAAAGAGTGAGGAGTTTTGAGCATCAGACAGTGCACAGCTGCTGCCAATTATTCCTACACACAGCCTGTTTCCAAAATACAAATCATGACAAGCTACATAGATATCATAAATACAGAAATATTACCTGTTAATATCAAATAGTTCATTAGAAGATGTATAAGGATCAGGACATACCCACAGACAAGGTTAGCAAAGCCTACAATGATCCCAGAGGCAAATATTGCATATCCAGCTCTAAGGGACTCTGGAGCATATATCTGTGCAGCAGGAACACTCTCTAGTTTTGTTTGTAGAATAATCGCCACAATAACACCATATATAGCAACAGCTTCACAAAAGATTACACTGAGAAAAGTAGGCCATTGAATCAGATTACCATTTAACATCACTTGTATTCCAAAATCTAAAATATATAAAATGCTAAAGAAGATGAAATTAAAGTCAACATTATTGCCAGTTAGAAAACATCATAATCAGAATAAACACATACTTTGTGGCTGCAATGCTGCAGATAGAAATATGAGCATCCAACTAAAACTATCAGAAAAATTGAAACGACAACATGGTATGAGGATGATCTAGCTTCCAAGTAATGAAAAGGCAAGTTAGATACTAAGCCTATAAACTTAAATAAAAAGGCAAGTTAGATACTAAGCCTATAAACTTAAATAAAAAGGCATGTTGGATACTAAGCCTATAAAATTATCAATAAGCATACAACTCAAGAGGTCTAGTATAATAGAAAGAGACATCACTTTTTGAATTCTTAACTCTCCCAAATCCTTCACACTCCCAAAAACTTTGCCGATTCTTTCATCCTTAAAGTTGTGAAACAGTTCAAGCTAAATGGGTTCTGAAAAATCAAATTTACTAGATTGAGATTTTTGCTTCCTAGTCCCTTCACATCATCACTGAGTATAATAAACGGTGTCCAATTCAGCTCATTTCTTCTGGATTATCTTCTACTTCCACAGTCCAAAAGATCATCGTATTCAATAGACCGTGCAGTACGGATGAATCTTTGAAACGAGATTATAAATATCAGGTGTGACAATAATGGATTATAAAATAAAGCATCAGGGAACCTGACGTTAAATCAATTGAACATAAAATTCGAAATCTTAACACCTAGGGTTACAGGGACAAAAAGCAGACGAAGACACCATGGCCAGACCCAATGATGGTATTCAACAAGGATTGAGAAAACCTGAGGCCTGTTACCTGATCAGATTTTTAGAAGTAATGCGAGGAGCCTTGATCGCAGCTCCAATCAAACTGCTTCCAGTTATGTAAATTCCCCTATCAATGCCAATCATATAAACAGATCATTTAGAGAAGATCAAAATTAACACGTATAGATACAAAGGAATGTGTAAACGAGTTTAAGAGAGTACCAGGCAGCGCCGAGAACAGAGACGCCGATAGCAATGGCGATGCCAACGGCGGAGAATGTGTAAGGAGAAATCTTTACCAACGCGCGCGACCAGGAGCTCGGATCTCCCACCATGGCGGACCCTGACATTATCTTCTTCTTTGCTTCTGGTTTCTGCTTCTCCTCGTTGATGCGAATGTGATCCGATGGATCTGATTGAAGACTTCAGGTTTTCTCCGTTATAATTTCGCGATTATGCCCGAGGAAGAAAAGTGACGGTGCAGGGTTATAACACGTGCTGCTTGCTCGTACCACTTAGAGACACGTGTTAAAATAAAACGTAATTTTCCAAATGTGAGTTTTAAAAAGGAAAAGTTATTAAGAATAAAGGTCAATTGGTTCTTTATTTATTGGTACATCTAATTTAATTATTTTAATTTTTTTTATTTAATTTAATTTAAAATTTTTAATTTATATCTAATTTAATAATTAGATATAAATTAAAAATTTTAAATTAAATTAAAAAATTAAAAATTATTAAATTAAAATTTTCTAATAAATATAAAAAGTAAATTGAATTTTATTTTAAAATTAATATATAATTATGATATTTTAATAAAATTAACTATTTAATTTTTATTTTAAAAAATAAACGTCTCCATTTTCTTATAAATTTTCTGGTACTTTACATTAATTTTTTTTGTTAATTAAATTAATTTAAGAGGAGAAAATGATTAAATATAAATAAAATAAGTAATAATTTAAAATTATAAAAATTAAATAGTTGTATTATTTAAATTATAGACTTAAATACTTAAATTGAAAAATTAAATTATTTTACAATAATGAGAGAAAATAAATAATTAATGAATTAAATAATATATTTTTAAAATAAAAAAATTTAAATAATTAAATTTATTAAAATACAAAAATTAAATCATAACTTTTCATTTTAAAAATTGTAACATGGCGTTAATTTTAATCCAAGAGAAAAAAAAAAACATTACCTACAATTATCTCATATTTAAAATATATCTTATTTATTTTATATCTCATCAATCATCGTGCATGGTCTAAGCAAAAATATTTCTATGAACATGTCATTATAAAATTATATGTGGAGAAATTACACATACGATTACCATTTTCTTTTGCACTTCTTCTTCCTTGAATAATGTGATTACGATAAAATTAATTAGTAAAAGTTCTTTAACCTAATTTAATTTACCTAAAATTTGATTAATTTATTTTAATTTTGTTTCAATTTCAAATTATGTAAGGCAGAGACAAAAAGATATTTTCTTCACCTTGAATTCTGTAATTCATCTTACATAATAATATAATATTATTTTTTATTAAAAAACTTATTTTTATATTTTTATGTATTTAACTATTATAATTTTAGAAAAAAAATATAAATATATTATTAAATTATATTTAAACTTGTATTTTAATTAATTTTATTTTTTAATAAATAAATTTAAATTATATATTAATAAATTAAAAAAAATAAAAAAAAACCTGTGCAAAAATTCACTTTGCCCCGATCTTTTACAGGAGAATTTCTAACCCAACTTCGAGCTCTTGTTGGGTAGAAACGAGAACAATCCCGATCCATCTCATTGCCATTCCTAAAATTACTAACTAGTTTCTTTCAAAAAAAATGAAAAAAAAAAAATGTTGATGGTGAGAAAACAAGAGAACTTGACGCTATCAAATTCAGTATAGTTTCCACCCAACACAACTCTCTTCTTCTTGTCTGCATTGTTCATCAGTCCAAATGGCTTCCAGCTCCACTAGCTCTTACTGTCTTACATTTACAGCAGATCACTCAGAATATATGGTTTATCAAATAATTACAATTTTGCATGTTAACTACCGAGAAAGATTACAAGGAATTCTGGAAGCCATTTGTGACAAAGGATTCTTGGCGGGTAAGAAGAGCATAGGAGCTAGGTTAAAACTGCACGAGAATTCTGAAAGGTCCAAGTTCTACCTCACTCACAGGAAAATGCCTCCTACTCGACACCGACACCAACACCAAGATCAAAATTGCTTCTCATTCCTGTTGTTATGAGCATTATAGCTAGGCATCTGGGTTGTCTGCTGTTCTTTTATTTTATTATCCATTGGTGGACATTGACACCTTCTGTTGTCTTCTTCTTCCACTCTCTACTTTCTTTTTTTTTTTAATAAGAAAATTGAAAAAGTGAGAACTTAAATCAGGTGAATGATATGCCCTCAGTCATTGGATTACAAATCAAATTTCATATATTAGAAAAGGCTGCCATTTGTAAGGGGTCCAAAATTGCCTAATACCACCAAAAGATGATCAATGATTTTTAAAACTTACTCCTTTTGGAACTGCAGTGAATGTTTGGCCTTACAAAAGATTTAAAAGTTGATCTCAACTTTGGAATTGAAGATTTCCTGATGAAACAAATGGAGGTCTGTGTTTTTGAAATAAATAATTATAAGTAACAAAGATCAATAGCCACATTTATACTTGAAGGAAACTACTCTTCAGGTTGTAACATAATGAAGCTTGCAACAAACATGTGTTGTACTATTTTGTTTAAAGCTTCAAAGCTTTAGTGGAGAATTAGCAGCAGATTTCAGCTTTTATTTGGGCACAGAGCATCCCATTAGTCCCTGGACCATGTAATTAGTAGCAATCCAGTTGGCATATACCATTGTCAATTAACGGATTTTTCTTCTTTAAACTCGGTTCACTGTAAACTCAAGACAGAACTACAATGGTAGAACTCGCGTATTAAATGCATGAGTCCCACATTCATGGTGGTCTAGGCAAGAATTTCTAGTCAGTTAACATTCAGTCTCAATAGTTAGCTTCATGAATGGATCATGAAAATATCATTTCCACAAATGTACAAAAAGGTTTGTTTTTTCTGGTAATTATAACCTTGAAACAAGGTCATTTGAAACATGTTTCCATCACCATCTATTCTCATAATAAATTGCACATACAGGGGGGAAAATATAAACACAATTAGAAATCCTCTAAAATTCTCAATTAACGATGGCTGAGGTCACATACATTTGCAAACGTACTGTGGTAAGCTCAAAACCAGTGCAACCAGGAAAATCCTACCCTTTATCAGTTCTTGATCGCCTTATGGAGCGAAGCCACTTAAGGATTGTGTACTATTTTCAAACTCCAAAAGGGAGGAAGCTTGGAGAAATGACTAAGAAGCTGAGAGAATCCATGTCAGAAACGCTCACTTGTTTTCCGGCAGCGACTGGAAGGTTGCTGAAAGACCAAGATGGGCATTGGATGATCAAGTGTAATGATGCAGGATTAAGGATGGTGGAAGCTAGAGCTAAAGGAAGCGTAGAGGAGTGGCTGGAGAGTGTAGACAGGGAGAAGGAGCTCATGCTTATTCACTGGGAAGAAATGTTTCATAAGCCTTATTTTTGGTCCACCTTCTATGTTCAGGTAAAATCAAAGTATGTTTTACCATCCAAATTGGTTTCGTTTTTGGGTTAGTCTTATGAGTGACAATAATTTTTTTTTTTTTTCCTTCAGCTGACAGAATTTGAAGAAGGTGGCTTAGCAATTGGCTTGAGCTGCTTCCACCTTCTAGCTGATCCCACTTGTGCCACCATGTTCATCAAGGCCTGGGCTGACACAACCTTAGTTGGAAAAATGATTAGTCCACCTTTTTTCCACCCACTGCCTCCCCGGAGGCCCGGCAACAAAAATCTCAACCGCCAGCCTTACACCCACTTGATCAATTACTACAGTTCCATCGTAGAGAAAACAAATTCGGTCACATCCACAGGGTTCGCAACCATCGCTCTAGTGTTTCCAGATCCTATGGTCCGAGCCTGCATAGCCATGGCTCGAACCACTAGTGCACCTGACCACCCAAGCCCATCACCCTTCCAGGTACTATCTGGGCTCTTTTGGGTTTGTATAAGCAAGGTTAAGGGAAAAGGAAATGGGCTCATTGATATGTGCATATGTCTGGATATGAGGAATGTGTTGGGCCTTGATAAAGGGTTCTTCGGCAATTGCACGGTTTATAACAATGTCCAAGCAGATTATTCAGGAGAAGATAAATTATTATCAGGTGCTACTCAGGCTATTGAAGAAGTGATGGCAAAAATGGACATTGAGGGGATCATGGATTTGATCGAGTGGCTTACATCTAATGATTGCAAATATCCTCCTCTGATGAACGGTTGTGATCTGATATGTGGTAGCTTGGAGGAAGTGGACCCATATTTGGCCACATTTGAAGATGGTTATGCACCTATTCGTGTTTCTTATCACGTGGAACCATCAGCTGGAGCAGGTCAGGTTTTGGTCCTTCCATGGAGACGGGGTGAGGGTGAAATGAGCAGGGTGATCATGGTTACGCTCCCAGAGGATGAGATGGTTAGGTTACTTGAAGATGATCTCATTCTACGCTTCTGTCCAACCATTTTAATGGGAACCAATAAATGAACTAGATAGATTAGTACTCGTATTGAAATAAATGTATGAATAAAGATGTTGAATTGGAGATGAGTTTTATCTGGGGCCTGGCAATTTAATTTCCTGGCATCAGAATTGATCACGTCTACATATTAATACAGAGCCATGAAGGTGACGGACCCCACAGTATGGTGTAATTTGCAAATTGGAATAATGATACTTTTCTTGATCGTGTAAGTCAAAACCTCTCCAACGCTTGTTTCCCATATATAGAAACAACAGTAATTACAAAATGATGGGAAAGAGAGGAAGACAGTGCAGAAATTAAATATTAGCCACGCTTCATTAAATTGCCAGGAAAGGTATGTGTGAAAATCCATATACATTTATTATTATTTTATTTTAATTAGCTAATAATAATTTAATATATTTATAAAAAAAATGTATATATATATATTTTTTTATTAGATGGTCTGCTTATTTATTTTTAGATATATATATATTATTTTGAAGTTAAATATATATCTGCAATCTGAACAACCTAGTTCAATAATAACTCTTATCCCATCCTACACCTAATAGAACTCTTAAAATATATATATATACCCTAATCATCTCTTCTGCTAAACTTTGCTCTCAAAACCTGTTTGTCACCTCTTTTTTTTTCTATCAAATACTCTCAACATAGAATCCCTAAATTTTTACTTCTCTATGCATCACGTTCGATTCTGTTTTCAAGGTAAAATTCTCATTCTTTATTCAATAATGAGTGAATTTGATTTTATTTTCTTTCATTGATTTGTTACAACTACCCTAAAAATTTACTTCCTTGATTATTAGTATTGAATCGGATTGATCATAATTACTATTAAACAATAATCGATTATTATATATATATATCCTACCTCGTCCCGTTTTCGTCCCACAACCATGCGTCAGTTCTCGTTTTAATATATATATATATATATATATATATATATATATATATATATATATATATATATATAACTGTTCACTAAATCCGCACCATGCGTCAGCTCTCGTTTTAATATATATATGTATATATAAAAGTTATTTTATTTTATTATTATTTAATATTTTTCTTTTATATTTTGGGTATGTAGGAAATTCAAATATTCATTATGTCAGCTGAAATTGTCTCTTTTATTGAATCTAGCTATTATTTTGGAGGTTCCAGGTGAGTGGTAATTATAGTACATGGCACCGTTTTTGTCCCTTTTAAAAATTTCTTAGCATTAAGTTTGTTATTAAATGAAATTTTAAATCAATATTTTAACAATGATTTTATATGTGATTTTCTATAGTTTTATTTTATTATTAAATTTTATTTCGATTTTGATTAAATAATTGATTTTGCCAACTATCTCTGCATTAGACCCATTAGGATTCCGGGAACAGGTCTTTAATGTATTTATATTGATTGATATTTGACTATAAAATTTACCGATGTGTTACTGAATTGATTTGAGATTGATTTGATTTTATTGAATTGATTTGAGATTGATTTGATTTTATTGAATTGATTTGAGATTGATTTGATTTTATTGACTCTCTGAAACTATTGAAATACACTATTGGAATTGCACTATCAGTTATTATTTGCTATCTGAAATTTTTTATTGATTTTGATTGATTTGTACAAATTTGTTTTCTGTTTTGAATTGGTACCTGTGCCCAGTATCTGTTTCTGTTATTTGGCCCCGCCGTGTGGACTATCACGGTATTAGGTTGCATTGTTGAGTCATGCATCATTGCAGTTTATGGTTTGCATTAGTATCATATGCATTGATATCTGTGAAGGAGGAGGAAAGTATCTGATATCCGTAGCGCGCTTACCATCTGGCCTTTGGTGATGTGGGGTATCATTACCCTAGTGCACTGTACCATAAAATTTTTTATTGAATGAATTTCTTTTATATATATGTTTTATGAAGTTATTTTATTAATGATTTTGACAAAGATGAGCATGATTTTATTGAATAGAAAATTTATTGTGAAATTAATCAAGCGTCTGCTGTTCCTATTCCGTTGTGTGCTATAATTATCATTCATCGAGCATCTAGCTCAAACCACGTTTTCTCATGTCATATCCTGCTTTGGATCGTGAGAATTCTGCGGTGATCCAAATATTCAGTCCATTCTCTAGAGAGGGCCAACTTTGAGTTGTTTTCATGGTATGCCCGAAGGCGTGTTTTCGCGGGCTAATCATGTGTTTAGTGTATTGAACAGTGTAAGTGTTTATTGAAATCTGTAGAGACTCATGATTTACCTATGGGATATTTATGATGTTTATTCAGCATTTTGTTTATTTGGATTTTGTCTATTTTTGGGATTAGTAAGTAACAATATATTTATTCAAGATATTCTGATAAGGCTTGCATGATTTAAGAATACTTAAATTATGCGCCGGTCACGGTTCAGAATTTTGGGTCGTGACAAAGTTGGTATCAGAGCTCGGTTGAGGTCTAGTAAACTTGCGGAGCATAGGATCTTTAACGTCTTTTCAGTTTATCATTGCTTCAGATATCTGCGTTATTTGTACTTTTCACCTGTCTTAATTTGGCTCACATTTTCAAATTTAATGCTTGTTTATTAAAATGAATAGGTGCTTGAGTCTGTTAAACGTAAGAGGAGAGCTAGGGCCAAGGGTCTTAATGGTGCAAACCTTGATCCAACAAGGGAGGTACCACCTCAAACTATTAATCAGACATCTGAATAGACGCCTATGGCTAAAACTGGGGCACAATCATTCCTTTGTTTCTCCATACTTTTCCATAAGATTTAGTACACCACCTACTTTATTAGAGTATCCTATATCTGTATCAACACCTATGGGGGATGCAATAGACACTGATATAGTGTATAGGGGATGTATAGTTCACATTGGAGATAGGGAATTAGCTGCAGATCTTGTTTCTTTGGATATGTTTGAGTTTGATGTGATTTTAGGCATGGATTGGTTAGCCACTTATCACGTTTCATTGGATTATCATAATAAAGTTGTACTCTTTAAATTCCTGGGGAGGCAGAATTTCAATTTCAGGGAGATCGCAGTATAGCCTCTAGTAATCTTGTCTCTGTAGTGAGTGCTAGACGATTATTGCTAAAGAGGTGTAAAGGGTATATAGCTTATGTTAGAGATGTTCAGGTAGAAGGTGCAGGTTTGGAGAATGTTACAGTGGTTAAGGAGTTTCCTGATGTGTTTCCAGAAGATTTATCAGGTTTACCCCCGGAGCGATAGGTAGAGTTTGGTATAGACTTAGTTCCTGGAACTGAGCCCATATCTATGCCACCTTATCGTATGGCACCCACAGAACTTAAGGAGTTGAAGGAGCAGCTACAGGACCTACTAGATAATGAGTTTATTTGCCCTAGTGTTTCTCCATGGGGTGCTCCTATGTTATTTGTACGGAAGAAGGATGGGTTTTTGAGAATGTGCATTGATTATAGGCAATTGAATAAGGTAACTGTGCGTAATAAGTATCCTCTTTCACGCATAGATTACCTGTTTGACCAACTTCAAGGTGCAAAATATTTTTCCAAGATTGATCTGCGATCTGGGTGTCATCAATTGAGGGTCAAGAAAGAAGACATACTCAAGACGGCCTTTAGGACTAGGTATGGACACTATGAATTTCTCGTAATGTCTTTTGGTCTTACCAATGCTCCAGTCGCTTTTATGGATCTCATGAACAGAGTTTTCAAGCCTTTCTTAGATCAATTTGTTATAGTATTCATCGATGACATTCTAGTGTACTCAAAGAGTAAGGAGGAGCATGAGCAGCATTTGAGAATTGTCCTTCAGACCTTACGAGAACACAAGCTATATGCCAAGTTCTCAAAATGTGAGTTTTGGTTAGATAGTGTGGCCTTCCTAGGCCATACAGTATCTAAGGATGGGGTGTGCGTTGATAAGAAGAAAGTTGAGGCAGTGCTTCATTGGCCTAGACCCACAACTGTGTCAGAGATTCGTAGTTTCTTGGGTTTAGCAGGGTATTATAGACGGTTTGTTCAAGACTTCTCTCGTATTGCAGCACCTTTAACTAAGTTGACACAGAAGAATGTGAAATTTCAGTGGTCTGAGGCTTGTGAAAAAAGTTTTCAGGAGCTTAAGACTCGTTTAACTACAGCACCAGTGTTAACCCTTCCATCTGGATCAGGGGGTTATGTAGTATATTGTGATGCTTCTAGGATTGGTTTAGGATGTTTTTTGATGCAGAATGGACGGGTAGCATATGCTTCTCGTCAGTTGAAAAGGCACGAGCAGAATTATCCAACTCATGATTTGGAAATGACTGTAGTAATTTTTGCTTTGAAAATCTGGAGGCACTATCTGTATGGTGAGACTTGTGAAATCTTCACTAACCACAAAAGTCTCAATACATCTTTGACCAACGTGATCTTAATCTTAGGCAAAGAAGATGGGTAGAATTGCTGAAGGATTATGATTGCAACATACAGTATCACCCTGGAAAAGCTAATGTAGTGGCTGATGCTCTAAACAGGAAGTCTTCTGGTAGTTTAGCCCATATATCTACCAAGATGAGGCCTTTGATTGGTGAATTACATGGGTTGCTAGATCAGGGAGTAGAGTTTGAAATCATAGCTGGATCATTCTTAGCACATTTTCGAGTTAGGCCTATCTTGATTGATCGAATTAAGGCTGCTCAAAAGAGGGACTCTTAGCTGTGTGAGATTATAGATAATATTCATCAAGGCCAAGCTCAAGGATTCATGTTGAATGATGATGGAGTTCTTCGTTATGGCACTAGACTTTGTGTCCCCAATGTTGATGAGTTGAGAAGAGAAATCATGGAGGAGGCACACCATTCTGCTTACACAGTACACCCAGGTTCAACTAAGATGTACCGTGATTTAAGGGAGCATTATTGGTGGAGTGGCATGAAGAGGGATATTGCAGAATTTGTTGCTAAATGTTTAACTTGTCAGCAGGTTAAGGCAGAACATCAGAGACCATCTGGGTTACTTCAGCCATTGCCTATTCCCGAGTGGAAGTGGGAGCATATTGCCATGGACTTTGTTGTGGGTTTACCTAGTACACGAGGTGGTTACAATGCAATATGGGTGATAGTGGACAGATTGACAAAATCTGCTCATTTCCTTCCTGTGAAGACTACATATGACTTTGCTAAACTTGCACAGTTGTATATAAACAAGATTGTTAGTCTTCATGGAGTTCCAGTTTCCATTGTATCTGATCGTGGTACTCAGTTTACTTCTCGATTTTGGAAGAAATTCCAAGAAGCTTTAGGAACACGAGTAGATTTTAGTACTGCTTTTCACCCTCAGACGGATGGACAGTCAGAAAGGACCATACAGACATTAGAGGACATGCTTCGTGCATGCGTTATGGATTTTGGTGGCTGTTGGGATCATCATTTGCCTTTAGTAGAGTTTGCTTATAATAACAGTTATCAGGCAAGTATAGAGATGGCTCCATATGAGGCATTATATGGTCGAAAGTGTAAGTCACCGGTTTGTTGGGATGAAGTTGGAGAAAGAAGGCTTACTAGACTAGAGTTGATACAATTAACTTCAGAGAAGGTTCGACTAATTCGTGATCGACTTTTGACTGCTCAAAGTCGACAGAGAAGTTATGCTGACCCTAAGCGTAAAGATGTAGAATTTATGATTGGTGATCATGTATTTCTGAGAGTTTCCCCTATGAAAGGAATCATGAGATTTGGGAAGAAAGGGAAGCTTAGCCCTCGTTTTGTTGGTCCATTTGAAATTTTGGAGAGAATTGGGGCAGTTGCTTACCGTTTAGCCCTTCCACCTGGTTTTGCACATGTACATCCAGTTTTCCATATTTCTATGCTTAGGAAGTATGTACCAGATCCATCTCATGTTTTACAACCTCAAACCATGCAATTTAGGGATGATATGTCATATGAGGAGCAACCAGTAAAGATTTTAGATCGACAAATTAGGAAACTCCGATCTAAGGAAGTGGCTTTGGTCAAAGTCTTGTGGCATAATCACTCAAGTAGTGAGGCCACATGGGAGGCAGACCAAATGCGAGCCAAATATCCTCACTTATTTGATTCTTCAGGTTAGAATTTTGTCTATTCAAATTCGGGGACCGAATTTTTTTTAAGGGGGGAAGTATGTGAAAACCCATATACATTTATTATTATTTTATTTTAATTAGCTAACAATAATTTAATATATTTATAAAAAAAAATGTATATATATATATTTTTTTTTATTAGATGGTCTGCTTATTTATTTTTAGATATATATATATTATTTTGAAGTTAAATATATATCTGCAATCTGAACAACCTAGTTCAATAATAACTCTTATCCCATCCTACACCTAATAGAACTCTTAAAATATATATATATACCCTAATCATCTCTTCTGCTAAACTTTGCTCTCAAAACCTGTTTGTCACCTCTTTTTTTTTCTATCAAATACTCTCAACATAGAATCCCTAAATTTTTACTTCTCTATGCATCACGTTCGATTCTGTTTTCAAGGTAAAATTCTCATTCTTTATTCAATAATGGGTGAATTTGATTTTATTTTCTTTCATTGATTTGTTACAACTACCCTAAAAATTTACTTCCTTGATTATTAGTATTGAATCGGATTGATCATAATTACTATTAAACAATAATCGATTATTATATATATATATCCTACCTCGTCCCGTTTTCGTCCCACAACCATGCGTCAGTTCTCGTTTTAATATATATATATATATATATATATATATATATATATATATATATATATATATATATATAACTGTTCATCACCCAAATCCGCACCATGCATCAGTTCTCGTTTTAATATATATATATATAACTGTTCATCACCCAAATCCGCACCATGCGTCAGTTCTCGTTTTAATATATATATATATATATATATATATATATATATATATATATATATATATATATATATATATATATATATATATATATATATATATATATATATATATATATATATATATATATATATATATATATATATATATATATAACTGTTCACTAAATCCGCACCATGCGTCAGCTCTCGTTTTAATATATATATGTATATATAAAAGTTATTTTATTTTATTATTATTTAATATTTTTCTTTTATATTTTGGGTATGTAGGAGATTCAAATATTCATTCTGTCAGCTGAAATTGTCTCTTTTATTGAATCTAGCTATTATTTTGGAGGTTCCAGGTGAGTGGTAATTATAGTACATGGCACCGTTTTTGTCCCTTTTAAAAATTTCTTAGCATTAAGTTTGTTATTAAATGAAATTTTAAATCAATATTTTAACAATGATTTTATATGTGATTTTCTATAGTTTTATTTTATTATTAAATTTTATTTCGATTTTGATTAAATAATTGATTTTGCCAACTATCTCTGCATTAGACCCATTAGGATTCCGGGAACAGGTCTTTAATGTATTTATATTGATTGATATTTGACTATAAAATTTACCGATGTGTTACTGAATTGATTTGAGATTGATTTGATTTTATTGAATTGATTTGAGATTGATTTGATTTTATTGAATTGATTTGAGATTGATTTGATTTTATTGACTCTCTGAAACTATTGAAATACACTATTGGAATTGCACTATCAGTTATTATTTGCTATCTGAAATTTTTTATTGATTTTGATTGATTTGTACAAATTGGTTTTCTGTTTTGAATTGGTACCTGTACCCAGTATCTGTTTCTGTTATCTGGCCCCGCCGTGTGGACTATCACGGTATTAGGTTGCATTGTTGAGTCATGCATCATTGCAGTTTATGGTTTGCATTAGTATCATATGCATTGATATCTGTGAAGGAGGAGGAAAGTATCTGATATCTGGTAGCGCGCTTACCATCTGGCCTTTGGTGATGTGGGGTATCATCACCCTGGTGCACTGTACCATAAAATTTTTATTGAATGAATTTCTTTTATATATATGTTTTATGAAGTTATTTTATTAATGATTTTGACAGCATGAGCATGATTTTATTGAATAGAAAATTTATTGTGAAATTAATCAAGCGTCTGCCTGTTCCTATTCCGTTGTGTGCTATAATTATCATTCACTGAGCATATAGCTCAAACCACGTTTTCTCTGTCACATTATCTGCTTTTGGATCGGTAGAGAATTCTGCAGCTGATCCAAATATTCAGTCCATTTTCTGGAGAGGGACAACTTTGATTTGTTTTCATGGTATGCCCGAATTCATGTTTTCTCGGGCTAATAATTAGTTTAGTTTATTGAACAGTTTAAGTTTTTATTGAAATCTGTAGAGACTCCGCAGTTTACCTATGGGATATTTATTATGTTTATTCAGTATTTTATTTATTTGGATTTTGTCTATTTTTGGGATTAGTAAGTAACAATATATTTATTCAAGATATTCTGATAAGGCTTGCATGATTTAAGAATACTTAAATTATGCGCCGGTCACGGTTCAGAATTTTGGGTCGTGACAGTATGCCAATATCCACTGTTCTAAACTTTTAATAACACCTTTGCTCGCCAACCGTTGCATATGCTTCTGAATTCTTTTTTGGGTGCAGTCAGTGTCACAAGGGTTTTATACCTTCAGGGATTAGTTGATGTCATGGTCTTGAAAATTCAGTTTCGTATCCCTAAGCCAAAACTCATTCATTGTGCATGAATTGTTTTGTTCTTGTTAGCTTTCAGTCAGTGTCACAGGGTTGCACCATCAGTTTAGAGTACATCCTTACCATTTGCTCTTGATGAAATTGCATATCAGATCACAAATGGTATATTGTGTCATAGATCCATATATACCAGCTAGCCAGACTTGCAATATTGAAATGAGAAAATACTTAATTCTTCTTTTAAGGTGACTATCTGTATCAAGTTAAACGACATTGGGAGATAACAATGGAGAGAAGTGATATAGGTAAAGTCATTAGTGTTATAAATAGCTTGTATGTTAGACGGTATAGAGAGAAAGAATTCCTATATTGTTAAAATATAAGGGAATGACAAGAGTGAAATATGTATAGAATAATATATATATATGTATATATATATATATATATATATATATATATATAATTCAATAGATATTATTCTATTATGACACTTGGCACGTATATGTGTGAAATAAAATAATTATCACATTGTAATTTTCGTAAATAAATTACGAACAGATGTGTTTATTAACAAATAGATGTGTCTGTTAATAGACAGACATGTCAATTCTATACAAACAGTCACAACTCTTTGTGTAGGTGTTTGTTAATAAACAGATATGTCTATTCTATACAAAAAGTCATAACTATTTATATAGGTGTCTGTTAATAAACAGATATGTCTATATAAATAGTCACAACTATTTGTATAGGTATCTTTTAATAAACAGATATGTCTATTACACAAACAGTTGTATCTATTAGAGATAAACAGATGTGACTATCTAGAAAATGTGCCATGACTTTTCATTCTTTATAAATATGAATGAGTTTTTCAATTCAAATATATACTACTTCTACTTCTTCTTCTTTTCTTCTAGTATCTCTAAACGGTTCGTATAAAGAGTTCTTAAGGGAAATCTTCAGGAGTTGCTGTTGCAGATTTCAGACTTTATTGTATCCTGGAGGTATATTGCCATAACCTTGCAGCAATCTAGTGGGTGCAATTAATACCTTAAAGATAGTGATTCATCACGCCTCAAAACCTATTCTACACCCACTGCCTCAACAATTTTAAAGTATTAATCGCAATGGAGTCTAAGGTTGTTTCCGTAATGAATCAAGAGTTCGTGAAACTTGATCGTTTTAAGAAACAAATTATGTTCACTGAGAAGGTGAAAGCAGATCAGGAAAAGAAGATGAATTGCCATGCAAAGGTCATATTCTCAACAACTCATCAGATAGGCTATAAGTTTTGTTTACTTCTGTGAAGTCTGTAAAGGAAATCTGGAATTCGTTAGACTTCGAATATAATACAGAAAAAAAAGGTATGGATAAATTTCTCATTATGAAATATTTTGAATTCTAAATACTTGATAATATGCTTGTTATGGATAAGTCCTTGAGTTGCATGTCTTTGTTTCAAAGTTTAAGGATTTGAAAGTGGTAGTTGCTAAATCATTGCAATTAGGAGGAATAATAGCACATCATACTTCTAGTTTGAATGATTATAAGAAGAAATTACTGTATACCATATACGACTTTTCTCTTAAACAGATTCTGAAATACTTACACATTAAAAAGTTTTTTACGTGATAATTTGTTTTATGTTAATAACATGCTTATAATTAGAAGAAATATAAAGTTATATTATGATGCTAAAGCTCATAGTGAATGTGATAAAGAATGTAATAAGATTTATGTGTATAAGTCGAAAAACACTTTTATATTCATAAATCATAATTTATATTAATTGTGTCTATCACTAACTAGGTGGGGATATTATTAAAAATATTAGTGATAATAAAATTTATCTCATTTTGAAAGAATTATGTATGTTCATTAAAAGGCATCAAAATGAATTATTTATTACCGATAGTTATATCTGTTTTAAGATGTATAAGTGAACAAATATAATTGTTCTAAGAAATACAAAGTGAATGGTTGTATCTGTTCTAAGAGGTATAAGTGAACGGTTGTATATGTTCTAAGAGGCATAAGTGAACAGATGTAATTGTTCTAAGAGATACAAAGTAAACAGTTGTATCTGTTGTAAAAGGTATAAGTGAACAGATGTAATTATTTTAAGGGATACAAAGTGAACGACTGTATCTGTTGTAAAAAGTATAAGAGAATAGATGTAATTGTTATAAGAGATATGAAGTGAACTATTGTATATATTCTAAAAGGTGTAAGTGAACAGATATAATTATTCTAATAGATACAAAGTGAATTATTGTATATATTTGAAGAGATGCAAATGCTTTATAAATAGCAGTTTGGAACAAAAATCTATTAACTTTTCTTTTTTGTCTCTTCTCTTCATTTTTACCTACAATCAATATTATTATTCTTTAATTTATTCTTGGGAGAATTTTAAAATTACTGTCTAGATTTATATTTTGGTTATTATCCTTGAGGGATCTGCCTAAACTACCTAGCTGTAACATAGTGGGGGTTTTACTCTTTGTCAATTTCATTATATTAAGGGAAGCAAATACTCCATATGATATTTATTGCAAATTGACTGGAAATTTTAGTAGAATAATTATTCAAATTGAGTATAGTAATGCTATTGATAGCTTAATATACTATGTATTGCACTAGATCTGATATTGCTTTTGCAATATTTAAATTATTAAGTTATACTAGTAATATTAGTATGAAATACTGGAAAGAAATTTCAAGGGTTTTTGGATATTTAAAAAAAAAAAAGAATTATAAACTATAGATTATTCTGTGATAAATTTTCAATTGTGCTAAAACCATATAAAGAGTTGTATTCATGCAAAGAGTTGTGTTCCTTGGCCAAAAGATGTAACTAAATAAAAAGATGCAATTCTTCTTAATAGTTACATGTATGAAAAGATGAATTTATTGGCCAAAAGGTTGATACATTTTGAGTAGTAAATATAAGAGCCTTACAAGTCATTTGTAAGAAGTGACAAAAGGGCAAATGAGTTTGCATTTGTGTGCATGTACAAGTTTAGCTTGGTTCTTTATTGTTAAATACTCTCATTTTAAACAAGTTATGGAACAATTTATTTCTGCAAATAAGGTACATATCTAGATGTGAATTATTTATGTAGTTCATGTTATAAACATGTGATTATATGGTTGACTAGTGAAACAAATATGGTGGAGATCCTAGGGTTATACAAATGCCAATTGGATAAGTAGTACTAAGGACAATAAGTCAACCTTTAGTTAGGTGTCCACTTAAGATGGAGGTTTTGTTTCTTGGGCATCAAAGAAACAAACTTGTATAACTCATTCTACGGTAGAATTCGAATTTATAACTTTGGCGAATGTTGGTAAAGAAGTAGAATGGCTGAGAAACTTGTTATCGGATATTAAGTTGTGGTCACAACCTGTGTTATCTATTTCTTTATATTGTGATAGTCAAATCACGATGGTTAAAGCTTATAGTAAAATATACAATTAAAAGTATATACATATAAGCTTAAGACATGAAAATATAAAGACAATTAGTCTCTAATAGTGTTATTACCATGTTATGTTAAATCCTATAATAATCTAGCAAATCCTTTAATAAAAGGGCTCTCAAGAGTTATGATCATAAGTACATGTGCTGATTAGGATTTAAAATATTCGATTAAATTTACTAATGATGGAAACCCTACTTTATAGTATTATTACTAAATAAAATTTAAAGGGTAACAACAAGTCATTAGTAAATATTGTAATTAAGTACTTAGTGTGCTAAGTTTGTCACACCTTACCCCTCCGTAAGGCATAACATGATCCCGTAGAATACTTAATGAACTACCGAACTTCACCTACCGATAACTCATTAAGTACCCTACAAGGGATTTTAAAACAATTTTCTTACATTTTGGAAGTGGTGAGCATTTTGGTAGGAATTAAAAACCATTTATTCAAAGCTTAAGGACTAGTAAAAATTTTTGTGCATTTAAATTTTGCCGCAAATTTTATAAAAATTTTGACAGAGTTCCCTCTGTATTTTGAGAAACCAGTTCTTCAAATACCTGTAAAAAGCACTTCCAAACATATTTCACAACTCCCAACCACCAATAATTCTCAAATCAACTCAATCAAGGCACTTCAAATAATTTCACAATACAAATCAAGATTTCTCATCTCAAAGTATTTAATATCTTCATTTACAAAACATAAAGTAGAAAATTCATGTTTACAAATATTAAATTTACAGAAACAAACCCAAAATAATATTATTACAATTTATTTACAACTGCTCAATTTACATTGATACTTATGACATTACAGTATTTACATCAAAATAACCATAAGGGTATAAAACAATACCCGTACAAAAGCTTGATGTGATCTTCAACTCAGTAGCAGCTCACTCTGCTGCTTTTTCCTTGCTCTTATCTGCGACAGTAAATTAAACTATCGCTGAGTATAAACATACTCAGTGGTGCACAATAAAACTTTAAAATGCGATACATAAATCATTTATTGATGAAACATAATTTGAATACTTCACAATCACATTTCACAAATATCAAAGCTCATAACAACTCATTTTGTCAAATAATATATTAAACAACAGTTTAGTCAAACAATTGCGTAAACACAGTGTTGCCAAAGTCGTACACAACTTAAGCCATGACACAAAATTTCCGATCAATGCCGTGTTGTACACCACGACAAAGCAATCTCAACCCCATTAATCGAAACCAATGAGGGAGGTGGCTAGCTAGCTAATGAGTACTCATCCGATCTACAACCTCAACTGGCAAGCCAGAGAGGGAGGAAAATAAACGATCTCAACCCCATAAATGGAGGAGGAATAATAAGTAACTGTCATGCTAAGTGTGAATCAAAAATTCGTTTCAAACATTTCATTCAAATATTGCATACAAAAATCAATCCATTTCCAAAGTTACAATTTGATCACAAGGTGGCAACACAAAAGTTCATAATAAATCAAATTTTCAAGGATAAAATGCTTAAATAGGGTTTATTGTGCACAAACCTCAAGCGAGTCGTCCCTTAGCCTCGACTCGTTTCCTCAGGTTCCTTCCCGATATTCTTTTCAACTGAAACACAAAATTTTACAATGTTTCAGTACTAGAACTTAACATAAATCCCAAAATAAATTTTAACTTCGCATTTACTTAGCTCTAACGTGTTAAATTTGACGTTCTCGAAATTTTGTATTTCGGGTTACTATTCACTGCACTATTCAAGTCAAATAATTGACTTTCTAAGGATTAATAGGTATGGGAACTTCAACTTCACCCACATACCACATTTTGTTCATTAAACTTGTTGGTTTTGGTCACTTTTTCAAAGCATAGGTCATTTTGGCAAAATTGCCAATTTTCGGTTTTGTGCTCCGAAGTTGCACTATTCCATTGGTCGATCTACTATTGGAATTTGACAAAACTTCCTTCATAGAAAATGTTCCTTATTGTCTTAAGGGTATTCTCATTTTTGGATCACCCCAATCGGAGTTTTTTAGCTCAAGTTATGGCCAAAATAAGTTTACTGTTCACGTGCACTGTTCATACTGCAATTTAGGTGCTGACAGATTTTTGGTCCAACTTTGGTCAGTAATTTGATCAAGTTAAGTTCATAATTTGGTCTAACTTTCTTCAGATGAAATGTTCTACTATGTCTTAGGTTTCCATCGATTCAAGAATCGCCTAAATCTGAGTTTTCTAGAGAGAGTTATAGCCATCCAAACATTGCTGCTCTACTGAAAATTCTGCAGAGTTTCAGTACAGTAATTTTAACTTTGCTCAATGATTTGAATGAGTTAATGGCCTAATTTGGGTTGGTGTTCTTCATGAAAGTTTTAGATCTATATCATATCTAATTTCTGGTAAAATTTCAGGTCAATTTGACCTACCTAGCTCGAGTTATGACCAAATGAACAGTTACTGTTCATTTGGTCAGTTTGGTGCAGGGCAGCCTGCTATCAACTCACTTTGGTCAATTGTTTCACCAAGTTTTAGTCAGTTTTTGGTCATGGTTCCTTAATGAAAGTTGTGCTCTTTTATGTCTATTTTCATCTCCAATTGGTGGCATATCCATTAGGCTTGTAAAATTTGAGTTTTGGTGCTTCTAAGTGGGTTTGGTCATGATGCCATCAGCATGACGATTGACCTACGAATTTAGCTAAATTTTCCACCATTCCCATACAATTTATTTGGTCCTAATTGATCATTATTTCATTTCACAATAGGTCAAATATGCCATTTATGCATTTCTCCAATTTTTGATTCATAAACCCTTGCATTAAAACCCTAAACTCACTAACTCTTGCATTTAACCATAACCAGTGCACTTAACCTTAACCATTCAACTAATCAAAGCTTTTAAACTCATTCTAATGCATCAATTTCATGTAAATCATACTCCTATCAAGCTGCCCAAATTTCAGTTTGGTCCCTCTCCCATATTTGTTTCATTTAAATCAAGTTCTAAGCTCACTTAATTACCTAAACATGCATTTAAATGGAAAAATAAAGAGTTTGATATGCTAACCTCACTTAAAGCTTCAAAACCCTAACCTTTGCTCTTCTTTCTTCTTGAAATCTCCTTCTTAAGTAGTAATAACAAGCTTTAAAGAAGTCCTTATGAGAGTTATTATGGTTGGTAAATAAAATTTCTAGGTTGGGATTTAGAGGATTTATGGAAAGGAACCAAGAATTCCAAGCTTTTCTTGCTTAAAAATGGTGGAACAACATAAGAAGAGAGGGAGAGGAGAGAGCTACGGGAAAAGCAAAAGAAGAAGCAAAAAAAATGTTTTTGAATTTTTATTTTTATCCATTTTTGAAGACCAAAATTCCCAAATTAATAAAATAACTTAATTAATCTTTTATGACATCATCTTTGACTTTTCTAACTTCTTTCTTTTCTTTTTTTTTTTCTATTTATTTTTTTCTATTAGTTCTTTAATTTAATTCTCTATTCCAAAATTTTCTTTTCTCCGATTTTATTTGTGATTAGGTCGAGTCACTCTGGTCAATTGACCAAATCGCCCCTCACGGTTCATCCTGGTTGCAAATAATTCCATATTTCTTAGGCTCCTCGACCTAATTATTTGGTAGCTTAAGCTTCTTTTTCATAATTTTCTCTTTTCCACTGTGTTCATAAGGGTCCTAAGGACCGCAGCGTCACTTTTTACGGTTCGAAATTTGAGTTTAAAACGACTTCGCAGTCGTTCCAGAGGAGGTCACTCATCGCTGTGACTCTCGGCTCGTTAAACCTCTGATGTTCTGTTTTTTCTTATTTATAGTTAACTAATTAAACATTACTAATTATTTGCATTTATGGCTTCTCAAGTTGTCTTAAGTGTGGCCCTATTCCCATTAATTGTCCGGACCGACACCGGTCACCGGAATAGTAAAATATACTAGGCTATACAACGGGGGTGTTACAATTCTCCCCCCCTTAAATAAATTTCGTCTCGAAATTTTACCTGATATCAATCTCTGAATAGCTGTGGGTGCTGTCTTCTCATGTCCTCCTCTCGTTCCCAAGTAGCCTCCTGGCCCGAATGATGGTTCCACAGTACTTTTACTAACGGTATCTGCTTGTTCCGTAGCTGTTTCACCTCATATGCCAGAATCTCTATGGGTTCTTCTTCATATGTGAGGTCTGGATTCACTTCAATTTCTTCTACTGGTAGTACATGAGATGGGTCTGATCGGTATCTCCTCAACATGGACACATGGAAGACATTATGTATCTTCTCCAACTCTGGAGGTAGTGCCAACCGATATGCCAAAGGACCCACTCTTTCCAGAACCTCATATGGCCCGATAAAACGAGGACTTAGTTTTCCCTTTCTGCCGAATCTCATAATCCTCTTCCAAGGAGAAACCTTGAGGAAAACTTTCTCACCCACTGCATACTCAATGTCCCTTCTTTTCAAATCAACATAGGACTTTTGTGATGCGATGCAGCTTTAAGTCGATCTCTGATCACCCTGATTTTCTCTTCAGTCTGTTGAACAATTTCGGGTCCGATCATCTTTCTTTCACCCACATCATCCCAACACAACGGGGTTCTACATTTTCTGCCATACAAAGCTTCATATGGAGGCATCCCAATGCTTGATTGGTAGCTGTTGTTGTAAGCAAACTCAATCAAAGGCAAGTGTGTATCCCAACTGCCCTCAAACTCAATCACACAAGCCCGTAGCATATCCTCCAAGATCTGAATTACCCTCTCAGATGGCCATGCATGCGTGGATGGAATGCGATCTTGAAGTTCAATCTAGTTCCTAGGGCTCTCTGAAGACTACCCGATCTAGAAGTGAACCTAGGATCTCTGTCTGATACGATAGATACTGGCACTCCATGCAATCTCACAATCTCATCGATGTACAACCTGGCCAATCTGTCCAAACTGTAGTCCATTCGGACTGGCAGAAAATGAGCAGACTTGGTTAGTCTGTCAACAATGACCCAAACTGCATCATGACTCTTCTGTGTCCTCGGAAGTCCCATCACAAAATCCATTGTTATTCTTTCCCATTTCCATTCCGGCACTGGTAGCGGATGTAACAACCCAGTGGGTACTTGATGCTCTGCCTTTACTTGCTGACAAGTTAGACATTTGGACACCAACTCTGCCACATCTCTCTTCATACCCATCCACCAGTAATGCTCCTTTAGCCCTCTATACATTTTTGTACCACCAGGGTGCATGGCAAAAGGAGACTCATGTGCTTCCTTCAAAATGATCTGCCTCAAATCAACATCATTAGGAACACACATTCTGCCTTGGTGTAGCAGTAAACCATCATCTCTGATTGAGAACTCTGGTTTCTTGCCCTGCCGGACTTCTTCCAACAGCTTCTGATACTTCTGATCATTCTGAGTAGCCATTCTAATCTGATCAATCAACACTGGCTGTACATGCCATGCAACTGCTGCTTGCCCATCATCATTAACCTCTAAGCTGGCATGCAATGATCTTAACTCATGTACCAAAGACAAAGGAGTAACCCGTAGACTTGCCATAGTCTTGCGACTTAGGGCGTCAGCCACAACATTAGCTTTCCCTGGCTGATAGTCTATCAGACAATCATAGTCTTTTATCAATTCTAACCATCTCCTCTGTCTCAAATTCAACTCTTTCTGGGTGCCCAAATACTTCAAACTCTTATGATCTGTGTAAATGTAACACTTCTCCCCATACAAATAATGTCTCCAGATCTTAAGAGCAAACACAATAGCTGCAAGCTACAAGTCATGTGTTGGATAATTCCTCTCATGCGGTTTTAGCTGGCGTGATGCATAGGCAATAACATTTCTATCTTGCATCAACACACAACCTAACCCATTGTGAGAAGCATCGCTATAGACTGTGTACTCTTTACCCGGAGTAGGTAAAGTCAGGACTGGAGCCTCTGTCAAACATCTCTTCAATTCATTAAAGCTTTGCTGGCATTTGTCCGTCCACTGAAATTTCACATCTTTCCTAAGCAGCTTGGTCAATGGAGATGCCAACATGGAAAATCCCTTCACAAATCGACGGTAGTATCCAGCTAACCCCAGAAAACTGCGAATCTCTGTGACATTTCTGGGTGGCTTCCAATTAAGGACAGCTTCAATCTTGCTAGGATCTACCTTAATGCCCTCTTCTGACACTACATGCCCCAAAAAGGATATCTCCTTCAGCCAAAATTCACACTTCGACAATTTGGCATATAGCTGTTTCTCCCTCAAAGTTTGCAGTACAATCCGCAGATGTCTATCATGCTCTTCTGCATTCCTCGAATAGACTAATATATCATCGATAAATACCACCACAAATTGGTCGAGGTATGGTCTGAAAATAGTGTTCATCAGATCCATAAAAGCAGCCGGAGCATTGGTTAACCCGAATGGCATGACTAGGAATTCATAATGGCCATAGCGGGTTCTCAAGCGATTTAGAAATACTCGCTCTTGTACTTTCAGCTGATAATAACCTGATCTCAGGTCAATTTTGGAGAATACAGCTGCACCCCTCAACTGATCAAATAAATCATCAATACGGGGCAATGGATATCTGTTCTTTATTGTCACCTTATTCAACTGCCGATAGTCAATGCATAACCGGAGAGTGCCATCCTTCTTCTTTACAAATAATACTGGCGCTCCCCAAGGTGACACACTAGGGCGAATGAAGCCCTTATCAAGCAACTCTTGCAACTGCACTTTCAATTCTTTTAGTTCTGCTGGTGCCATTCTGTATGGCGTTATGGAGATTGGGTCCACACCAGGCATAACATCAATTTCAAACTGCACTTCTCTTTCTGGAGGTAATCCTGGCAATTCATCAGGAAACACATCCGGAAAGTCACATCTGATAGGAATGTCCTTCAAGATCGGACTCCCCACTTGGGTGTCTATCACATGTGCCAAGTACGCCTCACACCCTTTTCTAATCATTTTTCTAGCCAGTGCAGCTGAAATGATGTTTGAAGGCAATAACTGCCTCTCCCCCTGTATTACTACATCACCATACTGAGGAAGACCAAAAGTGACTGTCTTCAGTCTACAGTCAATCATAGCATGATGCCTGGCTAACCAATCCATGCCTAAGATAATGTCATAATCTCTGAAGGGCATTTCAATTAAATCAGACAAAAAAGTGTGTCCTTGGATCACTAAAGGACAGTCTCTATATAACCTATTTACCCTGACCTCCTGGCCTAATGGACTAGTTACTAACACATCATAGTCCATTGGTACACACGAAATAGTAGTAGAACACATCACACTAGCACTAACATACGAATGTGTGGAGCCAGGATCAAATAACACATGCACATCTTTGTCAAGGATGGAGAAATTACCAGCTACAACATCTGATGTTTCAGCCTCTTCCCTTTGACGCATGGTATATACTCTAACTGGTGCGCCACTGGATGCTGGCTGGTTAACAGTGCTCTGACTTCCAGGGGTGTTACCAGGACCCCTACCTCTGCCTCTGCCTCTAGCGGTGATCGTGACCCTGCAGGTGCGAGAGACTTGGTGATCCTTGGATGTAGTAAAAGATCGGCAGCGCGGACTAGTGCAATCCTTAGAGAAATGTCCGCTTCCTCCACGCTTAAAACATGCACCAGTAGCCTTGAAACAAACCCCACCATGTGTTCTACCACACGTTTCACACTGCCGGACCGATAGAGATCCTCGGGGTGCCTGCTGGGTCTGCTGACCAGACCGGGGTGGTCTTTGGCCAGAAAATCTGCCTCTGCCTCTACGGGAGCTAGATCCCCCAAACTGTTTCCTCTTCCCAGAACCACTTCCAGATGTTTGTTCAGTAATCTTTTCAGTTTTCTCTTTCTCTTGTGAACCCTTCTTCACTGCCCCTTCAGATTCTATCCTTTCTAATTCCAAGGCTTGTGAGATCAATTCAGCAAAATTCTGATGTCTGAAACCCACAACTTGCATTCTCAAATTCTGCCTTAGCCCGGACTCAAACCTCTTGCATCTGTCTCTGGGGGTGGAGACTAAGCTTCCAGCATAGTGGCTTAGTCTTGAAAAATCTCTCTCATATTCTGCTACAGTTCGGTTCCCTTGTTTCAAACTCAGAAATTCTTGCAACTTCATGTCCACATATGCATCGGGAACCCATTTCTGTCGGAACTCCCTCAAGAAGTCTGACCAGGTCAGCACAGGTGGCTCAACCAGGCTGTGGGGGATGGTCTTCCACCATTCAAACGCATCCCCTTGCAATAAGGAAACAGAATACTCAAACTTCAATTCCTCTGTACACTGTAGCTTCCTGAAAACTCGTTCCATTCTTTCCAACCACTGTTCTGCCTCCAGTGGATCCACAGTGCCTTTAAACTCAGTGGCCCCAAATTTCATCAATTTTTCATACTGCCGAGCTGAGGGCTGTGGTTGGGCTACAGGTATTGGCATCTGAGCTTGGGACGGCACATTACCCGCCATTTCTTTGAAAGAAGCGACCATCTGCTGCATAAATTGAGCAGAAGCTGCGGTCTTTGCGAGAGCCGAGTGGTGACCCACTCACATGCAGGTCTTTGGGGCTTCCCCTTGATCCTCAGCCTCAACAGATTGTTCTTCGGAATGATCTCCTCCTTCCATTCCGTTTTTCACAATTTTCTACTTCCTGAGATCAAACACAAGGAGGTTGACCTCCGTTAGTGCATATTCATGATGTAAATATGTCATATGTATCAATTAAAGACTCTTGAGCAGTTGTACTTATTAATAAAATGTTCATACACAATCAAAATTTATTCAAAAACCATGCTCTGATACCACTAAAACATGTCACACCTTATCCCTCCGTAAGGCATAACATGATCCCGTAGAATACTTAATGAACTACCGAACTTCACCTACCGATAACTCATTAAGTACCCTACAAGGGATTTTAAAACAATTTTCTTACATTTTGGAAGTGGTGAGCATTTTGGTAGGAATTAAAAACCATTTATTCAAAGCTTAAGGACTAGTAAAAATTTTTGTGCATTTAAATTTTGTCGCAAATTTTATAAAAATTTTGACAGAGTTCCCTCTGTATTTTGAGAAACCAGTTCTTCAAATACCTGTAAAAAGCACTTCCAAACATATTTCACAACTCCCAACCACCAATAATTCTCAAATCAACTCAATCAAGGCACTTCAAATAATTTCACAATACAAATCAAGATTTCTCATCTCAAAGTATTTAATATCTTCATTTACAAAACATAAAGTAGAAAATTCATGTTTACAAATATTAAATTTACAGAAACAAACCCAAAATAATATTATTACAATTTATTTACAACTGCTCAATTTACATTGATACTTATGACATTACAGTATTTACATCAAAATAACCATAAGGGTATAAAACAATACCCGTATAAAAGCTTGATGTGATCTTCAACTCAGTAGCAGCTCACTCTGCTGCTTTTTCCTTGCTCTTATCTGCGCGATAGAATTAAACTATCGCTGAGTATAAACATACTCAGTGGTGCACAATAAAACTTTAAAATACGATACATAAATCATTTATTGATGAAACATAATTTGAATACTTCACAATCACATTTCACAAATATCAAAGCTCATAACAACTCATTTTGTCAAATAATATATTAAACAACAGTTTAGTCAAACAATTGCGTAAACACAGTGTTGCCAAAGTCGTACACAACTTAAGCCATGACACAAAATTTCCGATCAATGCCGTGTTGTACACCACGATAAAGCAATCTCAACTCCATTAATCGAAACCAATGAGGGAGGTGGCTAGCTAGCTAATGAGTACTCATCCGATCTACAACCTCAACTGGCAAGCCAGAGAGGGAGGAAAATAAACGATCTCAACCCCATAAATGGAGGAGGAATAATAAGTAACTGTCATGCTAAGTGTGAATCAAAAATTCGTTTCAAACATTTCATTCAAATATTGCATACAAAAATCAATCCATTTCCAAAGTTACAATTTGATCACAAGGTGGCAACACAAAAGTTCATAAATTCATAATGCGTAATAAATCAATTTTTCAAGGATAAAATGCTTAAATAGGGTTTATTGTGCACAAACCTCAAGCGAGTCGTCCCTTAGCCTCGACTCATTTCCTCGGGTTCCTTCCCGATATTCTTTTCAACTGAAACACAAAATTTTACAATGTTTCAGTACTAGAACTTAACATAAATCCCAAAATAAATTTTAACTTCGCATTTACTTAGCTCTAACGTGTTAAATTCGACGTTCTCGAAATTTTGTGTTTCGGGTTACTATTCACTGCACTATTCAAGTCAAATAATTGACTTTCTAAGGATTAATAGGTATGGGAACTTCAACTTCACCCACATACCACATTTTGTTCATTAAACTTGTTGGTTTTGGTCACTTTTTCAAAGCATAGGTCATTTTGGCAAAATTGCCAATTTTCGGTTTTGTGCTCCGAAGTTGCACTATTCCATTGGTCGATCTACTGTTGGAATTTGACAAAACTTCCTTCATAGAAAATGTTCCTTATTGTCTTAAGGGTATTCTCATTTTTGGATCACCCCAATCGGAGTTTTGTAGCTCAAGTTATGGCCAAAATAAGTTTACTGTTCACGTGCACTGTTCATACTGCAATTTAGGTGCTGGCAGATTTTTGGTCCAACTTTGGTCAGTAATTTGATCAAGTTAAGTTCATAATTTGGTCTAACTTTCTTCAGATGAAATGTTCTACTATGTCTTAGGTTTCCATCGATTCAAGAATCGCCTAAATCCGAGTTTTCTAGAGAGAGTTATAGCCATCCAAACATTGCTGCTCTACTGAAAATTCTGCAGAGTTTCAGTACAGTAATTTTAACTTTGCTCAATGATTTGAATGAGTTAATGGCCTAATTTGGGTTGGTGTTCTTCATGAAAGTTTTAGCTCTATATCATATCTAATTACTGGTAAAATTTCAGGTCAATTTGACCTACCTAGCTCGAGTTATGACCAAATGAACAGTTACTGTTCATTTGGTCAGTTTAATCTGAGGGCAGCCTGCTATCAACTCACTTTGGTCAATTGTTTCACCAAGTTTTAGTCAGTTTTTGGTCATGGTTCCTTAATGAAAGTTGTGCTCTTTTATGTCTATTTTCATCTCCAATTGGTGGCATATCCATTAGGCTTGTAAAATTTGAGTTTTGGTCCTTCAAAGTGGGTTTGGTCATGCTGCCAGCAGCATGACCATTGACCTACGAATTTAGCTAAATTTTCCACCATTCCCATACAATTTATTTGGTCCTAATTGATCATTATTTCATTTCACAATAGGTCAAATATGCCATTTATGCATTTCTCCAATTTTTGATTCATAAACCCTTGCATTGAAACCCTAAACTCACTAACTCTTGCATTTAACCATAACCAGTGCACTTAACCTTAACCATTCAACTAATCAAAGCTTTTAAACTCATTCTAATGCATCAATTTCATGTAAATCATACTCCTATCAAGCTGCCCAAATTTCAGTTTGGTCCCTCTCCCATATTTGTTTCATTTAAATCAAGTTCTAAGCTCACTTAATTACCTAAACATGCATTTAAATGGAAAAATAAAGAGTTTGATATGCTAACCTCACTTAAAGCTTCAAAACCCTAACCTTTGCTCTTCTTTCTTCTTGAAATCTCCTTCTTAAGTAGTAATAACAAGCTTTAAAGAAGTCCTTATGAGAGTTATTATGGTTGGTAAATAAAATTTCTAGGTTGGGATTTAGAGGATTTATGGAAAGGAACCAAGAATTCCAAGCTTTTCTTGCTTAAAAATGGTGGAACAACATAAGAAGAGAGGGAGAGGAGAGAGCTACGGGAAAAGCAAAAGAAGAAGCAAAAAAAAATGTTTTTGAATTTTTATTTTTATCCATTTTTGAAGACCAAAATTCCCAAATTAATAAAATAACTTAATTAATCTTTTATGACATCATCTTTGACTTTTCTAACTTCTTTCTTTTCTTTTTCTTTTTTTTTTCTATTTATTTTTTCTATTAGTTCTTTAATTTAATTCTCGATTCTAAAATTTTCTTTTCTCCGATTTTATTTGTGATTAGGTCAGAGTCACTCTCGGGTCAATTGACCAAATCGCCCCTCGCCGGTTCATCCCGGTTTGCAAATAATTTCATATTTCTTCCGGCTCCCTGACCTAATTATTTGACTGGCTTAACAGTTCTTTTTCATGATTTTCTCTTTTCCGCTGTGTTCATAAGGGTCCTAAGGACCGCAGCGTCACTTTTTACGGTTCGAAATTTGAGTTTAAAACGACTTCGCAGTCGTTCCAGAGGAGGTCACTCATCGCTGTGACTCTCGGCTCGTTAAACCTCTTATGTTCTGTTTTTCTTATTTATAGTTAACTAATTAAACATTACTAATTATTTGCGTTTATGGCTTCTCAAGTTGTCTTAAATGTGGCCCTAATCCCATTAATTGTCCGGACCGACACCGGTCACCGGAATAGTAAAATATACTAGGCTATACAACGGGGGTGTTACAAAGTTAATGGAATGAGAATGAGTATTTATACTCTTAATGAAGTTTAAAATTATTACAAAGGAAACTTCACCTATATGAACGTAGGAAGTGGTGCCGCTTCAACAAAAGTGAGAATAACTTTTGTAAATGTTCATGAAAATAAGAGGTAGCACAAGGCCATATTCGTGCTAAAATTTTGGTAAACTTTTTAAGTCGAACTAATTGATTCGTGTGTGTAGTATTTCCGGTTCTATTTAATAGGAATCTAGGTTTAAGCTAAGGCCACCATGGTTTCTTTAGAACTTTGAAATACTTACACTAAGGAAAAGTTTAAATCAAAAGATACTTTTCATTATGCATGAAACAATGGGATCTAAAAAATACAAGCTAAGTGGGAGATTGTTATAAATAGCTTGTATGTTAGACAGCATAGAGAGAAAGAATTCCTATATTGTTAAAATATAAGTGAATGACAAGAGTGAAATATGTATAGAATTATATATATATATATAATTCAATATATATTATTATGTTATGGCACTTGGCACGTATATGTGTGAAATAAAATAATTATCATATTGTAATTTTCGTAAATAAATTACGAATAGATGTGTTTATTAACAAGTAAATGTGTTTGTTAATAGACAGACATGTCAATTCTATACAAACAGTCACAAATATTTGTATAGGTGTCTGTTAATAAACAGACATATCTATTTTATACAAAAAGTCATAACTATTTATATAGATGTGTTAATAAACAGATATGTGTATATAAATATTCACAACTATTTGTATAGGTATCTTTTAATAAACAGATATATCTATTACACAAACAGTTGTATCTATTAGAGATAAACAGATGTGTCTATCTAGAAAATGTGCCATGACTTTTCATTCTTTATAAATATGAATGAATTTTTCAATTCAGATATATACTACTTCTACTTCTTCTTATTTTCTTCTAGTATCTCTAAACGGTTCGTATAAAGAATTCTTAAGGGAAATTTTCAAGAGTTGCTGTCTGCAGATTTCAGGTTTTATTGTATCCTGGAGGTATATTGCCATAACCTTGCAGTAATCTAATGGGGGCAATTAATATCTTAAAGATAGTGATTCATCACGCCTCAAAATCTATTCTACACCCACTGCCTCAACAATTAGTAGTGGACGAATACGCAGTTTCAATGGTTGGACAAATAATACCATGGAAGTTTTCTCCAAGTCTTCTCATTATGTCCCAGATGATGACGAAGCACTCAAATGGGCTGTTGTGGACAGATTGCCTACGTATTTATGTACAAGGAGAGGTATACTAGATGAAAAAGAGATCGATATAAATAGGATTGGATTAATAGAGAGAAGGAATCGTTGGAAAGGCTGGGGAAAATTGCAGAGAGAGATAATGAGAAATTCTCGTTGAAGCTTAGGGATCGCATTGAGAGGTATATATGTTTTAAGTTATCTCTCACATGAGTAATTGATCAATCCAAACTTCGCAGAATGACACTACTCTTAGGCCTGCCAAGCTCAGGCAATAATACGTTACTATTAGCTTTGGCTGGAAAAAAGACCTCAAAGTAAGGACATAGAAATTCATCCATGGCACAAACTTAGCTTTCCTGGGAAAGTGTTAATTAGTTTCATGATCTGATATATTTCAAATTTTGTGAAATCTCAGTTTCTAGGAAGAGTTACGTACAATGGACATGGAATGGAAGAGTTTGTGCCGCAGAGAACAGCAGCTTATATAAGTCAATATGATCTTCATATACCAGAAATGACTGTAAGAGAAACTCTGGCTTTCTCTGCTAGGTGCCAAGGGGTTGGACCTCGTTATGGTTAGAAAAAACACCATAATTCTTTTGATATAATCCTCAGACAACTAAAAGAAGTTATGGAAGGGCTTGAATTAATAGTTCATTATTGAATTGTAAAATTATGCAGAAATGCTAGCAGAATTATCAAGAAGGAAAAAGGCCGCGAATATCAAACCAAACCTTGATATTGATGTCTACATGAAGGTGAGAAGACAACTAAATTAGAATTATCCTGCAGATATTCATATCTTACAGAGTTAAAATTCATATTCATCAAACCACTAAAATATACTCATTCATGCCTTGGAACTTTGCAGGCAGTAGTGATGCATACATTTTGCATAATCATTTAGGTTTAATTTCATAGCTATTTTATTTGATTATTAGTCACTTTTAGCTAATTTCATTAGTTATTTAGTTAGTTTTCCATAATTGTCAATTTTGGATTAATTTGTAATTTTTACTTTGTTTTATAGGAAAAATGGTGTTTTTGAAGGACTAAAGAGAATTTTGCCATTGAGGAGTGTCTTCTCTGACAAAAGATGTCAAAAACAAGTTTTCAAGCTGAAATATGCATTGACCAAACTGTGCATAACTTGCCGCATAAGCTATGCAGATCTGCATAAGGAGAAAGATCACTGTTCCAGAACCAGCCGAAATGTGCATAAGGAGACTGCATAGCTTATGCACATTCTCGCCTCCCTTATGCACATTCACGAAATTGTGCATAACCTATGCACCAAGTCATGCAGCTTCGCATAAGTGACCCAGAACCAGTAGCGCATAAGGGACTGCATAACTTATGCAGTCCACTTATGCAGTCCCATGAAGAGTTCATTAATGAGCTGGCAGGAGATTCCCTCAAATAATTCCTCCTAGAACATACCATTTTAGGGCTCCATGTCAGAAAAATGCTATAAATAGTCCCATTTTCTCATTTTAGAAGAGAGGCAAGGAGAAAAGAAGAAGAGGAGAAGAGAGGCAGAATTTGAGGAGTCATTTTCACCTTCCACACCATTTTTAACCAAGATTTGCAGATTTCTTCCTTCCTTTACATTTTTCTACATTTCTAGTGTTTAATTTCTTACTTCGTAGCTTAGATTAAAGCTTTATTTCCATTTAAACTCATCATATCTTGTAATCATTATGGATAGTGAGTAGTTTACTTTTGATTCTGGAGTAAGGGTTGTAATATTTGAGATATTTTGAGGATTTTGATTGGGTAATCCATATTTTGTGGTCTTAATGAGTTTTATTCATTTCTTGTATGCTTAATGACATGCTTAATGTAGGATCCCATTGAGTAATGTTCTTAATCCATGGTTGAAGCACCGAAAGGAGAAGGCCTTGTGATAGATAATCAGGAAATTGGACTTAATTAACTTAGACCTAGAAATAGGCTAAGGATTAAGAGGATTCATAGATTAATTAAAGAACTTAATGGGTCTTAATTAATTCTAACTCCACGAAAGTAGGATTAGTTTGATTAAGGCACTCTTTGTCTCACTCGAAAGGGAATTCAAAGGATTTAAGAATTAATCTCCTTAAAACCCATTAGTTTCACAAGATTGGATAACCAATTTAAAATCCCAAAATAGCTCGAATATGAAATCCCGAACTCCGGAATCGCCTTTTTACCATTGTTAATTTCTAATCGAATTTAATCATTTGCCAATTTAAATATTGCCATATTTGAACTTGCTTATTTCTATTTGATGCAATTTTAGTTTAATTAATACATTGTTGAATAGAATATTAATTTTGCACAATTAGATTTCACACTCCATTACCCATTAATTCATCATTTTAATCTCATAAATACTTCAATTTAGTCAACTTTTATATCAAAAATTCAATCATTAACACAACTCCTCGTGGGATCGATATTTTTCTATACTACTTGTACGACCCGTGCACTTGCGGTTGGGACGCAACAAGTTTTTGGCGCCGTTCTTGGAGTTGTTTGATTAAGACTGAATTCTTGATTATTTTAGTTGTTTTTTTGTTTTATCTCTGTTATCTTTTCATTTTGTGTTTGTTTGTTCTTTTCGTACTCTTAATCTTTTATGAGAAGAGCTAGAAGCACAAGTGATACATCCTTATTATTCAACCACAAATTGAGAAATTTTGTAAGGCCAACAAGAAAGAAACCGAGAAAAAGGAAGGAAGCCTTGAGAGAAACTGAATTAGAAGCGGATATGGTGATGAAAGAATTAGAATTGGTGTTGGTAATCTTGGAAATGGTCAAAACAATGAAAATGAAGCCCAAGGGAAGAAGTTGTTAATGCAAACGTGCCTAGGGAAGTATGATGGATCATGGTTTTCGTCGTTTTGATGACTTGTGCTAGAGGATAGCAATACCAAGGATTGATTGAATCATCTACTATATGGATTTTGGAGTTCTTCAAATGATCCAAAACTCTCAATTTGGAGGACATCCTTCTGAAAATCCACACACACACCTGAAGAAGTTTGCTATGATTTGCGACATGCAAAAACAACCTGGAGTGTCTGATGATGCAGCAAGATTGAAGCTATTCCCATTCTCTTTGAAAGATAGAGCATTGGATTGGCTTGATTCTTTACCTCACAACTCCATTACAAATTGGGAGCAACTAACTGATGCATTTCTTGCACAATATTTTCCACCTGGAAAAACTCAAGAGCTGAGGAATCAAATGACATCTTTCAGACCAAGAGAAGATGAAACTCTCTATGAATCATGGATGAGATGGAAGGAATTGGAAAGATTATGCCCACATCATGCCATTCCAAAATGGATGATAAATCAGAATTTCTACACAAATGTCACTCCTGCAATCAGAGGAATTATTGATGCTCAAACAGGAGGAGAATTTATTATAAAGCATGAAGATGAAGCTTATGAGTTATTAGATAAAATTGCAAAGAATACTCATCTTTGGAGTAGTCCAAGAGGACCAGCTCCAACTCAGAAAAGGCAAGCTGCTGGAATGTATGATCTTGATCCATTCAACATGATTAATGCAAAGTTTGATGCACTTACAAATGTCCTTGCTAAGAAGATGGAAGATTTGAGTATGTTGGTTAGTTCAACATCATCAGCTGGAAGTTCACAACAAGTGGCTTATGCAGAGGAAACTACCAGCTGTGGAGTAGATTATGGAGAACAAGCGGCATATGTTGGTAATTATGGAAACAAGCAAATGGGGAATCCTTATTCTCAAACTTACAATCCAAATTGGAGGAATCATCCCAACTTTTCATGGGGCAATCAGCAAAATCAAGTTCAAAATCAGAATTTTCAACCACAACAGCAAAGTCAAGTTCCATATCAGCAAAATAGGCAACCATTGCCTAATTTTCAGCAGAAAAATATGAACCCTCCACCAAAACAGCAAGAACGAAATTCCACCACTGAAGCTTTATTGCAACAGATTCTTGCCAACCAAAATAAGCATGATGAGGAGATGAGAGAGGTGAAAGCAAGGCTGGAACAGATGCAAACACACAACAGAATGCTGGAAAACCAGATTGCACAACAAGCATCTTCCTCAAGTGCCAAATCTTTTGGAAAGCTTCCAAGTCAACCAGAAAATCCAAGAGAGCATTGTCAAGCTATTACTTTAAGAAGTGGTAAAGTTATAAATGATGAGAAGAGTGAAAACAGTGAGAAGAGAGAAAATGAAAAAGGAACTGATGAGAGTGAAAAACAAGAGAGTAAGGAGAAATTTGAAGAAAAAGAAGAGAAGTATATACCTCCTGAGGCCCTACACGCCACAACTTCCCTTTACACAAAGATTTCACAAAGCCAAGCTTGATAGGCAATTTGGGAAGTTCTTAGAGGTTTTGAAGAAACTTTACATAAATGTGCCTTTTGTTGATGCTCTTTCACAAATGCCCTCTTATGCAAAATTCTTGAAAGAAATTCTCTCAAACAAGAGAAAACTTGAAGATGATGAAAGCTGTAGCTTTGTGAGAAGAATGTAGTGCTATCCTCCAAAGGAAACTTCCTCCAAAGCTTAAGGATCCAGGGAGTTTTTCAATTCCATGCCACATTGGAGAGTCTTGTTCTACAAAAGCTCTATGTGATTTAGGGGCCAGCGTTAGCCTTATGCCCCTTTCTATCTATGAAAAGCTCAACATGGGAGATCTAAAGCCAACCCACATTTCTCTTGATTGGTGTGAGAACAATCAAGTATCTGAAGGGATTTTGGAGAATGTGCCCCTGAAGGTTGGAAAGTTCTATATACTGTTGACTTTGTCATCTTGGACATGGAGGAAGATTCTAATATTACAATTATCTTTGGGAGACCATTTCTAGCTACAGAAGTAGCATTGATTGATGTGAAAGGAGAAAAGCTTACTCTTAGAGTTGGTGAAGAGCAGTTAATTTTCAATATCAATAACACTATGAAAAAGCATCATTCTGAAGCTGATACTTGCTTGAGAGTTGATATTATTGATGAGCTGGTTGAAGAACACTTCAGAAAAAAATATCCAGAAGATCCACTTGAAAATTGTTTGGTTCATGGAGGAGGCATAGACTATGACAACCCTCATGCAGCTGCATATACTCAACACTTAGAGGGAAGTCCACCATTCATTTCTGCTCCAGTTTTTCAACTCACACAAAAGGAAAAAGCTGAATTTAAGCAATCATCATTCAAGGAAGAAGATGCACCTAAGGTAGAACTTAAGCAACTTCCTTCTCAGCTCAGGTATGAATTTCTTGGCACTAATAACACTTATCCAGTAATTGTAAATGCAAACTTGAGTACTTTAGAGGCTGATAAGCTGTTAAGAGTGTTGAGAAAATTTAGGAAAGTTTTGGGATACACCATAGATGACATTAAGGGAATAAGCCCACACTTTTGCATGCATAGAATCAGTTTGGAAGAAAATTGTAAACCATCTATTGAACATCAAAGGAGGTTGAACCCAAATATGAAAGAAGTTGTTAAAAAGGAAATTTTGAAGTTGCTTGATGCAGGGATCATATATCCCATCTCAGACAGTACTTGGGTGAGCCCAGTACATGTTGTCCCAAAAAAGGGTGGAATGACAGTGGTCAAAAATGAAAATAATGAATTAATTCCCACTAGAACGGTGACTAGTTGGCGAATGTGCATAGATTACAGAAAATTAAATGTTGCCACTAGAAAAGATCATTTTCCACTTCCCTTCATTGATCAAATGTTGGAAAGACTAGCTAGGCATTCTTACTTTTGCTATTTAGATGGATATTCGAGTTTTTTCAAATCCCTATCCATCCAAATGATCAAGATAAACCACTTTTACTTGTCCATATGGAACCTTTGCTTATAGAAGGATGCCATTTGGGTTGTGTAATGCACCAGCCACTTTTCAGAGGTGCATGATGGCAATCTTCTCAGATTTCATTGAAGACATAATGGAGGTTTTTATGGACGATTTTTACATTTATGGATCTTCTTTTGATATATGCTTGGCTAACCTTTCTAAAATTTTGCAGCGATGTGCGAATCTTGACCTTGTGTTAAAGCGGGAAAAGTGTCATTTCATGGTTCAGGAAGGGATAGTGCTTGGACATTTGGTGTCTAACAGAGGAATAGAGGTTGATAAAGCCAAAGTTGAAGTGATAGAGAAGATGGCTCCTCCTACCAATGTCAAGGGAATTCGAAGTTTCCTAGGACACGCCGGGTTCTCTGACGCTTTATTAAGGATTTTTCTAAAATAGCTAAACCTTTGTCTAATTTGTTAAGTAATGACACACCATTTGAATTTGACCAAGAGTGTTTGGATGCCTTTTGCGAGTTGAAGCAAGCTCTCATCCTTTGCACCAATCATGCAACCACCCGATTGCAGCCTACCTTTTGAAATTATGTGTGATGCTAGCAACTATGCAATTGGGGCTGTTCTTGGTCAAAGAAAGGACAAAAGGCTTATGCTATTTATTATGCTAGTAGAACACTGGATGAGGCTCAAACAAATTTTGCAACAACTGAAAAGGAATTTTTGGCAATTGTCTTTGCATTGGAAAAGTTCAGACCTTACATTATTGACTCAAAGGTGGTTATATTTTCAGATCATGCAGCCATCGGTGTTGCTCAGTAAAAGGAGGCCAAACCGAGGCTCATTAGGTGGATTCGATGCTACAAGAATTTGATTTGGAGATTAGAGATAAGAAAGGCTGAAAATGTAGTTCTTGATAATCTTAGTAGGTTGAAATTGGATGGTGAAGAATTGGATGAAATCCTATTGATGAGTTTATCTTGGATGAACAACTTTTCTCTCTTGTTGCTAAACTACCTTGGTATGCAGACTTTGTGAATTATCTATCTTGTGGAATATTACCTCTAGGTATGACATGGCAACAAAAGAAAAAGTTCTTGCATGAAGTGAAGTTTTATAGATGGGATGATCCTTTACTCTTTAGGAGATGTTGTGATGGTCTAATTAGAAGATGTATTCCTGAAGAGGAAATCCAGAGTATTTTGCATCATTGCCATGCTTCTGATTATGGAGGACATTTTGGCATCTCTAAGACAGCTAGTAAAATTTTGCAAGCTGGTTTCTTTTGGCCAAATCTTTTTAAGGATGTGAGGAAATTTGTGTTGGATTGTGATAAATGTCAAAGGAGTGGAAATTTGTCAAAAAGAGATCAAATGCCCCTAAATAATATTCTTGAAGTGGAATTATTTGATGTTTGGGGAATAGATTTTATGGGGCCATTCCCTCCTTCATATGGTAATAGATACATCTTAGTTGGGGTTGACTATGTGTCAAAGTGGGTGGAAGCTATTGCAACTCCAACTAATGATGCTAGAGTGGTAGTAAAATTTTTGAAAAAATTTGTCTTGAGCAGATTTGGAGCTCCTAGGGCTATAATTAGTGATGGGGGTTCCCATTTTTGTAATAAGCAATTTGAGAGCTTAATGAGGAAGTATGGTGTAGTGCACAAGATAGCTACCCCATACCATCCTCAAACTTCAGGACAAGTTGAAATTTCTAACAGAGAGCTCAAGCATATTTTGGAGAAAACAGTGAACAATTCTAGGAAAGATTGGTCTATCAAACTAGATGATGCTTTATGGGCATATAGGACTGCCTACAAAACCCCTATAGGAACTACTCACTTGAGGTGGGTGTATGGTAAGTCTTGTCATTTACAATGGAGCTAGAACATAGAGCATATTTGGCCATTCGGACCTTGAATTTTGATCTTAAGCAAGTTTGGTGAGAAAAGGTTGTTACAACTTAATGAGCTTGAGGAATTGAGGATGGATGCCTATGAAAGTGCCCGTATTTACAAAGAAAGAACTAAAGTTTGGCATGATAAGCATCTGAGGAAAAAGGAATTCAAAGAAGGTGATTCAGTTTTGTTGTTCAACTCAAGATTGAAATTGTTCCCTGGAAAACTCAAGTCAAGGTGGACTGGTCCATATAGAGTTTTTAAGGTTTTCCCTTATGGAGCAATAGAAATTTGGAGTGAAAAATCTGGGAATTTTAAGGTCAATGGGCATAGATTGAAGCATTACATAACTGGAGACCCAATACTAGGAGCAAGCTGTTACAAGCTCTCCAATCCCTCACCTCTTTTCAGTGAAATTCATGAAAAGTCCAGCTAAGGACTATAAATTAGCCCTCTTGGGAGGCATCCCAAGTCCTTTTATTTTGCTTTTGTTGATTTACTTTCATTTTCATTAATTTTGTTTTTATCTTAAATCTCCCCAAATTCAATTTTTGACATTGTTAAATTTTGTCTCTTGTAGATGTAATTCAATGAAGAAGGGCTGGTGAACTATTTGGGAACTAATTCTTAACTAGACAAATTTAGTCCTTCAAAAGAATGATAAGCTTTTCTTTGCATATTCTGTGCAGGAGCTGAATTATAGTTCATGCAGAGTAAATGTTCATTCTGCAGCAAAAAGGGGTGTCTGCAGCAAAATGGCTCATGTTTTGATGAAGTTGGATGTATATCAATGGAGAAAGGTTGGTGAAGCTTTGAAATTGCTATCTGGTTTATGCAGAGCAGAACAATAAAATCTGCAGCAGATTACATGTGTTTTTGGTGAGGTTGGGTGGGTAATTTTCTAATATTTGTGCTTATAATGATATTATGGTGGTAAGTGAGTCATTTTTGCAGTTTTGAGCTTCTTTGGGTTGTAGGATACAAGGTAGAAATGCTGCATTTTCTTGGCGAATCTTGGAGAGTTCATTTCTCATTTGTGGTTAGATGCAACTTCATGCAAATTTTATGGAGTTTTATGTGCCAAATGTTGATTTGCAGAATTTGAGTCAAAATGGCATAGCTCTCAAAGGTCTTTTATGTAGGATCCATTTTTACATGCTTGTGTGATGCACTTTTGATGAACTTTGAATATATTGATGTGTTTTTGATGAAACTTCTCATGGTTTATGCTTCATGGAATTATATTTCCTCATTCTAGGGTATTTTTCACACTTGCAATCCATGTTCTATTGCATTCTTGATCTTGCTAACTTGTGCATAAGCAACTGCATAGCTTATGCAATCCTGCATAACCACAATTCTTGCCATTTTTCACCTTTATTGCAAGTGCATAAGCAGAGTGCATAGCTTATGCAACTCTGCATAACCTCATTTTGTCAAAATTCATATCTGTCAAAACTTGCATAAGGTGAGTGCATGACCTATGCACAATTGCATAACTTCAAATCCTTCATTTTCTCTCTCTGCCGAAGTTTGCATAAGGAAGGTGCATAAGCTATGCACTTCTGCATAACCAAAATTCCAAAGCTCCAATTCTGCCGAAGGTTGCATAAGCAGAGTGCATAACCTATGCACTTCTGCATGACCAAAAACCCAGAAAAATCATTCTTGCCGAAAGGTGCATAAGGAAGGTGCATAAGTTATGCACCTCTGCATAACCAAGATCTCCAAAAATCAATTCAGCCGAAGAGTGCATAAGCAGAGTGCATAACCTATGCACTCCTGCATAACCAGAAAACAGAAAATCCCAAAAGTTGCGAGACTGCATAAGCAATGTGCATAGCCTATGCATACGCATAACCAAAATTCTGAATTTCAAAACCTACCTAGAGTGCATAAGCGAGTGCATAGCTTATGCACTTCGCATGACCACCAACCAAAATTCAAAAAAATTGCGCAGAGTGCATAAGCAGAGTGCATAGCTTATGCACATCTGCATGACCCAAGTTTCTGAAAAACAATTCTTGCCGAGAGATGCATAAGGGGAGTGCATAACTTATGCACTCCCGCATGACTTCGCTCCTCACCATTTCAGGGTCACCGAAACATGCATAAGGACAGTGCATAACCTATGCACTTGTGCATAAGCACTTCTCTGAAAATTAAATCCTTTTGAAACATGTACAAAAGAGTGCACAGGTTATGCATAAATCATTTTCCCCTTATGCAGTCTCCTCAAACCCGATTCACATTCATTTTCGAAAAAAATTCCCACCACCTCCACTTCCCGACTCTTCACCCCCACGACCGCCCTTCATCCTCCATTTCTTCCGGCATTCTCGCCGTCTCTCTCCCATCTTCTCCACCAGCGCTCTAATCACGAAACCCTAAATCCCCCTACATTTTCATTTCCCCTATCTCTTCTCCAATCGACCATGGATTCCCCTCCACATTCCCGCCCCGCCTCTCCTCTTGAAGTCACTCCATTGTCTTCGATACATCCCCCTTCCAATCCTCCACCACAAACGACACCACCACCACCTCCATCAACAACATACAAACGCAAAATCCGATCCAAATCCGTGCGACCCATGTCCTCTGCTCCTCCTCTGTCCAAACGCAAAGACCCACCCACCCCATTTTCGGAGCCACCTCCTAAAAAGCCAAAAGCTCCAGCCTCTACACCTTCTTCCAGCAAAAAGACAATTTCAGCAACCCCATTTGTATCAAAGCTACCCTGGCCTCTCCCTGATACAATTCAAAAAGTCGCTTTCAAAAGACTCAAAGATAGAAGGGTACAACCTACTAGGTATATATCTGTTGATGCTCTACAATCTCTGGGTTTATTTGATAATGTAGTTGCATTTCTTGACGGTATGGGTTGGACAGAATTTGTGCATAAGCAAGAGGTAGTTTATCCAATTCTAGTTTTGGAGTTTATTTCTTCATTCTCTGCTACCCTCAACTTGCATGATGTAGACCATAAGCCAATTATGACATTTAGATGCTTGGGGCAAAATAGAGAGAGCATCATTGGATCAATTTCATAGCATTTTTGGTTTTGCAATTGATGGGTTCTTTAGAGTACCACATACTGGAGTAGAGGTAGCCAATAAGGGCATCTGGAATCCTGCCCAATTTTGGAGAATCATAACAAACCAACCCCAAACCTTCTCTGCTGGTAGGTCCAAAACATCCCAAATCCTTGACCCTGCACTTAGGTTTATTCATAGGTTGATGGCTAGCACCATATTGGGCAGAGGGACTAGTTACAGTCTGTGGGCAAATCTGAACTTTTATGTTATGGTGTGCATTTCACAAAGTTAAGGTGTCTCGTGTTACTTCTTTTGCGAACATGTCTTGCATATTGCCACCAAATCCATTGGTGACATTGTTTTGGGTGGACTCATCACTGTCATAGCCAAGCATTTTGGCTTTAATCCTGCAGAGCACTCAATCCCAGCACTTGAGGACACTTCCTATTTTGATACTGCACACTTAACCAAAACAGGGTTCCATTTATCATATTTTGATGATACTGGCCACCCTGCAGCAGAAACTGAGCCTATTGCACAACCAGAAACCCAACCTTTCACACCAGTCCCACAGCACCCTACTACCCCTACCCCACCCCCTCAGCCTACTCAGGACACTCCAGCTACCTCTGCTCAGCCCATTCCTCCTACAGCTGAACCTACCTCATCCACAGCACCTCCTCCATTCAACACTAAAGCCTTATTCACCTACCTCGACAGGCTTAGTGATGATATCTACTTTGTGGATAGGAAGCTTGACAGTGGTCTTGATACACTAAAGGATCGTCATGAGCAACTATTTGACCTTGTCATGGAAACCAGGGACAAACAGAAAGAACTGAAGGAAATGGTGAAGCAACTCATGATCTTCCTGGGCATGCCACCCCCACCTCCATCACCTCCTCCTGCACCATCATTTCGACAGCCGGCACCACTTAGCAACATCCTTGGACAAAGGAAAAACAATAGACATAGATTAGTGTTTAGTTTACTTTTGTTCAATCTTGTAGGACCTTTTCTTTGTAAATATGTTCAAACATTTATACTTTGTTTTGGATTTTGTTGATTTGCTCTGAATTAGTTTCTTCTAAATTCTGTTTCCTTTGAAGTTTTATTGAATAGCTATTACATTCGTCTTCTTTGATTTTTATTGCACTTATTGCCTTTTTGTACATATTTGCCCATACTGTCTATATTTCCATACTTTTCTGCTGGTTGTACATTTCCCCTTGCCAATTCCCATGCAGCAGTTTTTGTATACACTGCACAGCTATGAATTTCCTCATGCATAACCTTTGCATAGCCTGTGCAACCCTTTCTGCTACTTCTGCAGAACTGCACAGGTTGTATTTCCCTTATGCAACTGTCCTGCATAGCCTATGCAACATCTATTGCTTCTTATGCAGCACTGCATGGCTTATGCACCTTACCTATGCACATGTTACAATAAAGACTTAACTCTGCATAACTGTGCGACTTCTTATGCATCCCTTTAACTTGAATTCTCATACTGGTAACTCTTTCTTTTGTTCTTATTTTTACAATTCTGGTCAATATTATTTTATTTGAGTTTTTGATATCTTCTGTTTGAGACATTGAGGACAATGTCCAATTTTGAGTTTGGGGGTGCACATTTTGATTTTTAGCTTTATTTTTCACATTTTGAGTATAAGAGCATCTCATCCCATTTCATTTAGATATATTGTAAATATTTTACATATACATCCATACATACATATTCATTACACATTTACACACACATTATACATCACTTAGAAATTGTACAAATTGCATACAAATAGACTTCCTCCATTTAGTTCATGCATTACTCATTTTAGGAATCATACACCATGCATTAAAATCTTTTGCCAAATCCCTTGAGTATTGAAAATGTGCCTATGAAAGTGATTTGACTCACCTTTTAGTTGGGTTTGTGGATTGAAAGTTTCCTAAAAGGTGCAAGGTTTTGAAGTGTCTATCTCTTGCCTATATCTTCTTAGCCAAAAAGCCAACCAATTAGTCATTTGGAGGTGGAAGTGTTTAGAGGGAATTATTGGATATAAGGTAGTCAAATGATGTCTCACCAATCCTAGAACAAATTTTCTAAACCTTTCAAGGCGAAATACCAGCTTGTACTTGAAAAGAGAGATGATTAGGCATTCTTTGATTTAAACCTTCTCATTTTAAACCTTTGGCCCTTTTTCCCAACTAAAATTTATCCTTGCAAACCCCTTTGAGCCTTTTTACCCCTAATTTTTCTTGAAACCCTTATTATTACCTAGCCAATGAACCAAACACTCCAACCCTTTTCATGAGAATAATATTGAATATTAGGTACACTTTCTAAAAAATAAAAATAAAAAAAAAAAGAGAGAAGAAGTGCTTGTCATCTTGTAAAAGTGCTAGTATATGTGCTTTTCACTATTGCCATTCAAAATGAAAGAAATCCACCCAAAGTATTAAAAGAAATGAGTTTGGGGGTGGCATTTTTAGGGACAATCATCAAAAGAAAATGCAAAATACAAGTCTAAAGTATCAAAATGTCCCTCCATTTTTATGTGTTTTGTAAACTATGCTAGCACTTGACAATTCTCATTGTGTACTTCTCTCCTCCATATATACAAAAAAAAAAGAAAAAAAGAAGAAAAAGAAAAAAATTATAATAAAATAAGAAGTGTACCTTATGTTTAAAAATTGAAAATATTCTCATGCTTTGAATACTTTTTACCCATCTTTCTTCTTAGCCTCATTTTAAACCCCATGGCCTCATTACATCCCTAAAAAGACCTTTGATCTCTTGATAGTACTTGCTACATTAGTGGAGATAGGAGTAGGGAATTTGCCTATGGGATTGGAAAACTATTCATCCATTCATTCAATTCTATCATTCCATGTTGAGATACTTTGGTTATCAATTGTCCTAGAATTCTTTTTGAGCATGACTATCTCTTTTGATTTGTTGGTTTGGGGATTTTGAATGATAATTGACTTGATGGCTAAGCGGTGAAAGCTTGGATAAGCATTAGATTCTTTGCATTTTGAAGGATGGGTATATGGATTGCTGGTATGGCTGAAGGTGTGTTAAGTTACTTTAATAGGTGATTTTCATAGTTCTTTGGATAAGGCACCCCTAAAAATTTTTTGCATTTTATTTTAAAGTTTGCTTGAGGACAAGCAAAAGCTTGAGTTTGGGGGTATTTGATGCATACATTTTGCATAATCATTTAGGTTTAATTTCATAGCTATTTTATTTGATTATTAGTCACTTTTAGCTAATTTCATTAGTTATTTAGTTAGTTTTCCATAATTGTCAATTTTGGATTAATTTGTAATTTTTACTTTGTTTTGTAGGAAAAATGGTGTTTTTGAAGGACTAAAGAGAATTTTGCCATTGAGGAGTGTCTTCTACAGCAAAAAGATGTCAAAAACAAGTTTTCAAGCTGAAATATGCATTGACCAAACTGTGCATAACTTGCCGCATAAGCTATGCAGATCTGCATAAGGAGAAAGATCACTGTTCGAACCAGTTAAATGTGCATAAGGAGACTGCATAGCTTATGCACATTCTCGCCTCCCTTATGCACATTCACGAAATTGTGCATAACCTATGCACCAAGTCATGCAGCTTCGCATAAGTGACCCAGAACCAGCCGAAAACTGCATAAGGGACTGCATAACTTATGCAGTCCACTTATGCAGTCCCATGAAGAGTTCATTAATGAGTGGCGTGAGATTCCTCAAATAATTCCTCCTAGAACATACCATTTTAGGGCTCCATGTCAGAAAAATGCTATAAATAGTCCCATTTTCTCATTTTAGAAGAGAGGCAAGGAGAAAAGAAGAAGAGGAGAAGAGAGGCAGAATTTGAGGAGTCATTTTCACCTTCCACACCATTTTTAACCAAGATTTGCAGATTTCTTCCTTCCTTTACATTTTTCTACATTTATAGTGTTTAATTTCTTACTTAGTAGCTTAGATTAAAGCTTTTTTTCCCTTTAAACTCATCATATCTTGTAATCATTATGGATAGTGAGTAGTTTACTTTTGATTCTGGAGTAAGGGTTGTAATATTTGAGATATTTTGAGGATTTTGATTGGGTAATCCATATTTTGTGGTCTTAATGAGTTTTATTCATTTCTTGTATGCTTAATGACATGCTTAATGTAGGATCCCATTGAGTAATGTTCTTAATCCATGGTTGAAGCACCGAAAGGAGAAGGCCTTGTGATAGATAATCAGGAAATTGGACTTAATTAACTTAGACCTAGAAATAGGCTAAGGATTAAGAGGATTCATAGATTAATTAAAGAACTTAATGGGTCTTAATTAATTCTAACTCCACGAAAGTAGGATTAGTTTGATTAAGGCACTCTTTGTCTCACTCGAAAGGGAATTCAAAGGATTTAAGAATTAATCTCCTTAAAACCCATTAGTTTCACAAGATTGGATAACCAATTTAAAATCCCAAAATAGCTCGAATATAAAATCCCGAACTCCGGAATCGCCTTTTTACCATTGTTAATTTCTAATCGAATTTAATCATTTGCCAATTTAAATATTGCCATATTTGAACTTGCTTATTTCTATTTGATGCAATTTTAGTTTAATTAATACATTGTTGAATAGAATATTAATTTTGCACAATTAGATTTCACACTCCATTACCCATTAATTCATCATTTTAATCTCATAAATACTTCAATTTAGTCAACTTTTATATCAAAAATTCAATCATTAACACAACTCCTCGTGGGATCGATATTTTTCTATACTACTTGTACGACCCGTGCACTTGCGGTTGGGACGCAACAAGTAGCTCTAGAAAGGCAAGAGACTAACGTAGTCTCAGATTACATTCTCAAGGTACGAGAGATTATATTCTTAAAAATGAGCACTATTTTTTAATACTCTTGGTATATCTAATAATTAATTTTAGTGTAGAGCTCACTTGAGTATAATGATATATCAAATAATTAGCCTTAGGTAGAGCCCACTTGATATAACTTTGCCCCGTCCCTCATGAGCGCCTATTATTTAAGGTTTGAATGAGACTTGGAATGAATGGGTATAGTTGGGGGTTGATCAGTACAATTTAACTTCTCATATTTGCTTTAATTGTAAAATGGCACTAATGAAAAATAAAAATGGTAAGATCCCTTTGATGGAGCTTTTTACCTAATGTGTTGACCCCGTGTAGCTCAAAATGAGCATTGATTTTGATGATAACAAAACTCAAAGAGAATCTATCTAACCCAACTTTAAAGTGATGTGTAGATTCTTTATCTTATTCTTAAAGTTTCTTTGAAGTTGCATCTAAGGAGAAAGGATACTCAAAGGCATTTCAAGACAAATCCAAAATAAGAAAAGAACAAGACTATGGAAGCCAAGACTCAAGAAAAGGTATGAAAGGCATAGTGTTTGAGATTGAGTCTTAGATCTTTTGTGAAAAGAATGGATGGGAATTTAGTCATATGGAGCTCAAAAATAAAATTTTAATTTCTGATTACTTTTTCTCATCATGACCTTGGACACTACTATTGAAACATTTTTTTTAAGGTCTAAATCTTTTTACATTGCAAGTTGAGACATGCAGTTGTTGACTTAGTTTGCTAACTGGTTTGCTAAATTTTTTAGTTTGCTAATGAGTTTGCTAAAAACGTTAGTTTACTAACCAGTTTACTGACTGCTACTAAAATTTCATTAGTTTGCTAATTTATCAGAGCTGCTCAACTTCGCACAAAAGGACAAAATAACGGCTATTTTGTCTTGGGCAGTGTGTATAACGTTCCAAAAGGGTTTCAAACGGTCTAAAATGATTTGGGACTATAAATACACCTTCCTTACTTCATTTACATTTGATGAAAGCCTACATTTGAACTCCAACATTGATTTTTCATTTATTGCTTTCATTCAAGAGCTTTAAAGATTTTGAGCTTCCATTGGCAAATCAACTCATCTCTTCTTTATAGTTTGATTTGTATTGAGTAAGAGTGAGTGTTACAATATTGAATTGCATTTAAGAGAGGTTGTACAAGCACCTATTGAAGCTTGAGAGAGTTAGTGCTTGTGATAGCACTTGTGAAGGTTTCAAGCTACCTTGCTAAAAGGCTTGGTGTTGAAAAGTTGTAAAGGGCTTTTGGTCTCTTGCCTTCAAAAGAGCAAATAGTGGAGAGAAGACTCAAAGAGGGTTCTTTGAGAGAGTGGATGTAGGCTAGTTAAGCCGAACCACTATAAAAATCATTGTGTTTGATCTCTCTAACCTTTACCTCTTTACTTTTGTGCAACTTAAATTTTTTTCCTTATATACATGATATTGAATGTTGGTTAAATAGATTGAATTGATAAATTTGTGGACATATTGAGTGACTTGAGAAATTAGTTATACATTGTATGATACATGCTTTGTTAGTTATTGCCATATACATTGATTGAGGCTTGAATTGCAACTTAGGAACACATTGTTGAAGCACATAGTACTTTCATTTTATTTAGAGAAGCACCTAGTTGAACAAAGCCACAATTTTTCATTAGGCTACAAGCAAGGGCCGAAAAATTGTTAAAGTCCAATTCACCCCCCTCTTGGACTATTTTGGGACAACAGAATGAGTATATTTTGAAAACAAAATTACTAAAAGAGGGTTAGTTTTAGAAAAATTATTAATAAGCAGTGAATTTTATTGAGGTGAAATGTGCAGGCAAAACTTGTTTATTAATTATACAATATAAAAATAATATTTTAATATTAAAAAATAAAAAATAATTAAATATTAAAAAAATGGTGCATGCAATCAAATGAGAGAGTTTGAGCTAATGTGAGCTTAAATCAAAATTTATTGACTAAATTGAATTAAAAATTAAAAATAAACTAAATTGAACATTGCTAATAAGTATAGAGAGCAAATTGAGTTTTATTCCTTAAATTTTATGTGGCATTAATTAAGGTTATATTTATTATTTTTATTGTTAATAATAATTGAAAATTTTTTACATATTTTTTAAAATATGCTAGCTTAGAAAATTTAAACATATTAATTTTTATAATCTTCACTAGCACAATGTTAGAATAACAATTAATTTGTTATTATAATGAAATTTTCTGTAAATAATTAATTTGATTTTTTTTATTGTATATGATGAACTTACTAACTTGCATAATCCTAAAAAAATCAATTGGAATACAATAATTTTTCCCTAAGAATATGTTATATAATAACACGAAATAAAATTATAATTATAATGAATATATAAATTAAGATGACTATTTAATTAAGTCATGTTTCATAATTAGGTCTCTTCATGTATTGTCTCGGTCAAAGAACTTAATGCCGATCTCTGTCTTTTGATATTTTGGGTCATCTTGTATATCATGAGGTTGATTATGAGTCATTGTTAATTGAACTTCAGATTATCCATGTTTTCGTCCCTATGAATCTACTCTTGAATTTATATTTTTTTTAATATTAAAATATTATTTTTTATATTATATAATTAATTAAATAAAAACATCAAAAATTTTATTTTTTTATTATTCAATATTATTAATTAAACTAAAAATATAAAAAAATTATTTTTATATTTTCATATATAATTAATTAAAAATAAAAATTATAATAATTATACTAAATTAAATTGAAAAATAATAAATATATATTTTTTATTTTCATATAATTAATTAAAATTAAATTATTATAATTAATTTTAATTATTTAGAAAAATTATTTTTTATATTTTCATGTTTTTAATTTAAAAATAGAAAATTATAATTAAATAAAATTAAAAATATAGAAATATTATTTTCTATTTCCATATTATTAATTAATATTAAAAAAGTAAAATATAAAAAATTGCAATTAAACGAAGCTCCCTTTGATATGCATTTGCTTTAACTGAAATTATTGTTTTAATGGAAAGAGTGATTCAATTTGCTTATTCATTATACTGAAATTGAATATTGAATTTTCAATTTTATATTTTTTTTGAGAAAATACCCACACATATTTAGTGATAGAAATTAATCACCATTAAAACATGATAATAAACGGCACACATGCATGCTTCGCTGATAGTGTGGCACTCGAAGCGCCAATCCGATACGTGAATCAAGGTGAACCCATGATCAATCACGGACACTCACACACAGTCCCGATACGTGGATCAGGGTGAGCCAATGATCAATCACAGACATTCACACACTGATGTTTTTATTTTTTTATCGAAGAAAAAAAAATACACGCATACGAATTTCAGTGATAGGAATGGCTTAGTAATGAACTTACCCTCAGCTGTCGGTTAGCTTTTAAAGCTATTGCATGGCAGATGCAACGATCACCTTAATAGAACCCTCAACAAGGGGATTAGCGAAGGGGATTATCATTGAGCTTTGTAGAATTGTTTTCATAACCTCCAAAGTAGTTAGAGTTGGTGGTCTGTTTTATCCACTCATGTTACATAGCAGTGGAGCCTGGCGATTTAATTTCCTGACAGTCATGGACGGAGGGGGCAACGGGGGTATTGGTCCCCTGAAATTTTAAAAATTTTTAGGGGTATATTGATAATTTTTTAAAAATAAATATTTTATAAAATAATTTATACTTTAATACTTAATATTTCGTGAAGTATATAATTCAATTCATATATTTTCAAAATCAAACAAATTAGTTTCTTACTTTATAATCTATTAATAAAATAATTTATACTATATTATTAAAGTAAGTTTTAATTTAATGGCATAATTACTTAGAGATAAGGGGCTATGGTGCCTCCCACAAGTTTCTAAAATTAAAAAATTACCTATAAATTTAATGTTTTATTTTTTTTTAAAAAAATTACTATTTACCCTCTATAATTTTTATTTTAGTATTTTTTTACACAATTATTATTTGTTCCTTTAATATTTTTATCTTTGTGTAAATTCCATTCATAGTTTAATTTGATATCTTAATATTTTATATTTTTATTTTAGTACATATATTTTTATAAAAATTTCATTTGTTTCTTATTAATATTTATTCATTTCCCTCAAATGATAGATTCCTAGTTCCGTCTCTATTTTAATTGAATTAATTAAATTTTTATCATTTTGATGAAATCAGTAACTTAATCGTTGTATTCTCATGAACAAATAAGATAGTTTCTCACTTTTTAAATTATATAGATATGTGTGTGTGTGAGAGTATGATAAAATATATCTAAATTTATGATGGTTAAAATAATTTTTTATATTTTTTTAATTAAATTTACTTTTTATTATTGTTTTAAAAAAATAAATTTGAGATAAATTAGACAAGTTTTTTAATTTTAGATCATCGTAATAATTCATAATATAACACATTTATTATATTTTTGAATTAACAATACTTTTATTTAATTTTTAGCAAGTCATTTTATTAAAAAAAATTAAGGTGTTTAATTTTATTATTATAGATTAATTGTAATAACATATTAACTCTTGTAAAAAAATTTGTCATTAATTTTTATTTATTTAATAAATAACAAATTTAATCGGGCCCAAAACTAAATTCTTGGCTCCGTGACGGTTGGCAGTTATATGTTATATCCAGGCTCGAAATTCAACACGTTCAAAAATTTGTACCAAAGCCATGAAGGTGACGGACCACACAGCAGAGTGCATTACTGGGATAATAATGTTTTACTCGATCATTGGCTGCAATAATGATATGAGATAATGATGATGATGCTTTTCTCCGTCCCTGTATAAGTCGAACCAAATGTTCAATGCGTCATAAATCCATATTTACCAGCAAGCCAGGGTAGGTGTAGCCCATGAAATTGAGCGACTTCTTCCAATATTGAAATAAGCAAATACTTCATTCTTCTAGTAAGGTGACTACTGTATCAAGTTAAACGACACTGGGAGATAAAAATGGAGATAAGTGATGTAAGTAGAGTCATTAGCAGTGAACGAATACGCAGTTTCAATGGTTTGACAAACAATACCATGGAAGTTTTCCCCAAGTCTTCCCATCACGTCCAAGATGATGAAGAAGCGCTCAAATGGGCTGCTGTGGAGAGATTGCCTACGTATTTACGTGTAAGGAGAGGTATACTTAATGAAAAATTGGTTGATATAAATGGGATTGGATTAGTAGAGAGAAGGGATCTGTTGGAAAGGCTCGTGAAAATTGCAGAGCAAGATAATGAGAAATTCTTGTCGAAGCTCAGGGATCGCATTGAGCGGTATATATGTTTTAGGTTATATATATCTAATAGTTCTAGCTTCAAAGATATAAATGTTCATCATTTTTTTTTTTTGAAATACAGAGTTGGACTTGATATGCCAACCATTGAAGTCAGGTTCGAGCATTTAAATGTTGAAGCACAAGCTTATATTGGCAGCAGAGCATTGCCTACAATCTTCAACTTTTCCATTAATTTGTTAGAGGTATAAATTAAAACTTCATGATCAATATTGATCATGTCTGCTTTCTTGCAAGTTGTAATGGCTGCATGTAATTATAAAACTCGCTCACCACATTTACTGGCTCTTCCTGAAGGGATTCTTGCATCGTCTCCACATACTTCCGAGCAGAAAGAAACCATTACCAATCCTTCGTGATGTTAGTGGAATCATCAAGGCCCGAAGGTGAGAACAAGGTTTAGCAAATTCTGCCAGGAGTTAAGTTTTATCTCATAACAGCTATTAATTAATCCAAACTTTGCAGAATGGCCCTACTTTTAGGCCCGCCAAGCTCAGGCAAGACCACGTTACTATTGGCTTTGGCTGGAAAACTGGGTAAAGATCTCAAAGTAAGGATATAGAAATTCATCCATGGCATAAACTTAGCTTTCCTGGGAAAGTGCTAATTAGCTTCATGATCTGATATATTGCAACTTTTTGTGAAATCCCAGTTTTTAGGAAGAGTTACGTACAATGGACATGGAATGGAAGAGTTTGTGCCGCAGAGAACAGCAGCTTATATAAGTCAATATGATCTTCATATACCAGAAATGACTGTAAGAGAAACTCTGGCTTTCTCTGCAAGATGTCAGGGGGTTGGACCTCGTTATGGTCAGGAAAAACGCCATTAATTCTTTCGATACAATCCTCAGACAAGTAAAAAAGTTATGGAAGGGCTTGAATTAATCGTTCATTATTGAATTGTAAAATTATGCAGAAATGCTAGCAGAATTATCAAGAAGGGAAAAGGCCGCGAATATCAAACCAGACCCTGATATTGACGTCTACATGAAGGTGAGAAGACAACTAAATTAGAATTATCTTTCAGATATTCATAGCTTAAAGAGTTAAAACTCATATCAATTTTCATGCCCTGGAATTTTGCAGGCAGCAGCTCTAGAAGGGCAAGAGACCAATATAGTCACAGATTATTTTATTAAGGTACAATATGCTCTCCTTGCTGGGAGATTATTAGGTGCAGTCGGTATACATATACATCTCTTTAAAAAATCATGAGTTTTACATATTAAAATTATGAATAATTAATTTTTTATCTCGATGTATTCAATAATTAGGAAAATTTTTGCTTAAAACCATTTCATTATATATTCAAGACATAATTATGTGAGACTCATATATTTAATAAATACATCCTACCATACATCTTTTATCTGGAATTGATCATAGACCAGTTTTAAATAAGAAAAATCTCCAATAATTAAAATTTTTATCTATGAAATCATTGTACATATAACGATTTAATTATAATTTTTTATTATAATAAGATACACATGAAATTTACCATAATCAATAATTACAATTACCATAATCAATAATTACAATAAAACTATTATACATACATCTATTTTATTTTATAATTTTTTCAATTATTAACATTCTTTGGAATTGTGGTTACGATGTCAAAACGCTATTTTTTAGAAAAGATTATAAATTATTATTTTTAAAAAGTTATTTTAAATATTATTGAATAAAGTTAGTCATGGATGCGGCTACTATAAACTTGTTGTTATAAGAAGAAGCCCATATACTCTTAGATGAAATATATATTATTACTTTGTTTGTAAAAAAATAATTTATAAGAAAAAAAATTTAATTTAATTCTTATACAATTATATGATTTTTTTCTTGAATTTTTTTAAATAAATTATTTTAAAATTAAAAAAATTAAATTCTTTTACCTATTTCCCCTGTTTCAAAATTACAATTTACAAAAATTTAATTCAATTAATTTTTTTTAAATCCTCATGGTTGAAAGTGAAAAGAATTTAATTATTTTTATTTTAAAAAATTATTTTAAAAGAAATAAAAATCAAGTCAAAAATAAGATGATTATATGAAAATTGAATTAAATTCTTTTCTTATAAAATTTTTTTTTCCTAAACCAAAGCCATTACTTTTCTAAATATAAAAATTAACAAAAAAAATTAATTTAATTGAATTTTTATAAATTTTAATTTTCAAGTAAGATTATAAGATTCAGGTTAATTTAAATGTACACGTAATTGAAATAATGAGTATGTTAATCTATACGAATTTCGGTGTAAATATTTAATTTAAGAGCCTTAAACTTGCTCTTATGTAACTTTATAATAGTTGCAATTTTAATTATTTTAAAGTTTTTATGATAAAAAAAATACATTTAATTTTAACTTAAAATTTTAATGTCTTATAATTAATACATTTTAAAAAAATTATTTTTCTTTAAACAGCTTAAATAATAGTGCTAAATCCGATATGACTCGGTATAATTTATCCACACTAAACTCCATTTATTTTACGAAAAATATTTTTCTGAAAAATATTTTTCACTTGAAGCTCTCAGAAAAATAGATAAATAGAAAATATTTTCTTGATCAAGGTAAAAATTAAGTAATTTTTAAAGAAAATAATATTTTTTTAAGAAAATAGCTCAACTCAACTCAACTACACTTTTATTCAAAAAATTTAGGGTTGTCTATATGGATTCTCTTTCTACACTCAAAACGATTTTGAGTTAAATTCTCGGAAATATGGAATGCTTCTAGGTTATGTTGTACTACTTTCCTCCAACTTAGTTTAGGTTTACCCATTATTTTCTTTCTATCCTCTATCCAACTGTGCTCTACTTGTCTAACTGAAGCATCATATGTCTACGCTTCATATGACCAAACCAGCTCAATCTCCCTTCTCTCAACTTATCATCCGCCTCAATCTCACTTCTCTCAACTTATCCTCAATTGGTACCACTCCTACTTTTCTTTAATACTCTCATTACGGATTTTATCTAGTCCAGTATGGCTACTCATCCATCTTAATATTCTCATCTCCGCAACTTTTATATTAAACACATACGACTCTTTCAGTGACTAACACTCACTACCATATAACATGGCCGGTCGTATAGCTGTACGATAAAATTTTCCTTTTGACTTATTAGAAATATTGCGATCACATAAAACTCTTGTGGCATATCTCCACTTCAACCATCCGACTTTAATCATATGACTAACATACTCCTCACATCCCCCATCTACTTGAAGGACTGAGCCGAGATATTTAAAGTGATTACTTTGTGACAGTATCACTCCATCCAAACTAACTCCTTCCCTATCATCTATCAGAACTATATTATCCGCAAACATCATGTACCAAGGGATACTCTTATTAAAATAAAAATAAAAAATTTATTTTTTAAATTTTAATAATCTTATTAAAATAAAAAAAAATTTATATATACATTAAATAAATAAATATTATTAATTTAACATTATAATTAAATAATTAAAAAATATTTTTTTAATACAAATTATTTTTCTTGAAACAATCAGAATCTAAACCGATATATTTAATCTTTCCAAATTTAATAAATCTTAATCACTAGAAAAAAATCAAAACCTTTACAATAATTGCGAATTTCTTTTTATAAGGTTTTTCTAAAAAAAAAAAAAAATGGAGGTTGCTGGCTGGGAGTGTCTTAGAACTCCCTAAACGCTGCCGTTTGACAGTAATAGCTCTTCATCTTTTCTCTCGTTCAACTGAAAATCCGCAAATTTATGCAAGCCTACAGCCTCCTACCGTAGCCGATAAGCCTTAAGCGAGGGCAATGAGAGCGGACAAGAGACATTCCCAACTGGTGTAGGGTGAATACAATGGATACCAAATAAAAAACGAAAATTATAACCTAAATTGATAATGGGATGGAATTGAAAATGCAGTTGAGGATTTTTATGATTAAAAAATTTGCAGATTTTAGGACTTGAAGTATGCGCTGATACCATGGTGGGCGATGAAATGATACGAGGCATCTCTGGCGGACAAAAGAAGCGACTCACAACTGGTAATCAAACTTCTTAACGACCCATTTACATTCTTTTAGATATCAGTTTGAGTGTGATGCTGTTAGTTGCAGTGACTTGCTGCACTAATCTTTATATATCTTATTATCTTCTCTTATGGTCTATGCAATGCAGGAGAGATGCTGGTTGGACCAGCAGGAGCACTTTTCATGGATGAAATATCAACTGGCTTGGACAGTTCAACAACTTTTCAAATTGTTAACTCACTCAGGCAATTAATCCACATTCTCAGCGGAACTGCGCTTGTCTCTCTTCTCCAGCCAGCACCAGAAACATATGATCTTTTTGATGATATAATTCTCCTATCTGATGGACAAATCGTGTATCAAGGTCCACGCGAAAATGTGCTTGAGTTTTTTGAATACATGGGATTCAAATGTCCTGAGAGGAAGGGAGTTGCTGACTTCTTACAAGAAGTAAATTGTCTAACAGCTTTGTTTCTGTGAAGGAATTTGCTGAAACATAATATCAATCTCTAGAATATGTTCAATTTTTTATCGGCTTTTCTTGTTGGAATGCATTAGGTAACGTCAATGAAAGACCAAGAGCAGTACTGGGTACATAAAGATTTGCCTTACAGCTATGTTTCTGTGAAGGAATTTGCTGAAGCATTTCAATCATTTCACGTTGGGAGAAAACTTGGTGATGAACTTGCTACACCATTTGACAAGTCCAGTTGCCATCCTGCTGCTCTAACAACTAAGAAGTACGGTATCAACAAGAAGGAGCTCCTGAAAGCATGCTTTTCAAGAGAACTTCTGCTCATGAAGAGGAACTCATTTGTCTACATTTTCAAAATTACCCAAGTGAGTAGCACTATATTCTTTCGTGGAAATTAGGGCCCAGATGAGCAGTATTCACTATTCAGAAATGAACTTGTGTATTTGAAGAATCTTATTTCAAATCATGAAATAAAAGAGATTACCTACAAGCTGAAATTCTGAATTTAGGGTGGGACAGTGCATAATTAATTGTTCTTCTTTCCTTTCAGCTTATTATTATGGCTCTTTTATCAAGTACAGTATTTCTGAGATCGGAATTGCACCGTGACACATTAACAGATGGAGGAATTTATCTTGGTGCTCTTTTCTTGACTGTTGTTACCATAATGTTCAATGGGTTCACAGAGCTTGCACTGACCATCATTAAACTTCCTGTCTTCTACAAGCAAAGAGATCTTCTATTTTACCCTTCATGGGCATATGCTCTACCCACATGGATTCTCAAAATTCCAGTCACCTTTGTCGAAGTTGCTATATGGGTGATCATAACTTACTACGTTATAGGCTTTGATCAAAACATTGAAAGGTGGGAAATGGAAATCTTCAATGGATTTTTTTCCCTAATGTTTGGAACTGATGTTTTTCCAGAATTTATTTTCCTTAATTGCAGGTTTTTCAAGCAGTACTTGATACTACTATTTACAAACCAGATGGCGTCAGGTCTATTTCGTTTGATGGCAGCATTAGGAAGAAATATAATCGTTGCTAACACTTTTGGATCGTTTGCATTACTTGCAATACTGGTTTTGGGTGGATTCATCTTATCACGAGGTGAAATTTATATTTATACAACATTATTTCAGAAATTTGTCCTCCTGATGTTACTTAAATTCTGAAGTTGAAGTCCTCATTGTTTTGCATCAGATGACGTGAAGAAGTGGTGGTTATGGGGTTACTGGGTCTCACCTTTGACATATGTGCAAAATGCTATATCCGTGAATGAATTTCTTGGGAAGACTTGGAGACATGTAGCCGTCGTTTCCTTAAAAGTTTTACTGAGGAATGGATATGAAAATTTCATTAATAATAATACTATATATTGTGGATAGTCATGTGAAAATGCTTGTGTTGCAGGTTCCTCCCCACTCTACAGAGCCACTAGGAGTTGGTCTCTTGAAGTCTCATGCAATTTTCCCTGAAGCATATTGGTATTGGATTGGAGTAGGAGCTCTAATTGGATACATTTTTCTATTCAATTTCCTTTACACTTTAGCCCTAAAAAATCTTGATCGTAAGTGTCCATTTTATGTGTTTTCAATTTTGAAATTTGGGGCCAATGTTTTGATGATTGAGCTGGTTGCAGCATTTGGGAAGCCTCAGGCAACACTGTCAAAAGAGGCCTTAGCTGAGCAAAATGCTAATAGAACTGGAGAGTTTAATAAATCATCAACAAGTGGAAAGAGCTCTTTGGGTGTGTCACCAGACTTTCCCTTCTTTTTTTTTTTTTTTTTTTTTTGTCACATGAATCTAGTTGCAAGCTAACCACTATGAAACTGATGCAGAAAGAGGGAATGAGAGCCAAAGAAGTATCTCATGTATCTCATCCAGCACACTATCTGCAAGAAGTATCTCATGTATCTCATCCAGCACACTATCTGCAAGAGTGGACAACTTCAGCAATGCTAATCAGAGCAGGAAATGGGGAATGGTTCTCCCATTCCAACCCCTTTCTATGGCTTTCAATGAAATAAAATATGCTGTAGACATGCCACAGGTACCTCAGGCTTTAATCAAGATCATGAAAGAACAACTGAAATATTTAACTTTTAGGAGAGTTGAGAAATTCTTAAGTTTGAAGTAGTTGAATTTCCTACTTTTAAATGGTTTTACCATTGTCATCTATCATTATTTTTCTCAATCATTCTTTTAGTAAGCAAATTGTGAAAAGCCTGATGCATTGGGACAAATGCTATTTAATTACAGTGGAATTGCTGAATATGCCTGCATCATTAATTTCTATCTTACTTGCAGGAAATGAAAGCTCAAGGTATTCCTGAAGATCGTTTAGAACTTCTTAAGGGTATCACCGGTGCTTTCAGGCCAGGAGTCCTAACAGCGCTTATGGGTATTAGTGGTGCTGGCAAGACAACTCTTATGGATGTTTTGGCTGGAAGAAAAACAGATGGTTATATCAAGGGAAGCATCTTAATATCTGGGTACCCAAAGAACCAAGAAACTTTTGCTCGTATGTCAGGATACTGTGAGCAAACAGATATTCACTCTCCACATGTTACAGTCTATGAGTCATTGCTTTATTCTGCTTGGCTTCGACTATCCCCTGAGGTTAATTCTCATACAAGAAAGGTACATTTTGATAATTTTTTACCTTTTCTTATATTTACTGGACAGCTTAGAGGAATTAAAGCAATGGCATTAAAACTGAAGGCTGCCCATCATCATAAATAAGAACAAAAGTCAGACAGAAATCAAGAAACAGGATAGTATTTTTGTTCTGTTCACACATTATATTATTGAAGCTAAACATAGTTGATGGACTGCAGGTGTTCATTGAGGAAATTATGGAGCTTGTGGAGCTGACCTCTTTAAGAGAAGCACTTGTAGGATTGCCTGGTGTGAACGGTCTTTCAACTGAGCAGCGCAAGAGGCTGACGATTGCAGTTGAACTTGTCGCCAACCCATCTATAATTTTCATGGATGAGCCAACCTCAGGCCTTGATGCCAGGGCAGCTGCCATAGTTATGAGAACAGTTAGGAACACAGTAGATACTGGGCGAACTGTGGTGTGCACAATACACCAGCCAAGCATTGACATATTTGATGCTTTTGATGAGGTCAGGCGTATTTTTCATCATCAAGAAATTTCTGTCCCATTCAAGTACTAATTTCTGTATTACCACTTTGCAGTTAATTTTATTGCAAAGGGGAGGTGAAGAAATTTATGCAGGTCCAATAGGCCACCATTCTTGCCATCTGATCAAGTATTTTGAGGTTAGTGTAATAGATGTTTGATAATGAAAATTGTTGCATTCTTTCCCCCATTTAGTGCTTATCTGATGAATTTGAGGACTTACAACATTATAAGGACATTGAGGGAGTTCCTAAGATCAAGGGTGGTTGCAATCCTGCAACATGGATGCTGGAGATTACTTCAGCAGCACAGGAAGCTGCTCTTGGGATTAACTTTGCTGATATTTACAAGAACTCAGAACTATACAGGTCAGTCACCTTAACTTTGATGAAATTATCTGTAGCAGTAACATTATTTTGTGGTAATACTGGTATAGCTAATGAGAATAGTTAATTCAAACATCATAATCTACCCAAATTTGAAAGGAGAACTTTAAAGTCTGATAAGATTAAATCACTGTTTGTTGCACAGCTCATTATGAAGTTACTAATGTGGATGTATTGGTTAATAATTCAGGAAAAACAAAGCTTTGACCAAGGAAATAAGTACACCTCAAACAGGTTCAAAAGATCTGTACTTCCCAACTCAATACTCACAGCCTTTCTTAACCCAGTGTGTGGCTTGTCTATGGAAGCAGCATTGGTCATATTGGCGAAACCCATCATATACTGCAGTGAAACTCTTGTTCACAACGGTAATAGCTTTGATGTTTGGAACTATATTCTGGGATCTGGGATGCAAAAGGTACAGGGAAATGCAACATACTATTTGTATTAAGGCTAAATATTTTTCGTATTTCACTCTCTAACTCGTGTGAATTTGTAGAAGAAGGCAACAAGATATCTTTAATGCAATAGGTTCTATGTATGTCGCTCTTCTCTTCATAGGAGTACAGAATACTGTATCTGTGCAGCCAGTTGTGGCTATAGAGAGAACAGTCTTTTACAGAGAAAGGGCAGCTGGAATGTACTCTGCATTGCCATATGCCTTTGGACAGGTAAATTGATTGCTTTACTTATTTTTCATATTCTGTTAGCTGAGGAAGACTCATGAAATCATGAATTGAATGTGCTATTTTATACAGTTAAAAAGTTTGGGGACATTTCCCTTTGCTGTGATTACTCAGTTAAAAGTTTGGGCATATTTCCCTTTTCATGCAACCATTTGCTCTTACTTTCAGGTTATGATTGAGCTGCCATACGTTTTTATCCAAACTATCATATATGGGGCCACAGTTTATGCCATGATTGGATTTGATTGGACAACAAGCAAGTTCTTTTGGTATATCTTCTTCATGTACTTCACCTTCTTATACTTCAGTTTCTATGGGATGATGACCACAGCCATTACACCCAACCACCAAATTGCTGCTGTAGTTGCATCTGCTTTCTATGCAATATGGAACCTTTTCTCAGGATTTATTATTCCGTTACCGGTAACATCCTGTGATCTTATTATTTTCTTCTATCTATTATCAAAAAGAGCTCTAATTAAAGAGCATAAACATGTTCATGACAGAGGATTCCTGTCTGGTGGAAATGGTACTATTGGTCTTGCCCGGTAGCTTGGACCTTATATGGATTGGTTTCTTCACAATATGGAGACATAAAGGACACGTTAGACACTGGTGAAATGGTGGATCATTTTTTAAGGAGACATTTCGGGTTTAGACATGACTTTGTTGGAATCGCTGCAGTTGTCGTTGTTGGAATCTCTGTGCTCTTTGGATGCATCTTTGCCTTATCTATCAAATTATTCAATTTCCAAAAAAGATGAGGCCTTTTGTGTATGTAAATGTAAAGGAAATTTTCCACTACCTCAACTTGCAATGTTGATTTTGTTCAAGTTGAAATGTGGTGGATGTTGATTTTCCTCTGCCTCACTTTATTAGTGACTATTTAGTTACTGGAATAGGATTTGATTTATATGGCCAACTTAAAAGACCCTTATGATATGTAAGAAGGAACACTTGTTGAATATATTCTATTAAAATAAAAACATAATCCTACTCTAGATTTTCTCTTATTAGTTCTCTCTTCCTTCTTTACTTTTGCCCTCTTTCTATTCATTTTCTCACAATCCAAACACTGTAATTAGACATTTCGAGACATAATGTTTAACCATTCTGGCATTGACAGTGAATGATTCTAATATTGTCATTGAATTGATCAACAAGATAAGGTGATTTGTGGATGGTCTATAATTTTTACTGGTACTAATAGTTGTCCATGTTAATCTAGAGATGAAACTGAATCCACAAAAGACCAATGTGACTGAAACGGTCATTGGCTTTTTACTCCCCAAAACAATATGAGTTGTGAAATTTCCCAAAAGCAATAAGGATTTTGTGTTGTTCTCTCTGCAGTTGAGATTGTCTGGCAAAAGGCCTTTTTAAGCCTTTAACAATTACTCTTAGAGTCAAATAAATACTTGTCAATTAGTTAATCCTTTTAAACCCTGATAATTGTTGTTTTAGAGTCAAATAAACACTTATCAATTTAATTTATTCTTTTAAACCCTTGGCAATTACCTTTAGAGCCAAATAAGACATTGTAAGACATTGTTAATTTAGTTATCCATTTAAGAACTTATCCATTTAAGGCATCCCAAGAGTGAAATTGAGCTTTCAAGGACTTGGGATTTATGGAGAGGAGGAATCCGCTGGATAGGACTCTGAAAATTTCAGAGGTTAAGATAATGAGTAATTCTTATTGAAGCTAAGTGAACTAATTGAGAGGTTGGTATGACAAAATTCAAGAAATAAATTTAGTCTCTTGAGCTTCAAATATATTTATGTTGGTATCTTCTTGAAATGGGGAGTTGGCCTTCATTTGCCAACCATTGGTAAGGCTTGACCATTCAAATGTTGAAATAGAAGCTAATATTGGAACCTGAAAGAAATATGCCCAGGTCCACCCATGATGGGTCAAGAACCCAAGCCCAAGTCACATGCTCCAAGGCTTCTTTGTGAAGGACACTTATGCTGCTAGTTTGGGAGCACAAGCATGTCACGACCCAACCTATGGGCCGGACCGGCACTAGGACCTGGGCCAGCCTAAAGCCCCCGAGGCCCGTAGTAAGCCTTAACTATTCATTAACCAAACTCTAAGGCCCATTTGGGCCCAATATCAAGAAAACAAACGGACAGAGTCCGGCCATGAAATGGACTTTCCAACGGGGAGTTTTCGACTCACCCGACCTGTAAACACAATAAACAATCCATTGGGGAGCTCAGCTCATCCTCCACATACTCATCAACATAATAATAAATGGGAGCTCAGCTCCCTCATCCAATCCATCAAACAGACTTAAAATATTAAGTTTACAGGTCCAACATGAATATAATATTACAGATCAATTTCAAATAATTACTGCTAACACATGCGGAAATTCTAGGAGTAATTAAAATTACACAATATTGATAAACAACCTGCTAGGTAAAAAGGCAGGTTAACCCAGAACAAAATATCCTCCTGTGGCCTGTAAAAATTTTTGAACAGGAGTGAGCGTTCGACTAAGAGAGTAAAATATCAATCTTAACTATAATCTCTATAACTATCTGAAACTAATGCAACCTGTAGAGTGAAATGCAACATACACAACATTTTCACATCATAACATCAAAAAGGTAATTTGGAGCACTCACACACTCGTAGTACCAATCATAACATATGGGAGCCGATCCCTATACGACTCTCTTAAATCCAACCCGGTGCCTGAATTACTCAAGCTCGGACTTCCACTTAATAACCAAATCGAGGGTCCCAGCGAATTACTCAAGCCGTGACTACCCCTCGAAGAAACGGGTCCCAGCGAATTACTCAAGCCGTGACTACCCCGTCCTATCCATAGTCCACACCACATCACACGCACGCCAACGCACGCACACTGCTCCAAATTACCACAACAACATCCATGGTACATCAACAGTTATGAATGCAACATAAATCGTGCCTAGAGTTTAACTACATAAATATATGCATATAAGTGATGCATGGGCATGCTGAACATATAATAATATCGAAATTATAATTAAAATTAATATTTTACTCACAGACTTGACGACAAATTACTGTGGCGGCTGGGCGGAGGAAGAAGGCTGTCCCGACTCACCTGACAATCATATTACATTTATTTAATACAATCTGACTCAATACAAATAAAGAAAAAGACCAATTACGTCCTAAGTCGTGCCGAAAATCCGGCAGAGTCTCCCCTATACGTAGGACCCACCCAACCTGCAAAAGGGCTAAAAATGCACTTCTATACTCACAATCCATATATCAACAGTTCAATCATATCACACAGCCCCTCCTGGGCCCATCAAATCAGTCATCCATCACAATACGCAAAATTTCAATTTAGTCCTTATTATTGATCATTTTTGCAAAAACTGCCCAAACAAGCTCTAAAAATTATAAAACTTTGCCCCGCGGTCCTTAGCAATATTACTAAGCTATTGCAAAAAGAATCGTAATTTTCTAAGCTACCACGAATATTTTATGGATTTTTAATCCTATTTAAGCACTAGAAAATTACGTAAAAACTAGGTTCGGGTTTACCTTTGCCGATTCCGACTTCCGGGACGCGCTCGGGACGTCTGACAATGGGGGGCTAGCCAAAACCTCGGCCCAATTCGGAGACTTTTCCGGTCACGGGTCTGTCTGGCCCGAAATTTGCAGACCCGGTCAACTGTCGAATTTCGGCGAATCGAGGATACCGACACGAAGCCCATAACACGGGGGTTAGCACATAAATTTTTCAGAATTTTCTAAGCTCATTTAATGCTCGAAATTATACTGCGAAGTTCCGTGGGACCCATCGAAAAACGGTGTCGGAAAAATTCGAAATTTATGTCGTTGCGAAGCTCTCGACGAATGGAGCGTGCTGGTGGCCTCGGTTTCCTAGTGGGATTCACGGTTTTCGAGAAATCTAGCCCAAAAGTCGAAATGGGCTAAAATCTTCCCGAGCAAAAATCGGACAAACCGCTCGATGAATTTCGGCGTTCTTGGTGTCTATGGAAAGCTCTCGCCGAGTAGATGATTTTAGACACAAGACCCGGTCCAATCGGTGGCCGGATCGGCCGGATTTGGCCGGAGAAACTGGAGCAACGCGCGCGCGCAGGGGAGGGGAGGAGAGAGAAAAGAAAGAGAAAAGAGAGGGACGACGCGCGCGGGAGAAGAAAAAGGAAAGGGAGCCGGTTCGATTCGACCGGTCCGATCCGGTCCGATTCGATTCGGCCGGGTCAATTCGAAATACAAAATTTTGAATTTTTACTCTGCCTCGGGACCGAAAACGAGGTCCAAAAATTCCGAAAAAATTCCATAAAACTCAGAAAAATACGTAGACTCCAAATATATTTTTAGTTTTGCCACGTGGTCTTTAAATTAATTTTTAAAAATCATCAAAGTTTATATTTTCGGAAAATCGAACCCGATTTTTAAAATCCGAAAAATCTCAAAAAAATTCCTAAAATTTAAATAAAATTAAAATATCAAAAATACTCATAAATAATAAAATTTGGGGTGTTACAAAGCAGCTCTATTTCATTGGTTTTCTTTCTCAGGCAATATATTGGAGGTAGACTACAGGAAAGGTAACTCTTATAGTGAAATATAAAGCATGATTCTTGTATATTTGATAATGATTTGGACTAGTGATGCAAAAATGGATTTTGGGGGTTATGTGTGCATGAAACGTATATTTCTTATGATTTAATCTCTAACAAGAAGCCAATGCTGTGGATGTTAGCATGGATCATATGGCAGAGATAAAGGCATGGGTTACTTGGTTAGTGGAGCTAAGAGACTGGTAGTTAGCTGAATTGGCAAATGTTATTAGTAGTTAGTAACAGATTGTAATCAATTCTTCTTCTTAATAGATCAGATGATGGAGCTGATTCCAACTTCGCTACCTAAAAGGTAAAGATCTTGTGATTAATCTAGTTTTTGAATATATAATAGAGTTAGCCACCATCCAAGTACTCTCACCGCCAACCTATCATTACCATCCCACCTGCATTCGCCTCCAACAACCACCACCGCTATCATCCAATGATAAACTCCCAACGAGAATTTTTTCCATTTACAATAATCGAATACTCAACTTTTTTAAGAGATGGTGATAAATGTCAAAAACAAAATTAATTCAATAATTGACTATTCATTTTATAATACAAGAGATTCAAATGAAGTGCTAGCCCAGTATTATAAATACAATAGAATATTTCACCAGATTGGCAATTAGCAGGATGGAATAACATCAATTTTGTGAGAGAATATGCTCATTCTATGACTCCAGTAAGCTTCCTAATCAAGTTGTTATGATAATCCTCTAATATTTAAATATCAATTGACTAATTTGATACATTATTAGATGACAATTAACAATAAATAAAATTAAATTTAAAGTCTGAGACTTCATCTCTACTGATAAACTAATTCTTTAAATTCTTGTTGGTGATGTGAAGTGTTGCAGCTATGGATACCAATAAGGAACAAAAAGAGTCTACTTACAATAAGATTCCACTCAGCAGGATTTGGCTTCATGCCTCTTCAATCTAAAATTGTTCTATTCTTTAACTTGCAAATTGCAATTATCCAATTTTAAATGTCACTGTGGATTAGTTAGTGATTTGATGTACAGTAATTAAAAGAATATTATAATTATTAAAAAAAAAGTCATCCATAGGTAGTCAACCATCTGTATCTAAACTATACAAATAAACAAATTCAATTAAATTAAATATCATTGTACCAATTATTATTATTTTTAATTAGTTAACGACACAAACACATTCGTAGGATAAAGAAGATATACACCTTTTAATAAAATTATGATAAATTTATTAAAATATGTTAAATTGTATGTCTCTCACACACAATTATGAATAGTAATGAATAGGATATCCGTAAAAATCATCGTATCCGAACTCGAATCTGATTAATATTTTTAAAACTCAAACCCATTCTAAATCCGATTAAAATTTATTTTCAATTATCTAAATCCGTTTCAAATCCCATTATTATTACTTAAAAAAAACTCGAGCCTGTTTAATTTTATATATTTTAGTTAATAATTTACATAAAAAATTATTTTTTTATTAATAATTTATATTTTAAAATTTAATAATTTCATAAAATAATGAAATTCTATTTTATTTAAAATAAAATTTATAAAAGTTTATAAATAATATTATAAAAAATATATATTTTATATTTAATTAAGTATTTAAATAAACGAATTTAAATAACAATATTCAACTCATAAAAGTATTATTATTCAAATCAAATTCAACTCAAATTTAATTATATATTACTTAAATTTATTTTATTATAATTTAATCAAATTAAATTCTCATAAAAATCTGACTCTTTACCATCCATATATACAATAATATGAGATTCCAAAAGAGCAGTTTGACCACTCAAAAATAAATTAGCAAACCAATTATTATTATTATTATTATTATTATTATTATTATTATAAACACTAAAATAGGTAATAAAAAAGGAGCTGCCACTTCTTCTAGAAGCCTTATAGGTCAGCTTACCCTTTTGCTTTGTCGTTTTCCCATTACAAGTCAAAAGAAAAGATTTAACCATAGAACTAAATTAAAATTAGATATAATTGATAAACTATGCAATATTTTTTTTATTTAATAAATACTTAATATACTAAATAATAATTAATAGACTATACATTAAAAAGATAACTATCTCCATTTCTCATAATAAAGATAATTAATTTTTCATAATAAATAAATAAATAAATTTTAATTCATGATTTTTTTTAAAGAAAAACCAATCAAATTATTCAGTGCTTAGGAGAATGCAATTAATAATTTTTCCAAACTTACTTAAAACCATATGTGATTGACTTGTTCATATTTAATCATAAAGTTTATTTATAAAAAAAACACTTTAATTTTTTCATGAGTTAATAATATAATTGTTTAATACTCAAATTAATTAAAATATCTCTATTATTTACTATTTTTCGACTATAAATCTTCTCATTTAATTTCGATCTATCATTTATTCAAGATATAGTGAGATCCACCTATCAATTGAAACCATAAATGAATAGAAATTTTCTGATGAGCAAGTTTGAGAGAGAGAAGCCGTCTGCATCAATCAATCAATTAAATTAAGGTTAGGTGGACATGATCATATTAACCCCACTTTGCCTGAAGAAATGTCGTCGGTAGGTTTTTCAGGTTATTTTGTTGGTTGCTATATATATGTATATATAGATTCTTCTTTTAATGCAAGAAACTCCAAAGAATAAAAACCTCATAATTCCTTCTACTCAAGAACAGTGCAAGAGAGAGAGAGAGACATTTTGTCTTTCCCTTTGCACAAACACTTAAAAGAGAAACAGCAACCAGCTTTGCCACATGAAAATTGTTCTTGTTTGCTGATTATATTGAAGTTGAAGTTTTTAGCATTGAAAGCTGAAAATGGAAGGTGGTGATATAACTAGTAGAGTGAGTAGTGCTCGTCTAAGTAGTTCTAATATATGGAGGAACACTACCTTGGAAGTTTTCTCCAAGTCTTCTTCTCAGATTGAAGATGATGAAGAAGCTCTCAAATGGGCTACTTTAGAGAAGCTTCCTACTTATTTGCGTGTAAGGAGGGGCATTCTTACCGAAGAAGAAGGTCAATCTAGAGAGATTGATGTAAAAAGCCTAGGATTAATAGAAAAAAGGAATCTTCTTGAGAGGCTAGTCAAAATTGCAGAGCAAGATAATGAGAAATTCCTGTTGAAGCTCAAGGACCGCATTGAAAAGTATGTATATACATAATTTTAACATCTTTAAACAGCTGCAAATTTATATTCTTTTTGTGTTTGATTATATGTTTGTGTTTTTATAATGCAGAGTTGGGCTTGACATGCCAACAATTGAGGTCCGGTTCGAGCATTTAAGTGTTGAAACGGAAGCATATGTTGGAAGCAGAGCATTACCGACAATGTTCAACTTCTCTGCTAACATGTTTGAGGTATAACAACTTTTCAGAATCATGTATGTGCATATTTGGTTATGTTTAGGTAGCTAATTTGCAAGAAGTAATTCATTTACTCTGCATACTGGCTCTTTCCAAAGGGATCCTTGAATTATCTTCATGTTCTTCCAAGTAGAAAGAAACCATTATCAATCCTCAATGATGTTAGTGGAATTATCAAGCCTCGAAGGTGACCGTAAATATTTGTGTTAATCAAATTATCATAGCATTTTCGTTTCTTATTCATGTACTATCCCAACTTTTGCAGAATGACGCAGCTGTTAGGCCCACCAAGCTCAGGCAAGACCACGTTACTTTTGGCTTTGGCTGGAAAACTGTGCAAAGAACTAAAAGTAAGTAGCCATTCTCTTCCATTTCCCGTTAAAGCTCATTTTTTTTCTTTTTCTTCTACCATTTTCTACCTCATTCTATGATAACAAGGAATCAAATATTTTGCATGTATGAGTTTCAATGCCATAATTGTCATGATCCTTAACTTTTAAATTGGTCTACTACCTTATTCATTTTAGAGCCATTGGCAACTGCCTCATTCTTGGTTTTCCCTTGACATTTGGTTGCTGTGAAGTAAAAGTTAATGAAAAATTTTTTATGTTGCTTCTTAACCGAACAACATGCTGTTTCATATTTTTGAAAAAATGTTTTGCCTTATTATCTGATATAGATATTTTTGAAATTTTAGTTTTCAGGAAGAGTGACGTACAATGGACATGGAATGGGAGAGTTTGTACCACAGAGGACATCAGCTTATATAAGTCAATATGATCTCCACATAGGAGAAATGACTGTGAGAGAAACACTGGCTTTCTCTGCAAGATGTCAAGGCGTTGGAATCGGTTATGGTCAGCAACAAATAATTGTTAAAATATACCCTCAGCAGAGTAGTTATAAATGGTTTAACTGATTATTCTTGAACTCTGAAATTGTTCAGAAATGTTAGCAGAATTAGCAAGAAGGGAAAAGGCAGCAAATATCAAACCAGACACAGATATTGATATCTACATGAAGGTAAGAGGCTGTTAATTGCATGTAAAATTGTGAAATTCTAATGGACATTTAATATCTGTGAGATTCCACAAAACAAGGAAGTGTTTTTCCATGTTTAAAATATGCTTTAATACTTGAAACTCTATAGGCAGCTGCACTAGAAGGGCAAGAGGTAAATGTTGTTACGGATTATATTCTTAAGGTACAGAGTGAAATGTCCAATTAGAATAATTAAAAATGCACTTGTGGAATATCTATATAATCAATCTTTCTGTGTTTAAAACTTTTTAGATTTTAGGACTTGAAGTATGTGCTGATATCTTGGTGGGAGATGAAATGGTAAGAGGCATTTCTGGTGGACAAAAGAAACGAGTTACAACAGGTAAAATATTAGACAAGTATGATATCATAGACAATAGTACACAATCTCTTTCTCATTTCGCATGAAGATCCCCAAATTTTCATTATGTCATACAATGCAGGGGAGATGCTGGTTGGGCCAGCAAGAGCACTTTTTATGGATGAGATATCTACTGGTTTGGACAGTTCAACTACTTTCCAAATTGTTAACTCACTCAGGCAATCAATCCACATTTTCAATGGAACTGCTTTTGTCTCTCTTCTCCAGCCAGCACCAGAAACATATGATCTTTTTGATGACATAATTCTTCTTTCTGATGGACAAATTGTTTATCAAGGGCCACGCGAAAATGTGCTTGAGTTCTTTGAATACAGGGGATTCAGATGTCCTCAGAGGAAAGGAGTTGCTGACTTTTTACAAGAAGTAATTTCTTTGAAAGTTGCAATCTGCCATGCATACTGTGTCAATATTTATGACACGTTGAAATCATTAACAAGCTTCTTCTATTGGGATGTGATAGGTAACATCAAAGAAAGATCAAGAGCAGTACTGGGCACATAAAGAAGAGCCTTATAGCTTTGTTGCAGTGAAGGAATTTGATGAAGCATTTCAATCATTCCATGTTGGTCGAAAGTTAGGTGATGAACTTGCCATACCATTTGACATAACCAAAGCTCACCCTGATTCTCTAACAACTAAAAAGTATGGTGTCAGCAAGAAGGAACTGTTGAAAGCTTGCATTTCCAGGGAATATTTACTCATGAAGAGGAACTCGTTTGTATACATTTTCAAGATGACCCAAGTGAGTAGCAGTATGCTATCTTTTCTTTCTTTTTTCTTGTTTGATGGAAATATTTGAATTAGTATTCAAGAACAACATGGAAACAGCCTCTCTGCGAAAAAGGGGTACAGTTGCATACATCAATCTTCTCCAGAGCCCACAAGTGTGGGATGCTTCGTGCACAGGATCACCTTTTAGTATTCAAGAACAAAATTTCTAGTTTTGATAGAGATTGCATCCTATAATGCCTGCCCAGGACTCGCAAATGGTTGACAACCAGAATTATAATGCAAGTTCATGGATGTGACAGAAATTGCTTTGTTGTCTTCCTTTATTTTCAGCTTATTATAATGGCTTTCGTGACAATGACAATATTTCTAAGAACGGAGATGCACCGAAACACAGAAACAGATGGTGGAATTTATTTGGGTGCCCTTTTCTACACAATCATCGTAACTGTGTTCAATGGATTCTCAGAGCTTGCAATGACCATCATGAAACTTCCTGTCTTCTACAAGCAAAGAGACCTTCTCTTCTATCCTGCATGGGCATATGCTCTACCCACATGGATTCTCAAGATCCCTGTTTCCTTTGTAGAAGTTGCTGTATGGGTGGTCATGACATATTATGTTATAGACTTTGATCCAAACATTGGAAGGTGTGTAACCAGAAATCTCATTTATTTGTTCATCTCTGTACTTCTGGTTCAAGAATTTACTTAAATTTCCTGATGGCAGATTTTTCAAGCAGTACTTGATACTCCTAGTTACTAGCCAGATGGCATCAGCAATGTTTCGACTGACGGCTGCATTAGGAAGGAGTGTTATTGTTGCTAACACAGTTGGGTCATTTGCATTACTTGCTGTGCTAATTCTTGGTGGATTTATCATATCAAGAGGTGAATTAAAAGTATTTGTTAACATTATTTCATTCTTCAATTTGATGTGATGTAAATTCAGATATAGATGAATAAATTGTGTTGCATCAGATAGTGTGAAGAAATGGTGGATATGGGGTTACTGGTTCTCACCAATGATGTATGTGCAGAATGGTATATCTGTGAATGAATTTCTTGGAAACAGTTGGAACCATGTAAGCTTCGTTTTCTTAAATTTGGACCCAAATTTGAATTTTTCAGAAAATGATAATTGATAAATATTGTTAACCGTTGTTTGGAAATTCTATGGTTTCAGTTTCTTCCTAATTCAACAGAGGCATTAGGAGTTGCTTTCATGAAGTCTCGTGGACTTTTCCCTGAAGCATATTGGTATTGCATTGCAGTTGGAGCTTTGACAGGATATATCTTCCTATTCAATTTCCTTTTCACTTTGGCACTAAAATATCTTGATCGTAAGCATTCCTCTATCCATGTTCAGTTCTCAAACATATGGCCTCTATTCTGATGATTGAACAATTTGCAGCATTTGGCAGGCCTCACGCACTAATATCGGAAGAGGCCTATGCTGAGAAAAATGCTGCCAAAACTGGAGAGTCAATTGAGCTATCATCAAAAGGGAAGAGCTCTCTAGGTAAGTCACAAGACACTCCAGTTTTTGTTGTTTTTCTTCCTTTTATGATTCAAGGTGTATATCATTGATCATTATAAACACAATGCAGAAAGAGGGAGTGCGAGCCAAAGAAGTGCCTCATCCAGGACACCTTCCACAACAGTGAGCAGCTTTAGTGATGCCAATCAAAACAGGAAACGGGGAATGATTCTACCTTTTCAACCCCTTTCCATCACTTTTGATGAAGTCAGATATGCTGTAGACATGCCACAGGTACCTTGAGGCATTTTTACAAAGCAACTGTTGGATTTGCAGGAAGAAAAAACTAAGAAATTTAAGAGAAATTTATGCTAGAACAAGTAGGAAAAAGAAAACCATAAATTCATCACTAAAATAGAGGATATACATATACACATTCAAAGATTTTTTTTTTTCTTTTCTTCCTCATTTTGCTAGCTCTCTCAAAACACTCTTTCCAGCCCTCTCAAGTTTTCTCTGCACACTTTTTCCAGTAGCAACATTTCCTTTTTATAGGGAAATATTACTTTCTTTTCTCAACTAATGCCATGCTTAGGTATGGCTCATTTCTCTACTTGTGCACATAGAGTTTTACCTACTAAATCTCATCAACTCCACCAGCAACAAAGCTATGCGCCCAAAAAAAAGAAAACGTTGAAACATGAGCTAACATTTTCTCTTTTTGCCTAACACAATGTTATTTCACAGAATTTTTAACTTCATGGAAATTATTTGTGATTTTGAAATGGTTTTAGCTTTATCGCGTATCATTAGTTTTAATAATCTTTCAGTCACTGTGTGAATTACCAGATGTGCCTGCATCCTGAATTTTACATCATACTTGCAGGAAATGAAGGCTCAAGGTATTTACTCAACTTCAAAAAAAAAAAAAAAAAAAAAACTTGGAGGATTGAAACATCTTGAAAAGTGCTAGAGTAATTGTGAAAAGTTGATAAAAAAAAAATAGTCACAAAAATATCCCAAAGGTAATTTTGGGTGTGACGTGAAATAGGGACACATACACAATAAAAAAATATATTATAAAAGTAGTCCCTTTATTGTGTTAGCACTTAAGATTCATTGTGAATTTCTTTCCTCTTGATAAAAAAATTACTATTAAAAAAAAAAAAAAAGAAAAAAATTGGATGCACTTTGAGTTTCATGATTAATATTATTCTCATATTTTGTTTACCTTATTCCCTTTCTTTGTTAACCACAATCTTACCCTATTTGACCCCATTACAACCCTTAAAAAGACCTAATGATTCTTTGAAAAATGCTTGTTACATTAGTAGAGTTAGATCTTTTATGCTTGCATATGGGTTTGGCAATATAATCTTCCATACATTACTCACCATCTATTTGAGACACATTGGCTATCTATTTCATTTAGGTTTGTTTTGGCACAATTGACTCTTGTAGCTGGTTGGTATTTGTTGCTTGGATTGATTGGTTAATTCTTAGCTATTCTGTAATTGTTGAGAGTGCTTGCTTCATTCTTTGTGCTTTTGCTGGTGGGAATTTGGAATGTTGGTGGCTAGAGGTAAGTTGGTGGTTTGGATTAGTGATTTTTGTATTTTCAAAGACTGATTCTATTCCCTTCCAAATGAGTTTGTATGAAATTTTGCTTAGGGACAAGCAAGAGTTTGAGTATGGGGGAATTTGATGCATGCATTTAATATCATCATTTAGGAGTAATTTTTGCACATAATTTACCCTTGTTCATAGCTATTATTATAGATATTAGTATATATTTAGTCAACTTTATAATTTTCACACTTCTTAGTTTAATTTTTGGAATTTATTTGTTTTGTAGGTTAAATTTTGAGAAATTTGATGTATTTTGATCAGAGTAGCCATTTGGAAGAGATTAAAGTCGAATTGCAAAAATTTTGAAGTTGAGTAAAAAAATGGCCGAGAGCGACACAACTTGCAGCACAACCGAATTAGCTTATGTCGCAGGTTGTGTCAATCGTCAGATATTCACGCCGAGAGCGACACAACCCACGACACAACTGACTCGGCTTATGTCATTTTTACTGGAAATAATTGACGTGGCATTTCCATTACTCCAGCTTTTTACCTCACTTTCTCTGGAACCTTCCCCCTTTTACCAATTCTAGGGCAGACCCTTAGCCTATATAAAGTCTCATTTTATCATTTTCTTTCCATATAGAGAGCAAGAGAGGCATTTTTTGCAAGATTAAAAAGAGAAGGAGGGAGCACTTTCTGCATTTTTTTTTCCAGCAGCTGCAGATCACGTTTCTGCACTTTTCTGCAGCAGAATCTGCTGCATATTTCTGGGTTTTTCTACCCTTTAGCTTACATTTCCATTATTTCTTCATTTATACATTTGGGTTTGTCTTTAAACAATGATTTGTGAGTAGTTGATTGAGATTCTAGAGATGGGTTTGTAAATATTGATTTGTATTGTGGTTTTGAACTGATTTAGCCATTTAAATGGAATTTGTTACATTTTGATTTATTGCTTGTGAGCTTGTTGCCTTGCTTGATGAATGGGCCCTCATTAAGTTAAGCTTTAATCCTTAATAGATGGACTGAAAAGTGAATATTAGGGATAGATAATCTTGCAATAAACTTTATTTTCTTGGTGTTAGAGATAAGCTAAGAAGATTAAGGGGAACTTTCCAAAAATCAATTAGAGCTTTAAATGGGTTTTTGTTAGGTTTGAAATACCGTGAAAACATGGTTTGATTTAATGAAAACCAACTTTGAAATGCTTGAAAAAGGTTTCAAAAATTTAAGAATTGATTTCCCTCAAAATTGCAATTCTCATGTGTTTGGCTAAATTAGGGATAAACCACATGCAAACAATATTGAAAATCCAATATCTAGAATCTCAATCAACTACTCACAAATCATTGTTTAAAGACAAACCCAAATGTATAAATGAAGAAATAATGGAAATGTAAGCTAAAGGGTAGAAAAACCCAGAAATATGCAGCAGATTCTGCTGCAGAAAAGTGCAGAAACGTGATCTGCAGCTGCTGGAAAAAAAAAATGTAGAAAGTGCTCCCTCCTTCTCTTTCTAATCTTGCCAAAAATGCCTCTCTTGCTCTCTATATGGAAAGAAAATGATAAAATGAGGCTTTATATAGGCTAAGGGTCTGCCCTAGAATGGGTAAAAGGGGGAAGGTTCCAGAGAAAGTGAGGTAAAAAGCTGGAGTAACGGAAATGCCACGTCAATTATTTCCAGTAAAAATGACATAAGCCGAGTCAGTTGTGTCGTGGGTTGTGTTGCGGGTTGTGTCGCTCTCGGCGTGAATATCTGACGATTGACACAACCTGCGACATAAGCTAATTCGGTTGTGCTGCAGGTTGTGTCGCTCTCGGCCATTTTTTTACTCAACTTCAAAATTTTTGCAATTCGACTTTAATCTCTTCCAAATGGCTACTCTGATCAAAATACATCAAATTTCTCAAAATTTAACCTACAAAACAAATAAATTCCAAAAATTAAACTAAGAAGTGTGAAAATTGTAAAGTTGACTAAATATATACTAATATCTATAATAATAGCTATGAACAAGGGTAAATTATGTGCAAAAATTACTCCTAAATGATGATATTAAATGCATGCATCAAATTCCCCCATACTCAAACTCTTGCTTGTCCCCAAGCAAAATTTCATACAAACTCATTTGGAAGGGAATAGAATCAGTCTTTGAAAACACAAAAATCACTAATCCAAACCACCAACTTACCTCTAGCCACCAACATTCCAAATTCCCACCAGCAAAAGCACAAAGAATGAAGCAAGCACTCTCAACAATTACATAATAGCTAAGAATTAACCAATCAATCCAAGCAACAAATACCAACCAGCTACAAGAGTCAATTGTGCCAAAACAAACCTAAATGAAATAGATAGCCAATGTGTCTCAAATAGATGGTGAGTAATGTATGGAAGATTATATTGCCAAACCCATATGCAAGCATAAAAGATCTAACTCTACTAATGTAACAAGCATTTTTCAAAGAATCATTAGGTCTTTTTAAGGGTTGTAATGGGGTCAAATAGGGTAAGATTGTGGTTAACAAAGAAAGGGAATAAGGTAAACAAAATATGAGAATAATATTAATCATGAAACTCAAAGTGCATCCAATTTTTTTCTTTTTTTCTTTTCTTTTTTTTTTAAATTTTTTTTTATGCACTTAATTGCTAAAATATTATTCTCATAAATAGGTGGTAGTATTTAGGTTTAATGGCTAGGTAAATGATTTGGGTTCCAAAGAAATTAGGGAATTAAGGTTCAAGGGGGTTTGCAAGGGTTAAAATGAGATTAAGGTAGGTTAAGGCTAAATGCGAGGTTTAAAATATGAAGGAATGCCTAAATCATATTCTTATCAAATGCAAGTTAAAAATTTCGCTTTGAAAGATCTAAGATGCTTGTTCTAGGAATGGTGAGACGACAATGACCATTTTCTTCCTTAAAGGCTTATCCAGACACTCAAAACTCAAAATAACTAATCAGAATCTGCATACCTAGATGAATGTATTAATTTTCAGCTATTAAGTAAGAGAAAGAATAATGCTTAAGACTTTGTACCCAGCTGGAACTTTCATTCCACTAACCATCTAAAAGCAAGTTGGATTGCTTGAATAAGTGGCTTATGGAATCCAAAGACTGGTTTAAAAATCCAAAAATTTTAAATAAATGAATGAAATGCATGAGTGTAAATGTATAGTCAACCTATATGCAACTAAGTATGCGTAACTAAGTATATGAGGCTATATGCAAGTGTATGTGTGTGAATATGTACAAGTATGAAGTAATGAATGAGTATGTCACTATATGCAAATGAAAAAGGAAAAAAAATAATTTTTGCAAAAAATTTACCCTCTCCCCCATACTCAGAATGAACATTGTCCTCAATGTTAAAAGATTGCAAGAAATGGGATAATTTGGCTATATGTGCAGAAAATGGGTGGCTCATATGTGCATAAAGAATTATTACCCTGTTGCATAAGCGATAGCACAACTTGTGTTGAAAGTGACACAAGCTGAGATGAGAATTGTTACCTCATTGAAGTGCAGCCAATTTAATTAAGTAAAATTTGGACAGCTGCTGCACTCATTGCAAAAGAAATAGTGCAATGGAAGCCATTAAATCAATTAAACTCAAAAAGTTGAAATAGAGAGGTTAAGCTCAAAAATATAGCCATCAAGTGTAAATCCAAAGTAGCAAATCAAAGCAAGTGAGCAATGTATTAAAGATATAAAAGAAAAAATGTATGTTATGAGGAACTAAAAAAAAAACGGAATCAGTAAATGGTTCAAGTAAAATAAAAACAACACAAGCAAAATATTAACTAAACAAGTTTAAAATACTAATTAATTAAGCAACGAAATTAAAGACATGAATTTTTTTTTTTTTTTTTTATGCTCATTTGCTTGCAATGCATTGTATCCCATCTGCACAAGGAAATTAGAACAATGTTAAATTCTGAATAAGGAGTATAGAAAAGCTTAAAACAAATATATGAAAGAAATAAAGAATCAATGAAAAATTATGAGTTATGCACAAAAATGCTAAGTTTAGGTCTTTAGCTTGACCATACTCACTCAAGATGTTATGGAGAATGAGAAAGATAGCAAGTTGCTATCTTCTCAATTGGCTCACCAACTGAATAGTGCCTCAACCTTTGTCCATTTACCTTGAAATTACCCGATTTTTCACCAAAAATTTCCACAGCACCATGAGGTAAAACTTTCACAATTTTGAATGGACCGGACCACCTTGATTTTAACTTTCCTGGAAAAAATTTTAACCTTGAATTGAATAAGAGAACCAAATCTCCTTCTTTAAAGTCCTTTTTCTTGATATGCTTATCATGCCATTTTTTAGTTCTTTCTTTATAGATCCTAGCATTTTCATAAGCATCAAGTCTCAATTCTTCTAATTCATCAAGTTGCAAAAGTCTTACGTGTCCAAAGACTTGTAAATCAAAATTGATTGTTCTAATGGCCCAATAAGCTTTGTGTTCTAACTCTACGGGCAAATGGCATGATTTCCCAAAAACTAACCTATAAGGTGTAGTTCCTATGGGAGTTTTAAATGCTGTTCTATATGCCCAAAGAGTGTCATCTAATTTAAGGGACCAATCTTTTCTGGACTTATTGACAGTTTTCTCCAAGATTTGCTTGATTTCTCTATTTGTGATTTCTACTTGGCCATTTGTTTGAGGGTGATATGGTGTGGCAATCCTATGCTTTACCCCATATTTTCTCATCAATTTTTCAAATTGGTGGTTGTAAAAATGGCTACCACCATCACTGATTATGGCACGTGGGGCACCAAACCTGGTCAAAACAAATTTTTTCAGAAATTTCACCATAACTTTTGCATCATTGGTAGGTGTAGCAATAGCTTCTACCCATTTAGATACATAGTCCACCCCTACCAAGATATATTTATTTCCATAAGAAGATGGAAATGGCCCCATGAAATCAATTCCCCACACATCAAACAATTCAACTTCTAATATGGACTGTTGGGGCATCTCATCTCTCTTGGAAATGTTGCCTACCCTTTGGCACCTATCACATTTGCTTACAAAGTCTCTCACATGTTTAAACATATTAGGCCAATAGAAACCTGATGTCAAGACCTTTTCAACAGTTTTTGAGACACTAAAATGACCACCATATTCAGAGGAATGACAATGGTAAATAACATCACGTATTTCTTCCTCTGGTATACATCTCCTAATTATTCCATCATTACATCTCCTAAACAAAAGAGGTTCTTCCCAAGAATAAAATTTAACATCATGCAAGAATCTTTTCTTTTGCTGCCAAGATAAATCAGGTGGCAAGACACCACAAGATAAGAAATTCACAATATCAACAAACCATGGAAGTGCAGATTTCAACATATACAACTGCTCATTCATGAAAAACTCATCAATTGGCACAATTTCATCATCTTTATTTTCAGTTTTTATCCTAGAAAGGTGGTCAGTCACCACATTCTCAACACTCTTTTTATCTCTTATTTCCAAATCAAATTCTTGAAGTAATAAAATCCATCTAATCAACCTAGATTTAGCTTCTTTCTTGCTCATTAAGTACCTTATTGCTGCATGATCAGTGAAAACTATTACCTTTGAGTTGACCAAATAAGAACGAAACTTATTGAGTGCAAATACTACCGCAAGGAACTCCTTTTCAGTTGTGGCATAATTAACTTGAGCTTCATCAAGGGTTCGGCTTGCATAGTAAATGGCATAAGGTTTTCTATCTTTTCGCTGGCCAAGGATACTCCAACAAAGAAACTCGCTTGCATCACACATGATTTCGAATGGCAAAGTCCAATCCGGGGGTTGCATGATAGGAGCTGTTGTTAAGGCCGTCTTTAACCTGCAAAAAGCAACCATACAATCTTGATTAAAATCAAATTTAACATCATGATTCAAAAGATTTGTTAAGGGTTTAGCAAGTTTAGAAAAATCCTGAATAAATCGCCGGTAAAACCCGGCATGTCCAAGAAAACTCCGCACTCCTTTGACAGTGGTTGGAGGGGGCATTTTTTCAATAATTTCTATTTTAGCTCTATCCACTTCAATTCCCCTATTTGAGATCAAATGCCCTAAAACGATCCCCTCTTGGACCATAAAGTGGCATTTCTCCCAATTCAACACCAGATCATTATCAGCACATCTCTGCAAGATTTTAGACAAATTAGTCAAGCATGAATCAAAATTAGTGCCATATACTGAAAAGTCATCCATGAAGACCTCCATAATTTCTTCAATAAAATCAGAGAAAATGGCCATCATGCACCTTTGAAATGTGCCAGGCGCATTACACAATCCGAATGGCATCCTTCGATATGCAAAGGTGCCATAGGGATAGGTAAAGGTAGTTTTTTCTTGGTCATCAGGATGTATTAGAATTTGAAAGAAACCAGAATATCCATCTAAGTAACAAAAGAATGAATGCTTGGCTAATCTTTCTAACATTTGATCCATAAAAGGAAGGGGAAAATGGTCTTTTCTTGTAGCATTGTTCAACTTCCTATAGTCTATGCACATTCTCCAACCTGTAACAGTTCTAGTGGGTATCAATTCATTATTCTCATTTTTAACAACTATCACCCCACCTTTTTTTGGTACAACATGCACAGGACTAACCCACTCACTGTCAGAAATGGGGTAAATAATTCCAGCAGCTAGTAATTTTAGGATTTCCTTTTTCACAACATCCTTCATTGTAGGATTCAATCTTCTTTGGTGTTCAATGAAAGGTTTACTATTTGGCTCAAGGAAAATCCTATGCATACAAACTGTTGGACTAATTCCCTTTATATCATCAATTGCATAACCCAAAACTCTTCTATATTCTCTCAAAACTCTCAACAATTTTTCATTCTCAATATCAGTCAAACATGCATTAATTATAACAGGATATGTTTCATTCGGTCCAAGAAAAGCATACCTGAGGTTGGAAGGAAGAGGTTTAAGATCTACCTTTGGGGCATCCTCTACCTTTAATGATGGTGGTTTGATCTCTAAATTTTGTACTCCTTCAAGTTGAAAAATTGTGGCTTCAGGATGTGGTGGAGAGCTCTCCAAGTATTGTGCAAAAGCAGCTATGTTGTGATTATCATCATCAATGTTCCCACCATGGACTAAGCAATTTTCAAGTGGGTCATGTGGATAGCTTTTTCTGAAATGCTCTTGAACAATCTCATCAATGATGTCTACCCGCAAACAAGACTCAACTTCTTCATGTTTCCTTTTCATGGCAGGATTGATGTTGAATATCATTTGATCATCTCCCACTCTAAGCGTCAATTTCTCACCCTTTACATCAATTAATGCACAAGATGTATACAAAAAGGGTCTTCCCAATAAGATAGGAACTTTTGTGTCTTCTTCCATATCTAGAATGACAAAGTCCACCGGAATGTAGAATTTCCCAACCTTGATAGGCACATTTTCTAGAATGCCTTTTGGATACTTAATTGAACGGTCAGCCAATGAAAGATACATGTTTGTGGGCTTCAAATCTCCCATATTCAACTTCTCATATATTGAAAGTGGCATTAGGCTGACGCTAGCTCCAAGGTCACATAAGGCATTTGCCACACAATTATCACCAATATGACAAGGAATGGAAAACACACCCGGATCTTTGAGTTTGGGAGGTAACTTCTTCTGAATTATAGCACTGCATTGCTCTCCCAAGTTGATGGTATCATAATCTTCTAGCCTTCTCTTGTTGGAAAGAATCTCCTTCAAAAACTTGGCATAACTTGGCATTTGGGATAGTGCCTCAGTGAATGGCACATTGATATACAACTTCTTTAGCACTTCAAGGAATTTTCCAAATTGTTTGTCTAGCTTATGCTTGATGAATCTTTGAGGGTAGGGAAGGGTGGGCTTGTAAGGTTCAGGTGGGATGTATGGTTTATCTCCCTCATCTTGCTCACTTTTGCTTTCTTCTTCCTTTTCATTTTTCTTGCTCTCAACTGAATTTTCTTCTTTTGTGCTCTCTTTTTCTTCTCTCTTATTTTCACTCCCTTGACCAACTTTTTTACCACTTCTCAAGGTCACAACCTTACATTGTTCATGAGGGTTTTGTGGTTGGCTAGGTAGTTTCCCATAGGAATTACTTCCCGATGAGCTTGCTTGTTGAGCCAATTGAGTCTCCAACATGCGGTTGTGGACTTGTAATTGATCCATGGTTTGTCTCATGTGTTGCATTTCTTCCTCCAATTTGCTATTCATCTTGCTTTGTTCAGCAAAAAATTTCTCCATCATGCTTTCCAAGGTTGGCTTCGGTTCATGAGGTGGAAGGGATTGTTGTGCTCTTGCTTGATATCCCGGTTGTGGTTGCCTTGTGGGCTGAAATTGAGGCTGAAATTGAGGCCTATTTTGCTGCATAAACTGCTGGTTATGAGCATAATTTGAGCTTTGGCCTTGCTGAGCAAAAGTTGCTTGTGGTCTCCATGTTGAGTTGTTCACATTAGAGTAAGCATTTCCCATAGGTTTCTGTTGATAACCTCCTGCATAAGCAGCTTGTTCTTGCAAATAATCATCACCATAAGAAGAGTAATCAACTCCACAACTTTGAGTTCCATCTGTGAAGGCAACTTGTTGCATAGTTGTAGGAGTTGAGGTTGTTGCCTTTGTGCAGAAATCATTAAGAAGCTAAGTCAACTGATCAAATCTTGCATTCATGTAGCTAACTGAGTCAAGTTCATAAATCCCAGCCTTCTTTGGCTCAAGTGCTCTAGGATTTCCCCACAAATGGGTATTATGAGCAATCTTCTCTAATAGATCATAGCATTCTTCACTTGTCATTCTCATGAAGTCTCCTCCTGCTTGTGAATCAATTGTGTTTCTTATGGCTGGAGTAACTCTGGTGTAGAAATTCTGAACAATCATCCATTTCGATATTTCATGATGAGGACATTGCCTTTCAAGCTCCTTAAATCTCATCCAAGATTCATACAAAGTTTTATCATCTCTTGGCTTAAAAGCTACCATCAAATTCCTCAAATGAGTGGTCTTCCCAGGTGGGAAAAATTGAGATAGAAAAGCTTGAGATAGCTGCTCCCAAGTAGCTATAATAGCTTGTGGAAGTGAGTCATACCACTCCAATGCTGAATCCCGAAGAGAGAATGGAAATAAGGTGAGCCGAATCACTTCATCTGAAACTCCAGGCTACCTTTGTGTGCCACATATCATCAAAAATTTCTTCAAATGAGAATGAGGATTTTCAAGTGGACTACCTCCAAATTGTGAATTCTGAACCATTTGAATGAGACCAGTCTTTAACTCAAATTGATTAGCTCCAATAATAGGTCTGTTATCTCTCACATCAGCACATCTAGGAAAAGCATAATCTAACATGGATCTTCTTTGAGGATCATTTTGATTAGCAACTGCATTTTTCCCGTTTTGCTCATTTCCTCCATTGTCTCCACCAATAGCTCTATTTTGATTCTCCATATTTTCTATTGTCTCCTCTTGCTCAAATCTTTGTTGTTTTTCTTTTTCTGCTTCTTTTCTTCTTTTGTATTCCTTTTTATTGGCTCGGCAGAATTTTTCAATTTCTGGGTTGAACAACAATTCAGTATCACTTGTGCTTTTCGATCGTCTCATAAACAAGAAAAGTACCTGAAAAACACAAGTAACAATAGTGAAAATAAAAGAAAATAAAAATTCTAATTAGCTTAAAACAATTAAAATCCAACTTAAAAACAAACAATTCCCCGGCAATGGCGCCAAAAACTTGATACGGTGTGTCCGCAAGTGCACGGGTCACAGTAGTATAGTTTTAAAAAAATGATATCGATCCCACAGGGAATTGTGCTTAAATTGGAAATAAAAGTATAAGCTAATTAGAATGACAAAAATTAAAGATGTAAAATGAAATTTCAAATTAAGACAAAAATTAAAGATGTAAAATGAAATTTGGAATTAAAATTGGTATTTGAGGAATTAAAACTAAATCAATCAATTAACTAAAATTAATTAAACTAGATTACCAAAAATTAATTTGAAATTTCTATTTATGAAATTTGAGAGGAATTAAATCTGAATTCAATAAAAATAAAAATAAAGTGATTCTAGAGATTGGATTTAAATTGGATTTAAATTTAAATTGGATTTAAATTGAAATTGCTATTTATGAGATTTGGAGGATTTAAATCTAAATTCAATGAAAATTAAATTGATTCTAGAGATTGGATTTTCAATATTGTTTGCATGTGGTTTATCCCTAATTTAGCCAAACACATGAGAATTGCAATTTTGAGGGAAATCAATTCTTAAATTTTTGAAACCTTTTTCAAGCATTTCAAAGTTGGTTTTCATTAAATCAAACCCTGTTTTCACGGTATTTCAAACCTAACAAAAACCCATTTAAAGCTCTAATTGATTTTTGGAAAGTTCCCCTTAATCTTCTTAGCTTATCTCTAACACCAAGAAAATAAAGTTTATTGCAAGATTATCTATCCCTAATATTCACTTTTCAGTCCATCTATTAAGGATTAAAGCTTAACTTAATGAGGGCCCATTCATCAAGCAAGGCAACAAGCTCACAAGCAATAAATCAAAATGTAACAAATCCCATTTAAATGGCTAAATCAGTTCAAAACCACAATACAAATCAATATTTACAAACCCATCTCTAGAATCTCAATCAACTACTCACAAATCATTGTTTAAAGACAAACCCAAATGTATAAATGAAGAAATAATGGAAATGTAAGCTAAAGGGTAGAAAAACCCAGAAATATGCAGCAGATTCTGCTGCAGAAAAGTGCAGAAACGTGATCTGCAGCTGCTGGAAAAAAAAATGCAGAAAGTGCTCCCTCCTTCTCTTTCTAATCTTGCCAAAAATGCCTCTCTTGCTCTCTATATGGAAAGAAAATGATAAAATGAGGCTTTATATAGGCTAAGGGTCTGCCCTAGAATGGGTAAAAGGGGGAAGGTTCCAGAGAAAGTGAGGTAAAAAGCTGGAGTAACGGAAATGCCACGTCAATTATTTCTAGTAAAAATGACATAAGCCGAGTCAGTTGTGTCGTGGGTTGTGTTGCGGGTTGTGTCGTGGGTTGTGTTGCGGGTTGTGTCGCTCTCGGCGTGAATATCTGACGATTGACACAACCTGCGACATAAGCTAATTCGGTTGTGCTGCAGGTTGTGTCGCTCTCGGCCATTTTTTTACTCAACTTCAAAATTTTTGCAATTCGACTTTAATCTCTTCCAAATGGCTACTCTGATCAAAATACATCAAATTTCTCAAAATTTAACCTACAAAACAAATAAATTTCAAAAATTAAACTAAGAAGTGTGAAAATTGTAAAATTGACTAAATATATACTAATATCTATAATAATAGCTATGAACAAGGGTAAATTATGTGCAAAAACTACTCCTAAATGATGATATTAAATGCATGCATCAGTATTATTTTAAAATTAATATATAATTATAATATTTTAATAAAATTAATTATTTAATTTTTATTTTAAAAAATACACGTCTCCATTTTCTTATAAATTATCTGGTACTTTATATTAATTTTTTTATTAATTAAATTAATTTAAGAGGAGAAAATAATTAAATATAAATAAAATAAATAATAATTTAAAATTATAAAAATTAAATAGTTGTATTATTTAAATTATAGAGTTAAATAGTTAAATTGAAAAATTAAATTATTTTACAATAATGAGAGAAAATAAATAATTAATGAATTAAATAGTATATTTTTAAAATAAAAAAAATTAAATAATTAAATTTATTAAAATACAAAAATTAAATAATAACTTTTCATTTTAAAAATTGTAACGGTGCCGTTAATTTTAATCCAAGAGAAAAAAAAAAACATTACCTACAATTATCTCATATTTAAAATATATCTTATTTATTTTATATCTCATCAATCATCACGCATGCTCTAAGCAAAAATATTTCTATGAACATGTCATTATAAAATTGTATGTGGAGAAATTACACACACGATTACCTTTTTCTTGCACTTCTTCTTCCTTGAATCATGTGATTACGATAAAATTAATTAGTAAAAGTTCTTTAACCTAATTTAATTTACCTAAAATTTGATTAATTTATTTTAATTTTGTTTCAATTTCAAATTATGTAAGGCAGAGACAAAAAAATATTTTCTTCACATTGAATTCCGTAATCCGTCTTACATAATAATATAATATTATTTTTTATTAAAAAACTTATTTTTATATTTTTATGTATTTAAATATTATAATTTTAGAAAAAAAAATATAAATATATTATTAAATTATGTTTAAACTTGTATTTTAATTAATTTTATTTTTTAATAAATAAATTAAAATTATATATTAATAAATTAAAAAAAATAAAAAAAAACCTGTGCAAAAATTCACTTTGCCCCGCTCTTTTACAGGAGAATTTCTAACCCAACTTCGAGCTCTTGTTGGGTAGAAACGAGAACAATCCCGATCCATCTCGTTGCCATTCCTAAAATTACTAACTAGTTTCTTTCAAAAAAAATGAAAAAAAAAATGTTGATGGTGAGAAAACAAGAGAACTTGACGCTTTCAAATTCAATATAGTTTCCACCCAACACAACTCTCTTCTTCTTGTCTGCATTGTTCATCAGTCCAAATGGCTTCCAGCTTCACTAGCTCTTACTGTCTTACATTTACAACAGATCACTCAGAATATATGGTTTATCAAATAATTACAATTTTGCATGTTAACTACCGAGAAAGATTACAAGGAATTCTGGAAGCCATTTGTGACAGAGGATTCTTGGCGGGTAAGAAGAGCATAGGAGCTAGGTTAAAACTGCACGAGAATTCTGAAAGGTCCAAGTTCTACCTCACTCACAGGAAAATGCCTCCTACTCGACACCGACACCAACACCAAGACCAAAATTGCTTCTCATTCATGTTGTTATGAGCATTATAGCTAGGCATCTGGGTTGTTTGCTTTTCTTTTATTTTATTATCCATTGGTGGACATTGACACCTTCTGTTGTCTTCTTCTTCCACTTTCTACTTTCTTTTTTTTTTAATAAGAAAATTGAAAAAGTGAGAACTTAAATCAGGTGAATGATATGCCCTCAGTCATTGGATTACAAATCAAATTTCATATATTAGAAAAGGCTGCCATTTGTAAGGGGTCCAAAATTGCCTAACACCACCAAAAGATGATCAATGATTTTTAAAACTTACTCCTTTTGGAACTGCAGTGAATGTTTGGCCTTACAAAAGATTTAAAAGTTGAACTCAACTTTGGAATTGAAGATTTCCTAATGAAACAAATGGAGGTCTGTGTTTTTGAAATAAATAATTATAAGTAACAAAGATCAATAACCACATTTATGTTGTGAAAGGAACGTAAGATGGCTCACTAGAACTCACAAATGCTGTAAAATAAAGTAATCACAGCAAGCAATAAAGTGAGGACAGCAAAGAGATAACTAGTTCTCAAAGAGAAATTTAATCAAACATATAGTGGGCACAAATCTGCAGAAAGCTTTTGACATACAAAGACATGTTATTAATGAACCAAAATGGCCTTTAAATAGGCTTAACACAATAACTGAAAACAATAAAATAGCAGAATTAATTGGCACTAAATCAAAAATGCTCCCACTACTAACAAACAACCAGAATTTTAGGAAGAAAAACAAAACGTGCCTAAGACAAAGTCAGAAAATAAAACAATTGTCAGTTTGAATCAATCTCTAATACTCCCCCTTGATTCAAAGTTCCAAACTCCAAGCTGATTTCTGAAGTAGACATGCTTGTCCCGTGGAAGTGATTTTGTGAAGATATTAGCAACTTGTTCATTTGTGCTACAATACTGTAATTTGATTTCTCTATCTACCACAAGATCTCTAATAAAATGAACACGAATGTCCACATGCTTTGTTCTTCCATGGTACACTGGATTTTTTGTCATGGCAATTGCTGCTTGATTGTCACAAAAAATTTCAGTTGCTCCAGATTGTTCTTGACAGAGATCAGCAAGAATTCTCCTTAGCCATACTCCTTGACATGCTGACAATGTTGCCGCTGCGTATTCCGCTTCTGATGAAGACAAGGCTGACGTGCTCTGTTTCTTTGAACTCCAAGAAATAGCACCAGACCAAAGATTAAAAATATATCCTGAAGTGCTCCTTCTATCTTCTAAGCATCCATTAATCGTCAGTGAACCCACTTAACTTGAAAAATGATACTTTTTCATACCACAGCCCATAATCAATGGTTCCAGCTACATAACGCAGAATTCTTTTTGCTGCTCCAAGATGATGCTTTGAAGGATTATGCATGAACCTGGAAATTACACCAATTGAAAATGCAATGTCTGGCCGTGAGTGTGTTAAGTAAATCAAGCCACCAACCAAGCTTCTAAAGTGACTTGCATTGGCTTGTTCAGTCCCATCATCAACCTGTAACTTATCATTTAAGTTCATAGGAGTGGCTGCAACTTTGCAGTTTAAAATGCTGAATCTTTTAAGTAAATCAGTTGCATATTTCCTTTGTGACACAAAAATACCATCTTCAACTTGCTTAACCTCTAACCCAAGAAAATAATGCAACACACCCAAATCTGACATCTCAAACTTCTTTTTCATGCAGACTTTGAATTCATCAATAAGAGAAGGAGAAGAGCCCATATAAATCATATCATCAACATAAAGGCAAATAATTAGAAGATCATTTTTACCTTGCCTTTTTGTATAGAGAGTGGGCTCATTCTTACTTCTCTCAAAGCCATTCTGATGGAAATAAGAGTCGATTTTGCTGTACCATGCCCGTGGAGCCTGCTTCAATCCGTAAAGTGCCTTTCGCAGCTTGTAGACTTGGTCTTCTTTTCCACGAACAACAAAACCTTCAGGCTGAGAAACATACACCTCTTCTTCTAACTCCCCATTTAGGAACGCCGATTTAACATCAAATTGGTAGATGGGTGATGCGTCCCTACCGCAAGTGCACGGGTCGTACAAGTAGTATAGAAAAGATATCGATCCCATGAGGAGTCGTGTTAATGATTGAATTTTTGATATAAAAGTTGACTAAATCGAAGTATTTATGAAATTAAAGTAATGAATTGATGGGTAATGGAGCTTGAAATCTATATATGCAAAATCAATATTCTATTCAACAATGTATTGCATTAAACTAAAATTGTATCAAATTGAAATAAGCAAGTTCAAATATGGCAATATTGAAAATGGCAAGCAATTAAATTCAATTGAAAATTAACAATGGTAAAAAGGCGATTCCGGAGTTCGGGATTTCATATTCGAGCTATTTTGGGATTTTAAATTGGTTATCCAATTTTATTAAACTTATGAGTTTTAAGGAGATTAATTCTTAAATCCTTTGAATTCCCTTTCGAGTGAGACAAAGAGTGCCTTAATCAAACTAATCCTACTTTCGTGGAGTTAGAATTAATTAAGACCCATTAAGTTCTTTAATTAATCTGTGAATCCTCTTAATCCTTAACCTATTTCTAGGTCTAAGTTAATTAAGTCCAATTTCTTGATTATCTATCACAAGGCCTTCTCCTTTCGGTGCTTCAACCATGGATTAAGAACATCACTTAATGGGATCCTACACTAAGCATGTCATTAAGCATACAAGAAATGAATAAAACTCATTAAGACCACAAAATATGGATTACCCAATCAAAATCCACAAAATATCTCAAATATTACAACCCTTACTCCAGAATCAAAAGTAAACTACTCACTATCCATAATGCTTACAAGATATGATGAGTTTAAATGGAAATAAAGCTTTAATCTAAGCTAAGAAGTAAGAAATTAAACACTAGAAATGTAGAAAAATGTAAGGAAAGAAAGAAATCTGCAAATCTTGGTTGAAAATGGTGTGGAAGGTGGAAGTGACTCTTCAAATTCTGCTCAGCCCCTCCTTTCCTTTTCTGCTCCCTTGTCTCTCCTCTAAAATGGGATAATGAGACTATTTATAGCATTTTTTTCTGACATGGAGCCCTAAAATGGTATGTTCTAGGAGGAATTATTTGAGGGAATCTCCTGCCAGCTCATTAATGAACTCTTTATGGGACTGCATAAGTGGACTGCATAAGTTATGCAGTCCCTTATCTACCGTTCTGAGTCACTTATGCTAAACTGCATGACTTGGTGCATAGGTTTTGCACAATTCCGTGAAGGTGCATAAGGGAGGCGAGAATGTGCATAAGCTATGCAGTCTCCTTATGCACATTTCGGTTGGTTCTGGAACAGTGATCTTTCTCCTTATGCAGATCTGCATAGCTTATGCGGCAAGTTATGCACAGTTTGGTCAATGCATATTTCAGCTTGAAAACTTGTTTTTGACATCTTTGGCTGTAGAAGTCACTCCTCAGTGGCAAAATTTCTCTTCAGTCCTTCCAAAAACACCATTTTTCCTGCAAAACAAAGTAAAATTTATAAATTAATCTAAAATTGACAATTATGAAAAACTAACTAAATAACTAATGAAATTAGCTAAAAGTGACTAATAATCAAATAAAATGGCTATGAATTTAAACCTAAATGATTATGCAAAATGTATGCATCAAATACCCCCAAACTCAAGCTTCTGCTTGTCCTCAAGCAAACTTTAAAATGACATGCAAAATTTTTAGGGGTGCCTTATCCAAAGAGCTATGAAAATTACCCATTAAAGTAACTTAACACACCTTTAGCCATACCAACAATCCATATACCCATCCTTCAAAATGCAAAGAATTTAATGCTTATCCAAGCTTTCACCGCTTAGCCATCAAGTCAATTATCATTCCAAATCCCCAAACCAACAAATCAAAAGAGATAGTCATGCTCAAAAGGAATTCTAGGACAATCAATAACCAAAGTATCTCAACATGGAATGATAGAATTGAATGAATAGATGAATAGTTTTCCAATCCCATAGGCAAATTCCCTACTCCCATCTCCACTAACGTAGCAAGTACTATCAAGAGATCAAAGGTCTTTTTAGGGATGTAATGGGGCCATGGGGTTCAAAATGAGGCTAAGAAGAAAAATGGGTAAAAAGGGTTCAAAGCATGAGAATATTTTCAATTTTGACAACATAAGGTACACCTTTTTATTTTATTACATTTTTTTTTCTTTTTCTCTTCTTTTTTTATATATATAAGTGGAGGAAAGAAATACACAATGAGAATTGTCAAGTGCTAGCATAGTTTTCAAAACACATAAAAATGAGGGACATTTGATTTTTTAAACTTGCATTTTGTATTTTCTTTTGATGATTGTCCCTAAAATTTGCCACCCCCAAACTCATTTCTTTTAATACTTTGGGTGGATTTCTTTTATTTTGAATGGCAATAGTGAAAAGCACATATACTAGTACTTTTACAAGATGACAAGCACTTCTTCTCCCTTTTATTGTATATTTTTTTCTTTTTCTTTTTTTTTTATTTTTTTATTATTTTTTTTATGTACCTAATATTATGAATAATTATTCTCATGAAAAGGGTTGGAGTGTTTGGTTCATTGGCTAGGTGGTAATAAGGATTTCAAGAAAAATTAGGGATAAAAAAGGCTCAAAGGGGTTTGCAAGGGTAAATTTTAATTAGGAAAAAGGGCCAAAGGTTCAAAATGAGAAGGTTTAAATCAAAGAATGCCTAATCATTTCTCTTTTCAAGTATAAGCTGGTATTTCGCCTTGAAAGGTTTAGAAAATTTGTTCTAGGATTGGTGAGACATCATTTGACTACCTTATATCCAATAACTCCCTCTAAACACTTCCATCTCAAAATGACTAGTTGGGTGGCTTTTTGGCTAAGAAGATATAGGCAAGGGATAGACACTTCAAAACTTTGCACCTCTTAGGAACTTTCAATCCACAAACCCAACTAAAGGGTGAGTCAAATCACTCTCATAGGTAACTTTTCAAAACTCAAGGGATTTGGCAAAAGATTTTAATGCATGGTGCATGATTCCTAAAATGAGTAATACATTAACTAAATGGAGGGAGTCTATTTGTATGCAATGTGTACAATTTCTAAGTGATGTATAATGTGTGTGTAAATGTGTTATGTATATGTATGTGTGGAAATATATGTAAAATATTTACAATATATGTAAATGAAATGGGATGAGATGCTCCTATACTCAAAATGTGAAAAATGAAGCAAAAATTAAGCAAAAATCAGAATGTGCACCCCCAAACTCAAAATTGGACATTGTCCTCAATGTCTCATGCAATGTGTTATCAAAAGTCAAAGTAAATGGTAATTACCAGGAATTGTAAAGATTAAGAGCAAAAAGAAAGAGTTACCTGGTATGTAGCAGATGAGAATTCAGGATAAAGGGATGCATAAGAAACTGCACAGGTTATGCAGAGTTAAGTGCTGTCCAGAGCATGTGCATAAGTAAGGTGCATAAGCCGTGCGGTGCTGCATAAGAGGCAATATATGTTGCATAGGCTATGCAGGACAGTTGCATAAGGGAAATACAACCTGTGCAGTGCTGCATAAGTAGCAGAAAGGGTTGCACAGGCTATGCAAAACAGTTGCATAAGGGAGATACAACACTGCAGGTGTATACAAAAGTCTTGCATGGGAATTGGCAAGGGAAATGTACAACCAGCAGAGAAGTATTGAAATATATAAAGTATGGGCAAATATGTACAAAAGGGCAATAAGTGCAATGAAAATTAAAGAATACTAATGTAATAGCTATCCAATAAAACTTCAAGAAAAACAGAATTTAAAACAAACTAATTCAAAACAAACAAACATAATTTGAAACAAATTATAAATGTTTGAACATATTTACAAAGAAAAGGTCCTACAAGATTGAACAAAAGTAAAACAGAAGCTAATTTATGTCTATTGTTTTGCCTTTGTCCAAGGATGTTGCTAAGGGGCTGGTGGCTGCTGCTGGCTGTCGAAATGATGGTGCTGGAGGAGGTGATGGAGGTGGGGGTGGCATGCCCAGAAAGATCATGAGTTGCTTCACCATCTCCTTCGCTTCTTTCTCGCTTGTCCTCGGTTTCCATGACAAGGTCAAATAGGTGATCATGACGATCCTTGAGTGTATCAAGACCAGTGTCAAGCTTCCTATCCACAAAGTAGATATCATCACTAAGCCTGTCAAGGTAGGTGAATAAGGCTTTAGTGTTGAATGCAGGAGGGGCTGTGGATGAGGTAGGTTCAGCTGTAGGAGGAATGGGCTGAGCAGAGGTCGGGGATGTCCCGAGCAGCCGAGGGGTGGGGTAGGTGTAGTAGGGTCTTTGTGGGACTAATGTGAAAGGTTGGGTTCAGTTGTGCAATAGGCTCGGCCACTGCATGATGGGCGAGATCAAAATATGACAAATTGAACCTGCTTTTGGTTAAGTGTGCAGATCAAAATATAAAGTGTCCACAAGTCTTTGGTATTGAGTGCTCTGCAGGATTAAAACCAAAATGCTTGGCTATGACAGTGATGAGCCCACCCAAAACAATATCACCTATGGATTTGGTGGCAATATGCAGCACATGTTCACAAAAGAAATAACCAGGAGAAACCTTAACTTTGTGAAATGCACACCATAACATAAATAGTTCAGATTTCCTACAAAGACTGTAACTAGTCCCTCTGCCCAATATTGTGCTAGCAATCAGCCTATGAATAAACCTAAGTGCAGGGTCAAGTATTTGGGATGTTTTTGATCTTCCAGCAGAGAAAGTTTGAGGTTGGTTTGTTATGATTCTCCAAAATTGGGCAGCATTCCAAATGCCCTTGTTGGCTACCTCTACTCCAGTATGTGGTACTCTAAATAACCCATCAATAGCAAAACCAAAAATGCTATGAAATTGGTCCAATGATAGCTCTCTATTTTGCCCCAAGCATCTAAATTTCATAATTGGTTTATGGTCTACATCATGCAATTTAAGGGTAGCAGAGAATGAAGAAATAAACTCCAAAACTAGAGATGGATAAACTATCTTCTGTTTATGCACAAATTCCATCCAACCCATCCCATCAAGATATGCAACTATATTGTCAAATAAACCAAGGGATTGTAGAGAATCGGCAGATATATACCTAGTGGGTTGGACCCTCCTATCCTTGAGTCGCTTAAAGTCGCTTTGAATTGTATCAGGAAGAGGCCAGGGTAGCTTTGATACATGTGAGGCTGCCGAAATTGTCTTTTTGCTGGAAGAGGGTGTAGAGGCTGGAGCTTTTGGCTTTTTGGGTGGCGGTTCCGACAATGGGGTGGGTGGGTCTTTGCGTTTGGACAGAGGAGGGGCAGAGGACATGGGTCGCACAGATTTGGACCGGATTTTGCGTTTGTATGTGGTTGGGGGAGGTGGTGGGGGTGTCGCTTGTGGAGGAGAATTGGAAGTGGGGTTTATCGATGACAATGGAGAGACTTCGAGAGGAGAAGCTGGACGGGAGTGGGGAGGTGACTCCATTTCCGATGAAGAGGATGAAAAAGATAATGGGGAAAGAAGAAAATCGAAGAAGAATGAGAATAGGGCAAATGTAGTGAGAATCGAAATGGAGAAGAAGGCGTGAGGAGGAGTTATGCCGGAATGAGGATTGTGAGAGAAGAAGAGCAATGAACAGGTTTATCGGGGTGAAGGTGGGAAAGAAAAAGGACAAAAAATTGATTTAAATGGGTTTTGTGAAAGACTGCATAAAGGGAAAGTGCATGTGCATGGCTTATGCACCAGCTTATGCAAGTGTTGCCTTGTTTTGAAGTGCAGAAAAATATGTCATGCAGAAGTGCATAGGCCATGCATGTTGCTTATGCAGGTCTCGGCAACTTTTGAAAATTGGGAAGTGAAGTCATGCGGGAGTGCATAAGTCATGCACTCCCCTTATGCACCTCTCGCACTGGTTTTTCGTAAAATCGGGTCATGCAGAAGTGCATAGGCCATGCACTCTGCTCATGCACTCTTCGCAATTTTGGAACTTGGGTTGGTGGTCATGCAGATGTGCATAAGCTATGCACTCTGCTTATGCACTCTTCGGTGGGTTTTGAGATTCAGAGTATGAGGTCATGCAGAAGTGCATAAGCTATGCACTCTGCTTATGCAGGTCTCAGCAACTTTGGTTTTTCTGGGTTTCTGGTCATGCAGAAGTGCATAGGCCATGCATGTTGCTTATGCACCCCTCGGCAGGTTTGAATTTTTGGAGTTTCTGGTCATGCAGAAGTGCATAGGTTATGCACTCTGCTTATGCAGACTTCGGTAGAGAGAGAAAATGCAGAATTTGAAGTTGTGCAAATGTGCATAAGTCATGCACTCACCTTATGCAAGTTTTGACAGATATGAAATTTGACAAAATGAGGTTATGCAGAGTTACATAAGCTATGCACTCTCCTTATGCACTTGCAATAAAGGTGGAAAATGGCAAGAATTGTGGTTATGCAGGATTGCATAAGCTATGCAGTTGCTTATGCACAATTCAACAAAATTAAGATTGCAATGGAACATGATTTGCAAGTGTGAAAAATACCCTAAAATGAAGAAATATAATTCCATGAAGCATAAACCATGAGAAATTTTCACTAAAAACACATCAATATATACAAAGTGTATCAAAAAGGCATCACACAAGCATGTAAAAATGGATCCTACATAAAAGACCTTTGAGAACTATGTCATTTTAAGTCAAATTCTGCAAATCAACATTTAGCACATAAAACTCCATAAAATCTGCATGAAGTTGCATCTAACCACAAATGAGAAATGAACTTTCCAAGTTTTGCCAAGAAAATGCAGCATTTCTACCTTGTATCCTATAACCCAAAGAAGCTCAAAACTGTAAAAATGACTCACTTACCACCATATTAACATTATAAGCACAAGTATTAAAAAAATACACACCCAACCTCACCAAGAACTTAAGTGATCTGCTGCAGATTTTATTTTTCTGCTCTGCATAAACCAGATAGCAACTTCAGCAGTTCACCAACCTTCCTCCATTGAAATACATCCAACCTCACCAAAAACACAAGCCATTTGCTGCAGACACCCTTTTTGCTGCAGATTTCACTTTTCCTCTGCATAAACCAGATTGCAGCTCCTGCACAGTTATGCAAAGAAACCAAATCAGTTCTTTTGAAGAACAAAATTCTCAAGTTAAGAATTACTTCCCCAACAGTTCACCAGCCTTTCTTTATGGAATTACATCTACAAGGGACAAGATTTAACAATGTCAAAAATTGAATTTGGGGAGATTTAAGATAAAAACTAAATCAATGAAAATGAGAGTAAATTAGCAAAAGCAAAATAAAAGGACTTGGGATGCCTCCCAAGAGGGCTAATTTATAGTCCTTAGCTGGACTCTTCATGAATTTCACTGAAAAGAGGTGAGAGATTGGAGAGCTTGTAACAGCTTGCTCCTATTATTGGGTCTCCAGTTATGTAATGTTTCAATCTATGCCCATTGACCTTGAAATTCCCAGATTTTTCACTCCAAATTTCAATTGCTCCATAAGGGAAAACCTTAGAAACTCTATATGGACCAGTCCACCTTGACTTGAGTTTTCCGGGGAACAATTTCAATCTTGAGTTAAACAACAAAACTAAATCACCTTCTTTGAATTCCTTTTTTCTCAGATGCTTATCATGCCAAACTTTAGTTCTTTCTTTGTAAATACGTGAACTTTCATAAGCATCCATCCTCAATTCCTCAAGCTCATTAAGTTGTAACAACCTTTTCTCACCAGCTTGCTTAAGATCAAAATTCAAGGTTTGAATGGCCCAATATGCTCTATGTTCTAGCTCCACAGGTAAATGACAAGACTTACCATACACCAACCTAAAGGGAGTAGTTCCTATAGGGGTTTTGTAGGCAGTCCTATATGCCTATAAAGCATCATCTAGTTTGATAGACCAATCTTTCCGAGAATTGTTCACTGTTTTCTCCAAAATATGCTTGAGCTCTCTGTTAGAAATTTCAACTTGTCCTGAAGTTTGAGGGTGGTATGGTGTAGCTATCTTATGCACTACACCATACTTCCTCATTAGGCTCTCAAATTGCTTATTACAAAAATGGGAACCCCCATCACTAATTATAGCCCTAGAGCTCCAAATCGCTCAAGACAAATTTCTTCAAGAATTTCACTACCATTCTAGCATCATTAGTTGGAGTTGCAATAGCTTCCACCCACTTTGACACATAGTCAACTCCAACTAAGATGTATCTATTACCATATGAAGGAGGGAATGGCCCCATAAAATCTATTCCCCAAACATCAAATAATTCCACTTCAAGAATATTATTTAGGGGCATTAGATCTCTTTTTGACAAATTTCCACTCCTTTGACATTTATCACAATCCAAAGACAAATTTCCTCACATCCTTAAAAAGATTTGGCCAAAAGAAACTAGCTTGCAAAATTTTACTAGCTGTTTTAGAGATTCCAAAATGTCCTCCATAATCAGAAGCATGGCAATGATGCATAATACTCTGTATCTCCTCTTCAGGAATACACCTCCTTATTAAACCATCACAACATCTCCTAAAGAGTAAAGGATCATCCCATCTATAAAATTTCACCTCATGCAAAAACTTTTTCTTTTGTTGCCATGTCATACCTAGAGGTAAAACTCCACAAGATAGATAATTCACAAAGTCCAGATACCAAGGTAGTTTAGCAACAAGAGAGAAAAGTTGTTCATCCAAGAAAAACTCATCAATAGGGATTTCATCCAATTCTTCACCATCCAATTTTAACCTACTAAGATTATCAGCAACTACATTTTCAGCTCCCTTCTTATCTCTAATCTCCAAATCAAACTCTTGTAACATCAGAATCCACCTAATGAGCCTAGGCTTAGCCTCCTTTTTACGGAGCAAATACCTGATGGCTGCATGATCTGAAAATATAACCACCTTTGAGCCAATAATGTAAGGTCTGAACTTTTCCAATGGAAAGACAATTGCTAAAAATTCCTTTTCAGTTGTTGCATAATTTGTTTGAGCCTCATCCAGTGTTCTACTAGCATAATAAATAGCATAAGCCTTTTTGTCCTTTCTTTGACCAAGAACAGCCCCAATTGTATAGTTGCTAGCATCACACATAATTTCAAAAGGTAGGTTCCAATCAGGTGGTTGCATGATTGGTGCAGTGATAAGAGCTTGCTTCAACCTGCAAAAGGCATCCAAACACTCTTGGTCAAATATAAATGGTGTATCATTACTTAACAAATTAGACAAAGGTTTAGCTATTTTAGAAAAATCCTTGATAAAGCGTCTGTAGAACCCGGCATGTCCTAGGAAACTTCGAATTCCCTTGACATTGGTAGGAGGGGCCATCTTCTCTATCACTTCGACTTTGGCTTTATCAACCTCTATTCCTCTGTTAGACACCAAATGTCCAAGCACTATCCCTTCCTGAACCATGAAATGACACTTTTCCCAGTTTAACACAAGGTCAGTATCTGCACATCGCTGCAAAATTTTAGAAAGGTTAGCCAAGCATATATCAAATGAAGATCCATAAACAGAGAAATCGTCCATAAAAACCTCCATTATGTCTTTAATAAAATCTGAGAAAATTGCCATCATGCACCTTTGAAAAGTGGCTGGTGCATTACACAACCCAAATGGCATCCTCCTATAAGCAAAGGTTCCATATGGACAAGTAAAAGTGGTTTTCTCTTGATCATTTGGATGGATAGGGATTTGAAAAAAACCTGAGTATCCATCTAAATAGCAAAAATAAGAATGCCTAGCCAATCTTTCTAACATCTGATCAATGAAGGGAAGTGGAAAATGATCTTTTCTAGTGACAACATTTAATTTTCTGTAATCTATGCACATTCGCCAACTAGTCACCATTCTAGTGGGAATTAATTCATTATTTTCATTTTTGACCACTGTCATTCCACCCTTTTTTGGGACAACATGTACTGGGCTCACCCAAGTACTGTCTGAGATAGGATATATGATCCCTGCATCAAGCAACTTCAAAATTTCATTTTTAACAACTTCTTTCATATTTGGATTCAACCTCCTCTGATGTTCAATAGATGGCTTACAATTTTCTTCCAAATGATTCTATGCATGCAAAAGTGTGGGCTTATTCCCTTAATGTCATCTATGGTGTATCCTAAGACTTTCCTAAATTGTCTCAACACTCTTAACAACTTATCAGCCTCTAAGGTACTCAATTTTGCATTTACAATTACTGGATAAGTGTTATTAGTGCCAAGAAATTCATACCTGAGCTGAGAAGGAAGTTGCTTAAGTTCTACCTTAGGTGCATCTTCTTCCTTGAATGATGGTTGCTTAAATTCGACTTTTTCCTTTTGTGTGAGTTAAAAAACTGGAGCAGAAGTGAATGGTGGACTTCCCTCTAAGTGTTGAGCATATGCAGCTACAAGAGGGTTGTCATAGTCTATGCCTCCTCCATGAACCAAACAATTTTCAAGTGGATCTTCTGGATATTTCTTTCTGAAGTGTTCTTCAACCAGCTCATCAATAATATCAACTCTCAAGCAAGTATCAGCTTCAGAATGATGCTTTTTCATAGTGTTATTAATATTGAAAACCAATTGCTCTTCACCAACCCTAAGAGTCAATTTTTCTCCCTTAACATCAATCAATGCTCTATTGTAGCTAGAAAGGGTCTTCCCAAGATGATTGGGATATTAAAATCTTCCTCCATGTCCAAGATGACAAAGTCAACAGGTATGTAGAACTTCCCAACCTTTAGAGGCACATTCTCCAAAATCCCTTCAGGATACTTAATTGACCTGTCAGCTAACTGAAGAGAAATGTGGGTTGGTTTAAGATCTCCCATGTTGAGCTTCTTATAAATGGAAAGGGGCATAAGGCTAACACTAGCCCCTAAATCACATAAAGCTTTTGTAGAACATGATTCCCCAATGTGGCATGGAATTGAAAAACTCCCTGGATCCTTGAGCTTTGGGGGAAGTTTCCTTTGGAGGATAGCACTACATTCTTCAGTCAAAGCTACAGTTTCATCATCTTCAAGTTTCCTCTTGTTTGAGAGAATTTCTTTCAAGAATTTTGCATAAGAGGGCATTTGTGAAAGAGCATCAACAAAAGGCACATTTATGTAAAGTTTCTTCAAAACCTCTAAGAACTTCTCAAATTGCCTATCAAGCTTGGCTTTGTGAAATCTTTGTGGAAAGGGAAGCTGTGGCTTATAGGGTTCAGGAGGTATATATTTCTCTTCCTTCTCTTCAAATTCCTCTTTACATTTTTCTGCACTCTCTTGTTTTTCACTCTCATCAGTTCCTTTCTCATTTTCTCTCTTCTCACCATTTTCACTCTTCTCATGTTTTTCACTCCCATCATTATTTACAACTCTCCCACTTCTTAAAGTAATAGCTTGACATTGCTCTCTTGGGTTTTCTGGTTAACTTGGCAGTTTTCCAAAAGATTTAGCACTTGAGGAAGATGCTTGTTGTGCAATCTGGTTTTCCAGCATTCTGTTATGTGTTTGCATCTGTTCCAGCCTTGCTTTCATCTCTCTCATCTCCTCATCATGCTTATTTTGGTTAGCAAGAATCTGTTGCAATAAAGCTTCAGTGGTGGAATTTCGTTCTTGCTGTTTTGGTGGAGGGTTCATATTTTTCTACTGAAAATTAGGCAGTGGTTGCCTATTTTGCTGATATGGAACTTGACTCTGCTGTTTGTGGTTGAAAATTCTTATTTTGAACTTGATTTTGCTGATTTCCCCATGAAAAGTTGGGATGATTCCTCCAATTTGGATTGTAAGTTTGAGAATAAGAATTCCCCATTTGTTTGTTTCCATAATTACCAACATATGCTGCTTGTTCTCCATAATCTACTCCACAGCTGGTAGTTTCCTCTGCATAAGCCACTTGTTGTGAACTTCCAGCTGATGATGTTGAACTAACCAACATACTCAAGTCTTCCATCTTCTTAGCCAAAACATTAGTAAGTGCATCAAATTTTGCATTAATCATGTTGAATGGGTCAAGATCATACATTCCAGCAGCTTGCCTCTTTTGAGTTTGAGCTGGTCCTCTTGGACTACTCCAAAGATGAGTATTCTTTGCAATTTTCTCCAATAGCTCATAAGCTTCATCTTCATGCTTTATAATAAATTCTCCTCCTGTTTGAGCATCAATAATTCCTCTGATTGCAGGAGTGACATTTGTGTAAAAATTCTGGTTTATCATCCATTTCGGAATGGCATGATGTGGGCATAATCTCTCTAATTCCTTCCATCTCATCCATGACTCATATAGAGTTTCATCCTCTCTTGGTCTGAAAGCTGTCATTTGATTCCTCAGTTCTTGAGTTTTTCCAGGTGGAAAATATTGTGCAAGAAATGCATCAGTGAGTTGCTCCCAATTTGTGATGGAGTTGTGAGGTAAAGAATCAAGCCAATCCAATGCTCTATCTTTTAAAGAGAACGGGAATAGCTTCAATCTTGCTGCATCATCAGACACTCCAGGTTGTTTTTGCATGTCACAGATCATAGCAAACTTCTTCAGATGTGTGTGTGGATTTTCAGAAGGATGACCTCCGAATTGAGAATTTTGAATCATTTGAAGAACTCCAAAATCCATCTTGTAACTATTTGCATCAATCCTTGGTCTTGCTATACTCTCTCTCAAGTCATCAAAACGTGGAAAAGCATGATCCATCATACTTCCCCTAGGCACGTTTGCATTAACAACTTCTTCACCTTAGGCTGCATTTTCGTTGTTTCGATCATTTCCAGCATTACCAACACCAATTCTAATCCTCTCATCAGCCATGTCTGCTTCTAATTCAGTTTCTCTCAATGCTTCTTTCCTTCTTCTGGTTTCTTTCTTGTTGGCCTTACAGAACTTTTCAATTTCAGGATTAAACAGTAAGGATGTGTCACTTGTGCTTCTAGCTCTTCTCATAAAAGGTTAAAAATACCTGAAAAAGAACAAACAAACACAAAATGAAAAGATAACAAGGATAAAACTATAAACAACTAAAATAATCAATAACTCAATATTAAACAAACAACTCCCCGGCAACGGCGCCAAAAACTTGATGCGTCCCTACCGCAAGTGCACGGGTCGTACAAGTAGTATAGAAAAGATATCGATCCCACGAGGAGTCGTGTTAATGATTGAATTTTTTATATAAAAGTTGACTAAATCGAAGTATTTATGAAATTAAAGTAATGAATTGAGGGGTAATGGAGCGTGAAATCTATATATGCAAAATCAATATTCTATTCAACAATGTATTGCATTAAACTAAAATTGCATCAAATTGAAATAAGCAAGTTCAAATATGGCAATATTGAAAATGGCAAGCAATTAAATTCAATTGAAAATTAACAATGGTAAAAAGGCGATTTTGGAGTTCGGGATTTCATATTCGAGCTATTTTGGGATTTTAAATTGGTTATCCAATTTTATTAAACTTATGAGTTTTAAGGAGATTAATTCTTAAATCCTTTGAACTCCCTTTCGAGTGAGACAAAGAGTGCCTTAATCAAACTAATTCTACTTTCGTGGAGTTAGAATTAATTAAGACCCTTCAAATTCTGCTCAGCCCCTCATTTCCTTTTCTGCTCCCTTGTCTCTCCTCTAAAATGGGATAATGAGACTATTTATAGCATTTTTTTCTGACATGGAGCCCTAAAATGGTATGTTCTAGGAGGAATTATTTAAGGGAATCTCCTGCCAGCTCATTAATGAACTCTTTATGGGACTGCATAAGTGGACTGCATAAGTTATGCAGTCCTTTATGCAGTTTTCGGCTAGTTCTGAGTCACTTATGCTAAACTGCATGACTTGGTGCATAGGTTATGCACAATTCCGTGAAGGTGCATAAGGGAGGCGAGAATGTGCATAAGCTATGCAGTCTCCTTATGCACATTTCGGTTGGTTCTGGAACAGTGATCTTTCTCCTTATGCAGATCTGCATAGCTTATGCGGCAAGTTATGCACAGTTTGGTCAATGCATATTTCAGCTTGAAAACTTGTTTTTGACATCTTTGGCTATAGAAGTCACTCCTCAGTGGCAAAATTTCTCTTCAGTCCTTCCAAAAACACCAATTTCCTACAAAACAAAGTAAAATTTACAAATTAATCTAAAATTGACAATTATGAAAAACTAACTAAATAACTAATGAAATTAGCTAAAAGTGACTAATAATCAAATAAAATGGCTATGAATTTAAACCTAAATGATTATGCAAAATGTATGCATCAATGGGCCAATTTAATTGAGCAGCCAAGGCTATTACAATTCTCACCGTTTCAAACTGTGCAACCAGAGAGAAGGTGTCGTCATAATCTACACCTTGTTGTTGTGAATAGCCTTTCACTACGAGTCGTGCCTTGCATTTTTGAATGCTGCCATCTGCATGAAACTTTGTTCTAAAGACCCATTTAACTCCAATGGCTTTCTTATCTTGAGGAAGATCTACCAATTCCCATGTTTCATTCTTCTGGATTGCTTCAAGCTCATCTAACATTGCATTGCGCCATTCTTCTTTTTCTGCTACTTCTTCAAATGTTGTTGGATCAGCTACAAACAAGGCTTGTGTGCCTTCATAAATTTTAGCCAATGATCTGAATTTTCTTGGAGGAGTTTCACCTTCAGATGCACTACTGTTGCTGGAACTTGAAGAAGTAGTGCTTGGTGAGGTTGATGAGAATGGACTAGGAGTGTTTGGAGGGGTTGCTTGCTGTCTAATGGTTGGTGATCCTTCATTTTCTGCTGGAATCTTGAACTGAATGTCATCTGATTTCTCCTGCCAACACCAGCTTGCCTCTTCATCAAACACAACATTCCTGCTAACAATCACCTTGCCACTCACAGGATTGTAAAGCCTATATGCTTTGGATTGAGTACAATAACCAACAAAAACACATTTCACAGATTTTTCATCAAGTTTGCTGCGATTATGTGAATCTACCAATGAATAGGCAATACAACCAATATTTTTAAGTGGCTTACCCAAGGCCTTCTTCCACTCCATGCTTCATACGGTGTTTGGTTTTGGACAGCCTTTGTTGGTGACAAATTCAACAAATATACAGCAACTGCAACACCTTCAGCCCAAAAATGATCAGGCATTCCCTTAGCCTTTAACAAACTTCTTGCCATTTCAACAACAGTGCAATTTTTGTGCTCAGCCACTCCGTTTTGCTCCGGTGTATATGGTGCTGTTAGTTCTCTGTGTAGGCCTTGTTCATCACAAAATTGATTGAATTCTTGAGACACGAACTCTCCTCCTCTATCGGTGCGAAGGACCTTTATGCTTTTTCCACTTTGCTTCTCAACAAGTGCCTTGAACTTCTTGAAAGTGTCAAAAGTTTCTGATTTGAATTGCAAGAATTAAACCCAGCTCATGCGACTATAGTCATCTATGAACAACAGAAAATAACGACTCCCACCCAACGATTGTGTTTTCATGGGGCCGCATAAATCAGCATGTACAAGCTCAAGACATTCAGATGCTCTTCTAGACTTTCCTATAGGAAAAGGTTTTTTACATTGTTTCCCATATACACACCCTTCACACAAATCTAATGACTCAATTCTAGGTAACCCAAAAACCATTTCCTTTTGACTCAGTAATTTCAGACCCTTTACATTCAAATGCCCATACCGTAAATGCCATAATCTAGACTCTGTATTTTCATTGACAATAAGAGCATGTTTTTCAACACTGGAAATTTCAAGTGGAAAAAGCTTGTTTGGTGCCATGTGAACATCTACAATAATCTGTTCTGATTTTTTATCTCTAATCACACATGAGCCATCATCAAACATAATTGAATATCCACGTCTACAAGTTGTCCGACACTTAACAAATTTTGTGATAGACAAGGAATAAAATAAACATTGTAAAGGAGCTTCACATTACCGTGGCCTTTGCTTATTGCCACCGTGCCTTTGCCTTCAACTTGCACTTGTTTGTCATCACCAAGTCTCACTTTCAGTTTGTATGACTCGTCAAGCTCCTTAAACAAAGATTTTATTCGAGTCATATGATTGGAACACCCGCTATCCAGAAACCAGATGTCACTTGAGGCTTTGTTGTCATCTTGAGAGGCCATAAATAGCTAGAGCTCTTCCTCATCTTCTGCAAAATTTGCTTGCTTTTCTTTCCTCCAGCATTCTGCCTTCACATGCCCATACTGCTTGCAATTATAGCACTAGATATTGCTCTTGTAATTTTTCTGCCTCTCTGTTGTTGGCCCTTGCTCATCTTGTCCACCAATTTTGCCTCTACCTCTACCACCTCTGCCACCACCTCTGCCGCGATATCCTCCTCTACCACGTCCTCTGGTTAATGCCTTCCTTGAGTCATCTTGTTGTTTAAATGACTCCCCCATCACTTGAAAAGCCTTTTCATCATTCTTTTCATTTGCCCTGTTCAACCTTGCCTCATGGGATTGTAAAGATCCCATTAGTTCATCAAACGAGTAAGTAGCCAAGTCTTTCGACTCCTCAATAGCTGCCACTACATGATCAAACTTTGGAGTTAAACTGCGCAACACTTTTGCAACAACAGTCACATCAGTAACTACTTCTCCATAAGACCTCATTTGATTAACTATTACAGATACTCTAGACAGAAAATCCTGCACTGATTCTCCGCTTTTCATTTGCAAGGTTTCAAAATCACGGCGAAGTGATTGGAGTTTTACTGTGATTACCTTTGAGGAACCTTGGAACGCCGTCGGCAAGGTCATCCATGCTTCTTTGGCTGTATTTGCTGCCGCTATTTTTGAAAAAATTGACTCATCCACTGCTTGCTGGATGAAGAACAGTGCTTTGGAGTCCCTTTTCTTGTTTTCTTTAAGTCTAGCCTCTTCATCTCGTTCAGGATACCCGTTCTCAACCAAGTCCCACAAATCTTGAGACTTGAACAATGTCTTCATTTTGATGCTTCAGAATTCATAGCATTCACCTTTGAAGATTGGAATTGATGGTTGAGAAATATTCATTGCATTGCCGTTAGATGCCATGAGTCGTACGCCCGGTTACAATCGAACCAGGCTCTGATACCACTCCTGTTGTGAAAGGAACGTAAGATGGCTCACTAGAACTCACAAATGCTGCAAAATAAAGTAATCACAGCAAGCAATAAAGTGAGGACAGCAAAGAGATAACTAGTTCTCAAAGAGAAATTTAATCAAACATATGGTGGGCACAAATCTGCAAAAAGCTTTTGACATACAAAGACATGTTATTCATGAACCAAAGTGGCCTTTAAATAGGCTTAACACAATAACTAAAAACAATAAAATAGCAGAATTAATTGGCACTAAATCAAAAATGCTCCCACTACTAACAAACAACCAGAATTTTAGGAAGAAAAACAAAACGTGCCTAAGATAAAGTCAGAAAATAAAACAACTGTCACTTTGAATCAATCTCTAATAATTTATACTTGAAGGAAACTACTCTTCAGGTTGTAACATAATGAAGCTTGTAACAAACATGTGTTGTACTATTTTGCTTAAAGCTTCAAAGCTTTAGTGGAGAATTAGCAGCAGATTTCAGCTTTTGTTTGGGCACAGAGCATCCCATTAGTCACTGGACCATGTAATTAGTACCGATCCAGTTGGCATATACCATGATTTTTCTTCTTTAAACTCGGTTTACCGTAAACTCAAGACAGAATTGCATGGTAGAACCCACGTATTAAATACATGAGTCTCACATTCATGGTGGTCTAGGCAAGAATTTCTAGCCAGTTAACAAGTTAACATGCAGTCTTAATAGTTAGCTTCATGAATGGATCATGAAAATATCATTTCCACAAATGTACAAAAAGGTTTGTTTTTTCTGGTAATTATAACCTTGAAACAAGGTCATTTGAAACATGTTTCCATCACCATCTATTCTCATAATAAATTGCACATACAGGGGGGAAAATATAAACACAATTAGAAATCCTATAAAATTCTCAATTAACAATGGCTGAGGTCACATGCATTTGCAAACGTACTGTGGTAAGCTCCAAACCAGTGCAACCAGGAAAATCCTACCCTTTATCAGTTCTTGATCGCCTTATGGAGCGAAACCACTTAAGGATTGTGTACTATTTTCAAACTCCAAAAGGGAGGAAGCTTGGAGAAATGACTAAGAAGCTGAGAGAATCCATGTCAGAAACGCTCACTTGTTTTCCGGCAGCGACTGGAAGGTTGCTGAAAGACCAAGATGGGCATTGGATGATCAAGTGTAATGACGCAGGATTAAGGATGGTGGAAGCTAGAGCTAAAGGAAGCGTAGAGCAGTGGCTGGAGAGTGTAGACAGGGAGAAGGAGCTCAAGCTTATTCACTGGGAAGAAATGTTTCATAAGCCTTATTTTTGGTCCACCTTCTATGTTTAGGTATAATCAAAGTATGTTTTACCATCCAAATTGGTTTCGTTTTTGGGTTAGTCTTATGAGTGACAATAATTTTTTTTTTCCCTTCAGCTGACAGAATTTGAAGGAGGTGGCTTAGCAATTGGCTTGAGCTGCTTCCACCTTCTAGCTGATCCCACTTGTGCCACCATGTTCATCAAGGCCTGGGCTGACACAACCTTAGTTGGAAAAATGATTAGTCCTCCTTTTTTCCACCCACTGCCTCCCCGGAGGCCCGGCAACAAAAATCTCAACCGCCAGCCTTACACCCACTTGATCAATTACTACAGTTCCATCATAGAGAAAACAAATTCGGTCACATCCACAGGGTTCGCAACCATCGCTCTAGTGTTTCCAGATCCTATGGTCCGAGCCTGCATAGCCATGGCTCGAACCACTAGTGCACCTGACCACCCAAGCCCATCACCCTTCCAGGTACTATCTGGGCTCTTTTGGGTTTGTGTAAGCAAGGTTAAGGGAAAAGGAAATGGGCTCATTGATATGTGTATATGTCTGGATATGAGGAATGTGTTGGGCCTTGATAAAGGGTTCTTCGGCAATTGCATGGTTTATAACAATGTCCAAGCAGATTATTCAGGAGAAGATAAATTATTATCAGGCGCTACTCAGGCTATTGAAGAAGTGATGGCAAAAATGGACATTGAGGGGATCATGGACTTGATCGAGTGGCTTACATCTAATGATTGCAAATATCCTCCTCTGATGAACGGTTGTGATCTGATATGTGGTAGCTTGGAGGAAGTGGACCCATATTTGGCCACATTTGAAGATGGTTATGCACCTATTCGTGTTTCTTATCACGTGGAACCATCAGCTGGAGCAGGTCAGGTTTTGGTCCTTCCATGGAGACGGGGTGAGGGTGAAATGAGCAGGTTGATCATGGTTACTCTCCCAGAGGATGAGATGGTTAGGTTACTTGAAGATGATCTCATTCTACGCTTCTGTCCAACCATTTTAATGGGAACCAATAAATGAACTAGATAGATTAGTACTCGTATTGAAATAAATGTATGAATAGAGATGTTGAATTGGAGATGAGTTTTATCTGGGGCCTGGCAATTTAATTTCCTGGCATCAGAATTGATCACGTCTACATATTAATACAGAGCCATGAAGGTGACGGACCCCACAGTATGGTGTAATTTGCAAATTGGAATAATGATACTTTTCTTGATCGTGTAAGTCAAAACCTCTCCAACGCTTGTTTCCCATACATAGAAACAACAGTAATTACAAAATGATGGGAAAGAGAGGAAGACAGTGCATAAATTAAGTATTAGCTACGCTTCATTAAATTGCCAGGAAAGGTATGCCAATATCCACTGTTCTAAACTTTTAATAACACCTTTGCTCGCCAACCGTTGCATATGCTTCTGAATTCTTTTTTTGGTGCAGTCAGTGTCACAAGGGATTTATACCTTCAGGGATTAGTTGATGTCATGGTCTTGAAAATTCCGTTCCGTATCTCTAAGCCAAAACTCATTCATTGTGCATGAATTGTTTTGTTCTTCTTAGCTTTCAGTCAGTGTCACAGGGTTGCACCATCAGGTTAGAGTACATCCTTACCCTTTGCTCTTAATGAGATTGCATATCAGATCCCAAATGGTATATTGTGTCATAGATCCATATATACCAGCTAGCCAGACTTGAAATATTGAAATGAGAAAATACTTAATTCTTCTTGTAAGGTGACTATCTGTATCAAGTTAAACGACATTGGGAAATAACAATGGAGAGAAGTGATATAGGTAAAGTCATTAGTAGTGGACGAATACGCAGTTTCAATGGTTGGACAAATAATAACATGGAAGTTTTCTCCAAGTCTTCTCATTATGTCCCAGATAATGACGAAGCACTCAAATGGGCTGCTGTGGAGAGATTGCCTACGTATTTACGTACAAGGAGAGGTATACTAGATGAAAAAGAGATCGATATAAATAGGATTGGATTAATAGAGAGAAGGAATCTGTTGGAAAGGCTGGGGAAAATTGCAGAGAGAGATAATGAGAAATTCTTGTTGAAGCTTAGGGATCGCATTGAGAGGTATATATGTTTTAAGTTATCTCTCACATGAGTAATTGATCAACCCAAACTTTGCAGAATGACACTACTCTTAGGCCCGCCAAGCTCAGGCAAGACTACGTTACTATTAGCTTTGGCTGGAAAAAAGACCTCAAAGTAAGGACATAGAAATTCATCCATGGCACAAACTTAGCTTTCCTGAGAAAGTGTTAATTAGATTCATGATCTGATATATTTCAAATTTTGTGAAATCTCAGTTTCTAGGAAGAGTTACGTACAATGGACATGGAATGGAAGAGTTTGTGCCGCAGAGAACAGCAGCTTATATAAGTCAATATGATCTTCATATACCAGAAATGACTGTAAGAGAAACTCTGGCTTTCTCTGCAAGGCGCCAAGGGGTTGGACCTCGTTATGGTTAGAAAAAACGCCATAATTCTTTTGATATAATCCTCAGACAAGTAAAAGAAGTTATGGAAGGGCTTGAATTAATAGTTCATTATTGAATTGTAAAATTATGCAGAAATGCTAGCAGAATTATCAAGAAGGGAAAAGGCCGCGAATATCAAACCAGACCCTGATATTGATGTCTACATGAAGGTGAGAAGACAACTAAATTAGAATTATCCTGCAGATATTCATATCTTACAGAGTTAAAATTCATATTCATCAAACCACTAAAATATACTCATTCATGCCCTGGAACTTTGCAGGCAGTAGCTCTAGAAAGGCAAGAGACTGACGTAGTCTCATATTACATTCTCAAGGTACGAGAGATTATATTCTTAAAAATGAGCACTATTTTTTAATACTCTCGGTATATCTAATAATTAATTTTAGTGTAGAGCTCACTTGAGTATAATGATATATCAAATAATTAGCCTTAGGTAGAGCCCACTTGAGTATAACTTTGCCCCGTCCCTCATGGGCGCCTATTATTTAAGGTTTGAATGAGACTTGGAATGAATGGGTATAGTTGGGGGTTGATCAGTACAATTTAACTTCTCATATTTGTAAGATCCCTTTGATGGAGCTTTTTACCGAATGAGTATATTTTGAAAACAAAATTACTAAAAGAGGGTTAGTTTTAAAAAAATTATTAATAAGCAGTGAATTTTATTGAGGTGAAATGTGCAGGCAAAACTTGTTTATTAATTATACAATATAAAAATAATATTTTAATATTAAATAAATATATAATTAAATATTAAAAAAATGGTGAATGCAATCAAATGAGAGAGTTTGAGCTAATTTGAGATTAAATCAAACTTATTAGTTAAATTTGATTAAAATTTAAAAATAGATTAAATTGAACATTTCTAATAAATACAGAGAGCAAATTGAGTTTTATTCCTTAAATTTTATGTGGCATTAATTTAGGTTATATTTATTATTTTTATTGTTAATAATAATTGAAAATTTTTTATATATTTTTTAAAATATGCTAGCTTAGAAAATTTAAACATATTAATTTTTATAATCTTCACTAGCACAATGTTAGAATAACAATTAAATTGTTATTATAATGAAATTGTCTGTAAATAATTAATTTGATTTTTTTTATTGTATATGACGAACTTACTTGCATAGTCCTAAAAAAAATCAATTGGAATACAATAATTTATCCTAAGAATATCTTATATAATAACATGAAATAAAATTATAATTATAATGAATATATAAATTAAGATAACTATTTAATTAAGTCATGTTTCATAATTAGGTCTCCTCATGTATTGTCTCGGTCAATGAATTTAATGCTGACCTCTGTCTTCTGATATTTTGGGTCATCTTGTGTATCTTGGGGTTGATTAGAGTCATTGTTAATTGAACTTCAAATTATCCATGTTTTCGTCCCGATGAATCTACTCTTGAATTTATATATTTTTTTATTATTAAAATATTATTTTTACATTGTATAATTAATTAAATAAAAACATCAAAAATTTTATTTTTTTATTATTCAATATTATTAATTAAACTAAAAATATAAAAAAAATTATTTTTATATTTTCATATATAATTAATTAAAAATAAAAATTATAATAATTATACTAAATTAAATTGAAAAATAATAAATATATTTTTTTATTTTCATATAATTAATTAAAATTAAATTATTATAATTAATTTTAATTATTTAGAAAATTTATTTTTTATATTTTCATGTTTTTAATTTAAAAATAGAAAATTATAATTAAATAAAATTAAAAATATAAAAATATTATTTTCTATTTCCATATTATTAATTAATATTAAAAAAATAAATTATAAAAAATTGCAATTAAACAAAGCTCCCTTTGATATGCATTTGCTTTAAATGAAATTATTGTTTTAATGGAAAGAGTGATTCAATTTGCTTTATTCATTATACTGAAATTGAATATTGAATTTTCAATTTTATATTTTTTTTGAGAAAATACCCACACATAAGATTTAGTGATAGAAATTAATCACCATTAAAACATGATAATAAACGGCACACATGCATGCTTCGCTGATAGTGTGGCACTCAGAAGCGCCAATCCGATACGTGAATCAAGGTGAGCCCATGATCAATCACGGACACTCACACACAGTCCCGATACGTGGATCAGGGTGAGCCAATGATCAATCACAGACATTCACACACTGATGTTTTTATTTTTTTATAGAAGAAAAAAAAATACACGCATACGAATCTCAGTGATAGGAATGGCTTAGCAATGAACTTACCCTCAGCTGTCGGTTAGGTTTTAAAGCTATTGCATGGCAGATGCAACGATCACATTAATAGAACCCTCAGCTGTCAGTTAGCTTTTAAAGCTATTGCATGGCAGATGCAACGATCACCCTAATAGAAAAAGTGACAAGCTGTGCTCTCTCTCTCTCTCTCTCTCTCTCTCTCATAGACGCAATCTAAAATGAACTATAAATGGATTGGTATTGATGATGACATAAGTATATTTGATGAAATAAATAACAATGCACATAAAAGGCCTTTTCAGTACATTTCAAAACAAATCAAAAGTCATGTTCAGTGAGCGAAGGGGATTAGCGAAGGGGATTATCATTGAGCTTTGTAGAATTGTTTTCATAAACTCTAAAGTAGTTAGAGTTGATGGTCTGTTTTATCCACTCATGTTACATAGGAGTGGAGCCTGGCGATTTAATTTCCTGGCAGTCATGGACGGAGGGAGAGTAGGGCAAGGATCCCCTGAAACTTTAAAAATTTTTAGGGGTATATTGATAATTTTTTAAAAATAAATATTTTATAAAATAATTTATACTTTAGTACTTAATATTTTATGAAGTATACAATTCAATCCATATATTTTTAAAATCAAATAAATTAGTTTCTTACTTTATAATTTATTAATAAAATAATTTATACTATATCGTTAAAGCAGGTTTTAATTTAAAGGCAGAATTACTTGGAGACCCCCCTCCCATAAGTTTCTAAAATTAAAAAATTACCCATAAATTTAATGTATTATTTTTTTAAAAAAAATTATTATTTACCCTCTATAATTTTTAAAATTAAAATTTTAATATATTTTTTACACAATTATTGTTTGTTCCTTCAATATTTTTATCTTTGTATAAATTCCATTCATAGTTTAATTTTAATATATTAATATTTTATCTTTTTATTTTAGTTCTTATATTTTTATAAAAATTTTATTTGTTTCTTATTAATATTTATTCCTTTTCCTCAAATGATAGATTCCTAGTTCCGTCTCTATTTTAATTGAATTAATTAAATTTTTATCATTTTAATGAAATCGATAATTTAATCGTTGTATTCTCGTGAACAAATAAGGTAGTTTCTCACTTTTTAAATTATATATATGTGTGTGTGAGAGTATGATAAAATATATCTAAATTTATAATGGTTAAAATAATTTTTTATATTTTTTTAATTAAATTTACTTTTCATTATTGTTTTACAAAAAATAAATTTGAGATAAATTAAATAAACTTTTTAATTTTAGGTCATCGTAATAATTCATAAAATAACACATTTATTATATTTTTAAATTAATAATACTTTTATTTAATTTTTAGCAAATCATTTTATTAAAAAAAATTAAGATATTTAATTTTATTATTATAGATTAATTTTAATAACATATTAACTCTTGTAAAAAAATTTATCATTAATTTTTATTTATTTAATAAATAATAAATTTTAATCGGACCCAAAATTAAATTCTTGGCTCCGTGACGGGTGGCAGTTATATTTTTATATCCAGGCTCGAAATTCAACACGTTCACAAATTTGTACCAGCCCCATGAACGTGACGGACCACACAGCAGAGTGCAGTACTGGGATAATAATGTTTTACTGGATCATTGGCTGCAATAATGATATGAGATAATGATGATGATGCTTTTCTCCATCCCTGTATAAGTCGAAGCAAACGTTGAATGCGTCATAAATCCATATGTACCAGCAAGCCAGGGTAGCTGTAGCCCATGAAATTGAGCAACTTCTTCCAATATTGAAATGAGCAAATACTTCGGGTTTTTTTGCCAAAAAGGGTAATTAAAAATAAAATTTTATTAAAAAAATAAATTTAAAATTAATTATTAAAAATAGATGAATTATGTTGTGTTGGATGGATTGAATGTGAGACGTTAATTATAATAATATTTTTAAAATTCAGACATTATTTATAATAGCGTCCGAATGAAAAATTTTAAAGAAAAATTAAACGCTATTCAAAATAGTGTCCAGCTTTCTTTTAAATAATAAAAAATTAATTAAAAAAAATTTTAAAGATTAAACAGTAGCATTCAATCTTTTTTTTAATTTTTAATTATTTTATTTTATATTTTAAATAAAATATAAATATTATTTTAATAAATAAAATTATAATATTTAATAATATATATTATAATATTTTTATTATAAATATTATTTTTTAATTTAAAATTAAATTAAAATTTAATAAAATAAAAAATTAAAATTAAAAAAATAAATAATTAAAAAAATTTAAGAAAAATTAGACGTTATTATAAGTAGCCTTCAATTTTTCTTTAAATTTTTAATTATTTTATTTTATATTTTAAATAAATTAAAAATATTATTTTAATAAATAAAATTATAATATTTAATATTATATATTTTAAATTTTTATTATAAATATTATTTTTTAATTTAAAATTAAATTAAATTTTAATAAATTAAAAAAATAAATAATTAAAAAAGTTGAACGCTTTTTTAAATTTTTAATTATTTTATTATTAATAATAATTATTATTATTATTTATTATTTATTTCTTTAATTTTAATTTTTTATTTCATTAAATTTTAATTTAATTTTAAATTAAAAAATAATATTTATAATAAAAATATTATAATATATAATATTAAATATTATGATTTTATTTATTAAAATAATATTTTTAATTTATTTAAAATATAAAATAAAATAATTAAAAATTTAAAGAAGCGTCTAATTTTTCTTAAATTTTTTTAATTATTTATTTTTTTAATTTTGAAATAATATTTTTAATTTTTCTTAAATTATTTATTTATTTTTTTAATTTTAAAATAATAATTAATTTTAAAAAATAAATAATAATTATTATTATTATTATTAATAAAATAATTAAAAATTTAAAAAAACGTTCAACTTTTTTTGATTATTTATTTTTTTAATTTTAATTTTTTATTTTATTAAATTTTAATTTAATTTTAAATTAAAAATAATATTTATAATAAAAATTTAAAATATATAATATTAAATATTATAATTTTATTTATTAAAATAATATTTTTATTTTATTTAAAATATAAAATAAAATAATTAAAAATTAAAAAAAAATTGAACGCTACTAAGTAGCGTTCAAATTTTCTTAAATTTTTATAATTATTTATTTTTATAATTTTAATTTTAATTTTTTATTTTATTAAATTTTAATTTAATTTTAAATTAAAAAATAATATTTATAATAAAAATATTATAATATATATTATTAAATATTATAATTTTATTTATTAAAATAATATTTATATTTTATTTAAAATATAAAATAAAATAATTAAAAATTAAAAAAAAGGTTAGACACTAGCGTTCAATTTTTAAATTTTTTTTTAATTAATTTTTATTATTTAAAGAAAAGCTAGACATTATTTTATTTTAAATAGTGTCTAACTTTTCTTCAAAAATTTTTATTCCGTCGTCCAAATCAGCATAATTCATCCTTTTTATAATTAATTTTAAACTCACCTCCTTGGATAAAATTTTATTTTTAAAAAACCCAAATACTTCATTCTTCTAGTAAGGTGACTACTGTATCAAGTTAAACGACACTGGGATATAAAAATGGAGATAAGTGATGTAAGTAGAGTCATTGGCAGTGAACGAATACGCAGTTTCAATGGTTTGACAAACACTACCATGGAAGTTTTCCCCAAGTCTTCCCATCACGTCCAAGATGATGAAGAAGCGCTCAAATGGGCTGCTGTGGAGAGATTGCCTACGTATTTACGTGTAAGGAGAGGTATACTTAATGAAAAATTGGTTGATATAAATGGGATTGGATTAGTAGAGAGAAGGGATCTGTTGGAAAGGCTCGTGAAAATTGCAGAGCAAGATAATGAGAAATTCTTGTCGAAGCTCAGGGATCGCATTGAGCGGTATATATGTTTTAAGTTATATATATCTAATATTTCTAGCTTCAAAGATATAAATGTTCATCATTTTTTTTTTTTTGAAATACAGAGTTGGACTTGATATGCCAACCATTGAAGTCAGGTTCGAGCATTTAAATGTTGAAGCACAAGCTTATATTGGCAGCAGAGCATTGCCTACAATCTTCAACTTTTCCATTAATTTGTTAGAGGTATAAATTAAAACTTCATGATCAATATTGATCATGTCTACTTTCTTGCAAGTTGTAATGGCTGCATGTAATTATAAAACTCGCTCACCACATTTACTGGCTCTTCCTGAAGGGATTCTTGCATCGTCTCCACATACTTCCAAGCAGAAAGAAACCATTACCAATCCTTCGTGATGTTAGTGGAATCATCAAGCCCCGAAGGTGAGAACAAGGTTTAGCAAATTCTGCCAGGAGTTAAGTTTTATCTCATAACAGCTATTAATTAATCCAAACTTTGCAGAATGGCCCTACTTTTAGGCCCGCCAAGCTCAGGCAAGACCACGTTACTATTGGCTTTGGCTGGAAAACTGGGTAAAGATCTCAAAGTAAGGATATAGAAATTCATCCATGGCATAAACTTAGCTTTCCTGGGAAAGTGCTAATTAGCTTCATGATCTGATACATTGCAACTTTTTGTGAAATCCCAGTTTTTAGGAAGAGTTACGTACAACGGACATGGAATGGAAGAGTTTGTGCCACAGAGAACAGCAGCTTATATAAGTCAATATGATCTTCATATACCAGAAATGACTGTAAGAGAAACTCTGGCTTTCTCTGCAAGATGCCAGGGGGTTGGACCTCGTTATGGTCAGGAAAAACGCCATTAATTCTTTCGATACAATCCTCAGACAAGTAAAAAAGTTATGGAAGGGCTTGAATTAATCGTTCATTATTGAATTGTAAAATTATGCAGAAATGCTAGCAGAATTATCAAGACGGGAAAAGGCCGCGAATATCAAACCAGACCCTGATATTGACGTCTACATGAAGGTGAGAAGACAACTAAATTAGAATTATCTTTCAGATATTCATAGCTTAAAGAGTTAAAACTCAAATCAATTTTCATGCCCTGGAATTTTGCAGGCAGCAGCTCTAGAAGGGCAAGAGACCAATATAGTCACAGATTATTTTATTAAGGTACAATATGCTCTCCTTGGCGAGAGATTATTAGGTGCTGTACGCGTACATACACACCTCTTTAAAAAAACATGAGTTTTACATATTAAAATTAAGAAAAATTAATTTTTTTATCTTTATGTGTTCTTTTTTTTTAGAAAAATTCTTGCTTAAACCCATTCCATTATAGATTTAAGACATAATTATATGAAATTTATATATTTAATCAGTACATCCCATCATACATCTTATATCTGGAATCGATTGTAGACCAGTTTTAGATAAGAAAAATCTCCAATAATTAGAATTTTTATCTATGAAATCATTGTACATATAACGGTTTAATTATAATTTTTTACTATAATAAAATACACATAAAATTTACCATAATCAATAATTATAATAAAACAATTATACATACATCTATTTTATTTTATAATTTTTTCAATTATTAACATTCTTTGGTACTGTGGTTACGATGTCAAAACGCTATTTTTTAGAAAAGATTATAAATTATTATTTTAAAAAAGTTATTTTAAATATTATTGAATAAAGTTAGTCATGGATGCGGCTGCTATAAACTTCTTGTTATAAGAAGAAGCCCATCTACTCTTAGATGAAATATATATTATTACTTTGTTTGTAAAAAAATAATTTATAAGAAAAAAAAATTTAATCTAATTCTTACACAATTATATTATTTTTTTCTTGAATTTTTATTTTTAAATAAATTATTTTAAAATTAAAAAAATTAAATTCTTTTACCTATTTCCCCAGTTTCGAAATTACAATTTACAAAAATTTAATTCAATTAATTTTTTTTAAATCCTCATGGTTGAAAGTGAAAAGAATTTAATTATTTTTATTTTAAAAAAATTATTTTAAAAGAAATAAAAATCAAGTAAAAAATAAGATGATTATATGAAAATTGAATTAAATTCTTTTCTTATAAAAAAATTTTTTCCTAAACCAAAGCCATTACTTTTCTAAATATAAAAATTAACAAAAAAAAATTAATTTAATTGAATTTTTATAAATTTTAATTTTCAAGTAAGATTATAAGATTCAGGTTAATTTAAATGTACACGTAATTTAAATAATGAGTATGTTAATTTATATGAATTTCGGTGTAAATATTTAATTTAAGAGCCTTAAACTTGCTCTTATATAACTTTATAATAGTTGTAATTTTAATTATTTTAAAGTTTTTATGATAAAAAAAATAAATTTAATTTTAACTTAAATTTTAATGTCTTATAATTAATACATTTAAAAAAATTATTTTTCTTTAAACAGCTTAAATAATAGTGCTAAATCCAATATGACTCGGTATAATTTATCCACACTAATCTCCATTTATTTTACGAAAAATATTTTTCTGAAAAATATTATTCACTTGAAGCTCTCAGAAAAATAGATAAATAGAAAATATTTTCTTGATCAAGGTAAAAATTAAGTAATTTTTAAAGAAAATAATATTTTTTTTTAGAAAATAACTCAACTCAACTCAACTAAACTTTTATCCAAAAAATTTGGAGTCGGCTATATGGATTCTCTTTCTCCACTCAAAACGATTTTGAGTTAAATTCTCGGAAATGTGGAATGTTTTTAGGTTATGTTGTACTAATTTCCTCCAACTTAGTTTAGGTCTACCCATTCTTTTCTTTCTATCCTCTATCCAACTATGCTCTACTTGTCTAACTGAAGCCTCATATGTCTACGCTTTATATGATCAAACTACCTCAATCTCCCTTCTCTCAACTTATCATCAATTGTTACCACTCCTACTTTTCTCTCATACTCTCGTTACGGATTTTATCTAGTTCAGTATGGCTACTCATCCATCTTAATATTCTCATCTCCACAACTCTTATATTAAACACATACGACTCTTTCAATGACTAACACTGACTACCATATAACATGGCCGGTCGTATAGCTGTATGGTAAAAATTTTTTTTTTGACTTATTAGAAATCTTGCGATCACATAAAACTCCCGTGGCATGTCTCCACTTCAACCATCCGGCTTTAATCATATGACTAACATACTCCTCACATCCCTCATCTACTTGAAGGACTGAGCCGAGATATTTAAAGTGATTACTTTGTGACAGTATCACTCCATCCAAACTAACTCCTTCCCTATCAAACATCATGTACCAAGGGATACTCTTATTAAAATAAAAATAAAAAATTTTTTTTTTAAATTTTGATAATCTTATTAAAATAAAAAAAAATTATACATACATTAAATAAACAGATATTATTAATTTAATATTATAATTAAATAATAAAAAAATATTTTTTTATATACAAATTATTTTTCTTGAAACAAACAGAATCTAAACCTATATATTTAATCTTTCCAAATTTAATAAATCTTAATCACTAGAAAAAAATCAAAACCTTTACAATAATTACGAATTTCTTTTTATAAGGTTTTTCTTAAAAAAAAAATTGAGGTTGCTGGCTGGGAGTGTCTTAGAACTCCCTAAACGCTGCCGTTTGACAGTAATAGCTCTTCATCTTTTCTCTCGTTCAACTGAAAAACCGCAAATTTATGCAAGCCTACAGCCTCCCACCGGAGCCGATAAGCCTTAAGCGAGGGCAATGAGAAGGGACAAGAGACATTCCCAACTGGTGTAGGGTGAATACAATGGATACCAAATAAAAAACGAAAATTATAACCTAAATTGATAATGGGATGGAATTGAAAATGCAGTTGAGGATTTTTATGATTAAAAAATTTGCAGATTTTAGGACTTGAAGTATGTGCTGATACCATGGTGGGCGATGAAATGATACGAGGCATCTCTGGCGGACAAAAGAAGCGACTCACAACTGGTAATCAAACTTCTTAACTACCCATTTACATTCCTTTAGATATCAGTTTGAGTGTGATGCTTTTAGTTGCAGTGACTTGCTGCACTAATCTTTATATATCTTATTATCTTCTCTTATGGTCTATGCAATGCAGGAGAGATGCTGGTTGGACCAGCAGGAGCACTTTTCATGGATGAAATATCAACTGGCTTGGACAGTTCAACAACTTTTCAAATTGTTAACTCACTCAGGCAATTAATCCACATTCTCAGCGGAACTGCGCTTGTCTCTCTTCTCCAGCCAGCACCAGAAACATATGATCTTTTTGATGATATAATTCTCCTATCTGATGGACAAATCGTGTATCAAGGTCCACGCGAAAATGTGCTTGAGTTCTTTGAATACATGGGATTCAAATGTCCTGAGAGGAAGGGAGTTGCTGACTTCTTACAAGAGGTAAATTGTCTAACAGCTTTGTTTCTGTGAAGGAATTTGCTGAAACATAATATCAATCTCTAGAATATTTTCAATTTTTTATCGGCTTTTCTTGTTGGGATGCATTAGGTAACGTCAATGAAAGACCAAGAGCAGTACTGGGCACATAAAGATTTGCCTTACAGCTATGTTTCTGTGAAGGAATTTGCTGAAGCATTTCAGTCATTTCACGTTGGGAGAAAACTTGGTGATGAACTTGCTACACCATTTGACAAGTCCAAATGCCATCGTGCTGCTCTAACAACTAAGAAGTACGGTATCAACAAGAAGGAGCTCCTGAAAGCATGCTTTTCAAGAGAACTTCTGCTCATGAAGAGGAACTCATTTGTCTACATTTTCAAAATTACCCAAGTGAGTAGCACTCTATTCTTTCATGGAAAGCAGTATTCACTATTCAGAAACGAACTTGTGTATTTGAAAAATCTTATTTCAAATCATGAAATAAAAGAGATTACCTACAAGCTGAAATTCTGAATTTAGGGTGGGACAGTGCATAATTAATTGTTCTTCTTTCCTTTCAGCTTATTATTATGGCTCTCTTATCAAGTACAGTATTTCTGAGATCGGAATTGCACCGTGACACATTAACAGATGGAGGAATTTATCTTGGTGCTCTTTTCTTTACTGTTGTTACCATAATGTTCAATGGGTTCACAGAGCTTGCACTGACCATCATTAAACTTCCTGTCTTCTACAAGCAAAGAGATCTTCTATTTTACCCTTCATGGGCATATGCTCTACCCACATGGATTCTCAAAATTCCAGTCACCTTTATCGAAGTTGCCATATGGGTGATCATAACTTACTACGTTATAGGCTTTGATCAAAACATTGAAAGGTGGGAAATGGAAATCTTCAATGGATTTTTTTCCCTAATGTTTGGAACTGATGTTTTTCCAGAATTTATTTTCCTTAATTGCAGGTTTTTCAAGCAGTACTTGATACTCCTATTTACCAACCAGATGGCGTCAGGTCTATTTCGTTTGATGGCAGCATTAGGAAGAAATATAATCGTTGCTAACACTTTTGGATCGTTTGCATTACTTGCAATACTGGTTTTGGGTGGATTCATCTTATCACGAGGTGAAATTGATATTTATACAACATTATTTCAGACATTTGTCCTCCTGATGTTACTTAAATTCTGAAGTTGAAGTCCTCATTGTTTTGCATCAGATGACGTGAAGAAGTGGTGGTTATGGGGTTACTGGGTCTCACCTTTGACATATGTGCAAAATGCTATATCCGTGAATGAATTTCTTGGGAAGACTTGGAGACATGTAGCCGTCGTTTCTTTAAAAGTTTTACTGAGGAATGGATATGAAAATTTCATTAATAATAATACTATATATTGTGGACAGTCATGTGAAAATGCTTGTGTTGCAGGTTCCTCCCCACTCTACAGAGCCACTAGGAGTTGGTCTCTTGAAGTCTCATGCAATTTTCCCTGAAGCACATTGGTATTGGATTGGAGTAGGAGCTCTAATTGGATACATTTTTCTATTCAATTTCCTTTACATTTTAGCCCTAAAAAATCTTGATCGTAAGTGTCGATTTTATGTGTTTTCAATTTTGAAATTTGGGGCCAATGTTTTGATGATTGAGCTGGTTGCAGCATTTGGGAAGCCTCAGGCAACACTATCAAAAGAGGCCTTAGCTGAGCAAAATGCTAATAGAACTGGAGAGTTTAATAAATCATCAACAAGTGGAAAGAGCTCTTCGGGTGCGTCACCAGACTTTCCCTTCCTTTTTTTTTTTTTTTGTCACATGAATCTAGTTGCAAGCTAACCACTATGAAACTGATGCAGAAAGAGGGAATGAGAGCCAAAGAAGTATCTCATGTATCTCATCCAGCACACTATCTGCAAGAGTGGACAACTTCAGCAATGCTAATCAGAGCAGGAAATGGGGAATGGTTCTCCCATTCCAACCCCTTTCTATGGCTTTCAATGAAATAAAATATGCTGTAGACATGCCACAGGTACCTCAGGCTTTAATCAAGATCATGAAAGAACAACTGAAATATTTAACTTTTAGGAGAGTTGAGAAATTCTTAAGTTTGAAGTAGTTGAATTTCCTACTTTTAAATGGTTTTACCATTGTCATCTATCATTATTTTTCTCAATCATTCTTTTAGTATGCAAATTGTGAAAAGCCTGATGCATTGGGACAAATGCTATTTTATTACAGTGGAATTGCTGAATATGCCTGCATCATTAACTTCTATCTTACTTGCAGGAAATGAAAGCTCAAGGTATTCCTGAAGATCGTTTAGAACTTCTTAAGGGTATCACCGGTGCTTTCAGTCCAGGAGTCCTAACAGCGCTTATGGGTATTAGTGGTGCTGGCAAGACAACTCTTATGGATGTTTTGGCTGGAAGAAAAACAGATGGTTATATCGAGGGAAGCATCTTAATATCTGGGTACCCAAAGAAGCAAGAAACTTTTGCTCGTATGTCAGGATACTGTGAGCAAACAGATATTCACTCTCCACATGTTACAGTCTATGAGTCATTGCTTTATTCTGCTTGGCTTCGACTATCCCCTGAGGTTAATTCTCATACAAGAAAGGTACATTTTGATAATTTTTTACCTTTTCTTATATTTACTGGACAGCTTAGAGGAATAAAAGCAATGGCATTAAAACTGAAGGCTGCCCATCATCATAAATAAGAACAAAAGTCAGACAGAAATCAAGAAACAGGATAGTATTTTTGTTCTGTTCACACATAATATTATTGAAGCTAAACATAGTTGATGGACTGCAGGTGTTCATTGAGGAAATTATGGAGCTTGTGGAGCTGACCTCTTTAAGAGAAGCACTTGTAGGATTGCCTGGTGTGAACGGTCTTTCAACTGAGCAGCGCAAGAGGCTGACGATTGCAGTTGAACTTGTTGCCAACCCATCTATAATTTTCATGGATGAGCCAACCTCAGGCCTTGATGCCAGGGCAGCTGCCATAGTTATGAGAACAGTTAGGAACACAGTAGATACTGGGCGAACTGTGGTGTGCACAATACACCAGCCAAGCATTGACATATTTGATGCTTTTGATGAGGTCAGGCATATTTTTCATCATCAAGAAATTTCTGTCCCATTCAAGTACTAATTTCTGTATTACCACTTTGCAGTTAATTTTATTGCAAAGGGGAGGTGAAGAAATTTATGCAGGTCCAATAGGCCACCATTCTTGCCATCTGATCAAGTATTTTGAGGTTAGTTTAATAGATGTTTGATAATGAAAATTATTGCATTCTTTCCCCCATTTAGTGCTTATCTGATGAATTTGAGGACTTACAATATTATAAGGACATTGAGGGAGTTCCTAAGATCAAGGGTGGTTGCAATCCTGCAACATGGATGCTGGAGATTACTTCAGCAGCACAGGAAGCTGCTCTTGGGATTAACTTTGCTGATATTTACAAGAACTCAGAACTATACAGGTCAGTCACCTTAACTTTGATGAAATTATCTGTAGCAGTAACATTATTTTGTGGCAATACTGGTATAGCTAATGAGAATAGTTAATTCAAACATCATAATCTACCCAAATTTGAAAGGAGAACTTTAAAGTCTAATAAGATTAAATCACTGTTTGTTGCACAGCTCATTATGAAGTTACTAATGTGGATGTATTGGTTAATAATTCAGGAAAAACAAAGCTTTGACCAAGGAAATAAGTACACCTCAAACAGGTTCAAAAGATCTGTACTTCCCAACTCAATACTCACAGCCTTTCTTAACCCAGTGTATGGCTTGTCTATGGAAGCAGCATTGGTCATATTGGCGAAACCCATCATATACTGCAGTGAAACTCTTGTTCACAACAGTAATAGCTTTGATGTTTGGAACTATATTCTGGGATCTGGGATGCAAAAGGTACAGGGAAATGCAACATACTATTTGTATTAAGGCTAAATATTTTTCGTGTTTCACTCTCTAACTCGTCTGAATTTGTAGAAGAAGGCAACAAGATATCTTTAATGCAATAGGTTCTATGTATGTCGCTCTTCTCTTCATAGGAGTACAGAATACTGTATCTGTGCAGCCAGTTGTGGCTATCGAGAGAACAGTCTTTTACAGAGAAAGGGCAGCTGGAATGTACTCTGCATTGCCATATGCCTTTGGACAGGTAAATTGATTGCTTTACTTATTTTTCATTTTCTGTTAGCTGAGGAAGACTCGTGAAATCATGAATTGAATGTGCTATTTTATACAGTTAAAAAGTTTGGGGACATTTCCCTTTGCTGTGATTACTCAGTTAAAAGTTTGGGCATATTTCCCTTTTCATGTAACCATTTGCTCTTACTTTCAGGTTATGATTGAGCTGCCATACGTTTTTATCCAAACTATCATATATGGGGCCACAGTTTATGCCATGATTGGATTTGATTGGACAACAAGCAAGTTCTTTTGGTATATCTTCTTCATGTACTTCACCTTCTTATACTTCAGTTTCTATGGGATGATGACCACAGCCATTACACCCAACCACCAAATTGCTGCTGTAGTTGCATCTGCTTTCTATGCAATATGGAACCTTTTCTCAGGATTTATTATTCCGTTACCGGTAACATCCTGTCATCTTATTATTTTCTTCTATCTATTATCAAAAAGAGCTCTAATTAAAGAGCATAAACATGTTCATGACAGAGGATTCCTGTCTGGTGGAAATGGTACTATTGGTCTTGCCCGGTAGCTTGGACCTTATATGGATTGGTTTCTTCACAATATGGAGACATAAAGGACACGTTAGACACTGGTGAAATGGTGGATCATTTTTTAAGGAGACATTTCGGGTTTAGACATGACTTTGTTGGAATCGCTGCAGTTGTCGTTGTTGGAATCTCTGTGCTCTTTGGATGCATCTTTGCCTTATCTATCAAATTATTCAATTTCCAAAAAAGATGAGGCCTTTTGTGTATGTAAATGTAAAGGAAATTTTCCACTACCTCAACTTGCAATGTTGATTTTGTTCAAGTTGAAATGTGGTGGATGTTGATTTTCCACTGCCTCACTTTATTAGTGACTATTTAGTTACTGGAATAGGATTTGATTTATATGGCCAACTTAAAAGACCCTTCTGATATGTAAGAAGGAACACTTGTTGAATATCAATAACAGAATTCTATTAAAATAAAAACGTAATCCTACTCTAGATTTTCTCTTATTAGTTCTCTCTTCCTTCTTTACTTTTGCCCTCTTTCTATTCATTTTCTCACAATCCAAACACTGTAATTAGACATTTCGAGACATCATGTTTAACCATTCTGGCATTGACAGTGAATGATTCTAATATTGTCATTGAATTGATCAACAAGATAAGGTGATTTGTGGATGGTCTATAATTTTACTGGTACTAATGGTTGTCCATGTTAATCTAGAGATGAAACTGAATCCACAAAAGACCAATGTGACTGAAATGGTCATTGGCTTTTTACTCCCCAAAACAATATGAGTTGTGAAATTTCCCAAAAGCAATAAGGATTTTGTGTTGTTCTCTCTGCAGTTGAGATTGTCTGGCAAAAAGCCTTTTTAAGCCTTTAACAATTACTCTTAGAGTCAAATAAGTACTTGTCAATTAGTTAATCCTTTTAAACCCTCATAATTGTTGTTTTAGAGTCAAATAAACCCTTATCAATTTAGTTTATTCTTTTAAACCCTTGGCAGTTACCTTTAGAGCCAAATAAGACATTGTAAGACATTGTTAATTTAATTATCCATTTAAGAACTTATCCATTTAAGGCATCCCAAGAGTGAAATTGAGCTTTCAAGGACTTGGGATTTATGGAGAGGAGGAATCCGCTGGATAGGACCCTGAAAATTTCAGAGGTTAAGATAATGAGTAATTCTTATTGAAGCTAAGGGAACTCATTGAGAGGTTGGTATGACAAAATTCAAGAAATAAATTTAGTCTCCTTAGCTTCAAATATATTTATGTTGATATCTTCTTGAAATGGGGAGTTGGACTTCATTTGCCAACCATTGGTAAGGCTTGACCATTCAAATGTTGAAATAGAAGCTAATATTGGAACCTGAAAGAAATATGCCCAGGTCCACCCATGATGGGTCAAGGACCCAAGCCGAAGTCACATGCTCCAAGGCTTCTTTGTGAAGGACACTTATGCTGCTAGTTTGGGAGCACAAGTGGCTCTATTTCATTGGTTTTCTTTCTCAGGTTATATATTGGAGGTAGACTACAGGAAAGGTAACTCTTATAGTGAAATATAAAGCATGATTCTTGTATATTTGATAATGATTTGGACTAGTAATGCAAAAATGGATTTTGGGGGTTATGTATGCATGAAACGTATATTTCTTATGATTTAATCTCTAACAAGAAGCCAATGCTGTGGATGTTAGCATGGATCATATGGCAGAGATAAAGGCATGGGTTACTTGGTTAGTGGAGCTAAGAAACTGGTAGTTAGCTGAATTGGCAAATGTTATTAGTAGTTAGTAACAGATTGTAATCAATTCTTCTTCTTAATAGATCAGATGATGGAGCTGATTCCAACTTCACAACCTAAAAGGTAAAGATCTTGTGATTAATCTAGTTTTTTAATATATAATGGAGTTAGCCACCACCCAAGTACCCTCACCACCAATCTATCATTACCACCCCACCTGCATTCGCCTCCAACAACCACCACCGCTATCATCCAATGATAAACTCCCAACGAAAATTTTTCCCATTTACAATAATCGAATACTCAACTTTTTTAAGAGACGGTGATAAATGTCAAAAACAAAATTAATCCAATAATTGACTATTTATTTTATAATACAAGAGATTCAAATGAAGTGCTAGCCCAGTATTATAAATACAATAGAATATTTCACCAGATTGGCAATTAGCAAGATGGAATAACATCAATTTTATGAGAGAATATGCTCATTCTATGACTCCAGTAAGCTTCCTAATCAAGTTGTTATGATAATCCTCTAATATTTAAATATCAATTGACTAATTTGACACATTATTAGATGACAATTAACAATAAATAAAATTAAATTTAAAGTCTGAGACTTCAACTCTACTGATAAACTAATTCTTCAAATTCTTGTTGGTGATGTGAAATGTTGCAGTTATGGATACCAATAAGGAACAAAAAAGAGTCTACTTACAATAAGATTCCACTCAGCAGGATTTGGCTTCATGCCTCTTCAATCTAAAATTGTTCTATTCTTTAACTTGCAAATTGCAATTATCCAATTTTAAATGTCACTGTGGATTAGTTAGTGATTTTATGTACAGTAATTAAAATAATATTATAATTATTAAATAAAAAAAAAGTCATCTATACTTAGTCAACCATCTGTATCTAAAATATACAAATAAACAAATTCAATTAAATTAAATATCATTGTACCGATTATTATTATTTTTAATTAGTTAATGACACACGCACATTCGTAAGATAGAGAAGATATACACCTTTTAATAAAATTATGATAAATTTGTTAAAATATATTAAATTTTATGTCTCTCACACACAATTATGGATAGCAATGGATAGGATATCCGTGAAAATCATTATATCCGAACTCGAATTTGATTAATATTTTTAAAACTCAAACCCATTCTAAACTCGATTAAAATTTATTCTCAACTACCTAAACCCGTTTCAAATCCGATTACTATTACTCAAAAAAAACTCGAACCTGTTTAATTTTATATATTTTAGTTAATAATTTACATAAAAAATTATTTTTTTATTAATAATTTATATTTTAGAATTTAATAATTTCATAAAATAATTAAATTCTATTTCATTTAAAAGAAAATATATAAAAATTTATAAATAATATTATAAAAAATATATATTTTATATTTAATTAAATATTTAAATAAATGAATTTGAATAACAATGTTCAGCTTACAAAATTTGAATCTATTACAGGTATTATTATTCAAATTAAACCTATCTCAAATTTAATTATACATTACTTAAATTCATTTTATTATAATCCAATCAAATCAAATGCTCACAAAAATTTGACTCATTACCATTCATACATACAATAATATGAGATCTCAAAAGTGCAGTGCAACCACCCAAAAATAAATTAACAAACCAATTATTATTATTATTATTATTATTATTATTATTATTATTATAAACACTAAAATAGGGAATCAAAAAGGAGCTACCACTTCTTCTAGAAGCCTTATAGGTCAGCTTGCCCTTTTGCTTTGTCGTTTTCCCATTACAAGTCAAAAGAAAAGATTTAACCATAGAACTAAAATAAAATTAGATATAATTGATAAGCTATGCAGTATTTTTTTGTTTAATAAATACTTAATATACTAAATAATAATTAATAGACTATACATTAAAAAGATAACTCTCTCCATTTCTCATAATAAAGATAATTAATTTTTCATAATAAATAAATAAATAAATTTTAATTCATAATTTAAAAAAAAAAAAAAACCAATCAAATTATTCTCATTGACCATTCATTGCATTATTCAGTGCTTAGGAGAATGCAATTAATCATTTTTCCAAACTTACTTAAAACCATATGTGATTGACTTGTTCATATTTAATCATATAATTTATTTATAAAAAAACATTTTAATTTTTTCATGAGTTAATAATATGTAACGATCGGACTCGAACTACTAGAGAAATTGTCCGTTTTGGCCATAAGCCTCACGGTTTTGTCCCATAGATGGAATGGAGATCACCAATCCTAAATTTCTCTCAAGCGAGCACGCTTAATCCTGGAGTTCTTCCAACTCTCCAGGCCATTCCAACAAAAGGCTTCTCTAGTGATTAATTCCCACATTTTATATATCATTACTTTTTGAACCTAAGACCATCTCAGTGTTTTGGCGATGTGTGATTTACCCAAGGGACCTTATGGCCAAAACGAACAATTTCTCTAGTGATTGGAGTATCATTACATAATATAATTGTTTAATACTCAAATTAATTAAAATGTCTCTATTATTTACTATTTTTTGATTATAAATCTTCTCATTTAATTTCAATCTATTATTGATTCAAGATATAGTGAGATGCACCTATCACTTGAAACCATAATGAATAGAAATTTTCTGATGAGCAAGTTTGAGAGAGAGAAGTCCTCTGCATCAATCAATCAATTAAATTAAGGTTAGGTGGACATGATCACATTAACCCCACTTTGCCTGAAGAAATGTTGTTGGTAGGTTTTTCAGGTTATTTTGTTGGTTGCTATATATATGTATATATAGATTCTTCTTTTAATGCAAGAAACTCCAAAGAATAAAAACCTCATAATTCCTTCTACTCAAGAACAGTGCAAGAGAGAGAGAGAGACATTTAGTCTTTCCCTTTGCACAAACACTTAAAAGAGAAACAGCAACCAGCTTTGCCACATGAAAATTGTTCTTGTTTGCTGATTATATTGAAGTTGAAGTTTTTAGCATTGAAAGCTGAAAATGGAAGGTGGCGATATAACCAGTAGAGTGAGTAGTGCTCGTCTAAGTAGTTCTAATATATGGAGGAACACTACCTTGGAAGTTTTCTCCAAGTCTTCTTCTCATATTGAAGATGATGAAGAAGCTCTCAAATGGGCTGCTTTAGAGAAGCTTCCTACTTATTTGCGTGTAAGGAGGGGCATTCTTACCGAAGAAGAAGGTCAATCTAGAGAGATTGATGTAAACAGCCTAGGATTAATAGAAAAAAGGAATCTTCTTGAGAGGCTAGTCAAAATTGCAGAGCAAGATAATGAGAAATTCCTGTTGAAGCTCAAGGACCGCATTGAAAAGTATGTATATACATAATTTTAACATCTTTAAACAGCTGCAAATTTATATTCTTTTTGTGTTTGATTATATGTTTGTGTGTTTTTATAATGCAGAGTTGGGCTTGACATGCCAACAATTGAGGTCCGGTTCGAGCATTTAAGTGTTGAAACGGAAGCATATGTTGGAAGCAGAGCATTACCGACAATGTTCAACTTCTCTGCTAACATGTTTGAGGTATAACAACTTTTCAGAATCATGTATGTGCATATTTGGTTATGTTTAGGTAGCTAATTTGCAAGAAGTAATTCATTTACTCTGCATACTGGCTCTTTCCAAAGGGATTCTTGAATTATCTTCATGTTCTTCCAAGTAGAAAGAAACCATTATCAATCCTCAATGATGTTAGTGGAATTATCAAGCCTCGAAGGTGACCGTAAATATTTGTGTTAATCAAATTATCATAGCATTTTCGTTTCTTATTCATGTACTATCCCAACTTTTGCAGAATGACGCTGTTGTTAGGCCCACCAAGCTCAGGCAAGACCACGTTACTTTTGGCTTTGGCTGGAAAACTGGGTAAAGAACTAAAAGTAAGTAGCCATTCTCTTCCATTTCCCGTTAAAGCTCATTTTTTTTCTTTTTCTTCTACCAATTTCTACCTCATTCTATGATAACAAGGAATCAAATATTTTGCATGTCTGAGTTTCAATGCCATAATTGTCATGATCCTTAACTTTTAAATTGGTCGACTACCTTATTCATTTTAGAGCCATAGGCAACTGCCTCATTCTTGGTTTTCCCTTGACATTTGGTTGCTGTGAAGTAAAAGTTAAGGAAAAATTTTTTATGTTGCTTCTTAACCGAACAACATGCTGTTTCATATTTTTGAAAAAATGTTTTGCCTTATTATCTGATATAGATATTTTTGAAATTTTAGTTTTCAGGAAGAGTGACGTGCAATGGACATGGAATGGGAGAGTTTGTACCACAGAGGACATCAGCTTATATAAGTCAATATGATCTCCACATAGGAGAAATGACTGTGAGAGAAACACTGGCTTTCTCTGCAAGATGTCAAGGCGTTGGAATCGGTTATGGTCAGCAACAAATAATTGTTAAAATATACCCCCAGCAGAGTAGTTATAAATGGTTTAACTGATTATTCTTGAACTCTGAAATTGTTCAGAAATGTTAGCAGAATTAGCAAGAAGGGAAAAGGCAGCAAATATCAAACCAGACACAGATATTGATATCTACATGAAGGTAAGAGGCTGTTAATTGCATGTAAAATTGTGAATTCTAATGGACATTTAATATCTGTGAGATTCCACAAAGCAAGGAAGTGTTTTTTCATGTTTAAAATATGCTTTAATACTTGAAACTCTATAGGCAGCTGCACTAGAAGGGCAAGAGGCAAATGTTGTTACGGATTATATTCTCAAGGTACAAAGTGAAATGTCCAATTAGAATAATTAAAAATGCACTTGTGGAATATCTATATAATCAATCTTTCTGTGTTTAAAACTTTTCAGATTTTAGGACTTGAAGTATGTGCTGATATCTTGGTGGGTGATGAAATGGTAAGAGGCATTTCTGGTGGACAAAAGAAACGAGTTACAACAGGTAAAATATTAGACAAGTATGATATCATAGACAATAGTACACAATCTCTTTCTCATTTCGCATGAAGATCCCCAAATTTTCATTATGTCATACAATGCAGGGGAGATGCTGGTTGGGCCAGCAAGAGCACTTTTTATGGATGAGATATCAACTGGTTTGGACAGTTCAACTACTTTCCAAATTGTTAACTCACTCAGGCAATCAATCCACATTCTCAATGGAACTGCTTTTGTCTCTCTTCTCCAGCCAGCACCAGAAACATATGATCTTTTTGATGACATAATTCTTCTGTCTGATGGACAAATTGTTTATCAAGGGCCACGCGAAAATGTGCTTGAGTTCTTTGAATACAGGGGATTCAGATGTCCTCAGAGGAAAGGAGTTGCTGACTTTTTACAAGAAGTAATTTCTTTGAAAGTTGCAATCTGCCATGCATACTGTGTCAATATTTATGACACGTTGAAATCATTAACAAGCTTCTTCTATTGGGATGTGATAGGTAACATCAAAGAAAGATCAAGAGCAGTACTGGGCACATAAAGATGAGCCTTATAGCTTTGTTGCAGTGAAGGAATTTGCTGAAGCATTTCAATCATTCCATGTTGGTCGAAAGTTAGGTGATGAACTTGCCATACCATTTGACAAAACCAAAGCTCACCCTGATTCTCTAACAACTAAAAAGTATGGTATCAGCAAGAAGGAACTGTTGAAAGCTTGCATTTCCAGGGAATATTTACTCGTGAAGAGGAACTCGTTTGTATACATTTTCAAGATGACCCAAGTGAGTAGCAGTATGCTATCTTTTCTTTCTTTTTTCTTGTTTGATGGAAATATTTTAGTTAGTATGCAAGAACAACATGGAAACAGCCTCTCTGCGAAAAAGGGGTACAGTTGCACGCATCAATCTTCTCCAGAGCCCACAAGTGGGGGATGCTTCGTGCACTGGATCACCTTTTAGTATTCAAGAACAAAATTTCCAGTTTTGATAGAGATTGCATCCTATAATGCCTGCCCAGGACTTGCAAATGGTTGACAACCAGAATTATAATGCAAGTTCATGGATGTGACAGAAATTGCTTAGTTGTCTTCCTTTATTTTCAGCTTATTATAATGGCTTTCGTGACAATGACAATATTTCTAAGAACGGAGATGCACCGAAACACAGAAACAGATGGTGGAATTTATTTGGGTGCCCTTTTCTACACAATCATCGTAACTGTGTTCAATGGATTCTCAGAGCTTGCAATGACCATCATGAAACTTCCTGTCTTCTACAAGCAAAGAGACCTTCTCTTCTATCCTGCATGGGCATATGCGCTACCCACATGGATTCTCAAGATCCCTGTTTCCTTTGTAGAAGTTGCTGTATGGGTGGTCATGACATATTATGTTATAGGCTTTGATCCAAACATTGGAAGGTGTGTAACCAGAAATCTCATTTATTTGTTCATCTCTGTACTTCTGGTTCCAGAATTTACTTAAATTTCCTGATGGCAGGTTTTTCAAGCAGTACTTGATACTCCTAGTTACTAGCCAGATGGCATCAGCAATGTTTCGACTGACAGCTGCATTAGGAAGGAGTGTTATTGTTGCTAACACAGTTGGGTCATTTGCATTACTTGCTGTGCTAATTCTTGGTGGATTTATCATATCAAGAGGTGAATTAAATGTATTTGTTAACATTATTTCATTCTTCAATTTGATGTGATGTAAATTCAGATAGAGATGAATATATTGTGTTGCATCAGATAGTGTGAAGAAATGGTGGATATGGGGTTACTGGTTCTCACCAATGATGTATGTGCAGAATGGTATATCTGTGAATGAATTTCTTGGAAACAGTTGGAACCATGTAAGCTTCGTTTTCTTAAATTTGAACCCAAATTTGAATTTTTCAGAAAATGATAATTGATAAATATTGTTAACCGTTGTTTGGAAATTCTATGGTTTCAGTTTCTTCCTAATTCAACAGAGGCATTAGGAGTTGCTTTCATGAAGTCTCGTGGACTTTTCCCTGAAGCATATTGGTATTGGATTGCAGTTGGAGCTTTGACAGGATATATCTTCCTATTCAATTTCCTTTTCACTTTGGCACTAAAATATCTTGATCGTAAGTATTCCTCTGTCCATGTTCAGTTCTCAAACATATGGCCTCTATTCTGATGATTGAACAATTTGCAGCATTTGGCAGGCCTCAAGCACTAATATCGGAAGAGGCCTATGCTGAGAAAAATGCTGCCAAAACTGGAGAGTCAATTGAGCTATCATCAAAAGGGAAGAGCTCTCTAGGTAAGTCACAAGACGCTCCAGTTTTTGTTGTTTTTCTTCCTTTTATGATTCAAGGTGTATATCATTGATCATTATAAACACAATGCAGAAAGAGGGAGTGCGAGCCAAAGAAGTGCCTCATCCAGGACACCTTCCACAACAGTGAGCAGCTTTAGTGATGCCAATCAAAACAGGAAACGGGGAATGATTCTACCTTTTCAACCGCTTTCCATCACTTTTGATGAAGTCAGATATGCTGTAGACATGCCACAGGTACCTTGAGGCATTTTTACAAAGCAACTGTTGGATTTGGAGGAAGAAATTTATGCTAGAACAAGTAGGAAAAAGAAAACCATAAATTCATCACTAAAATAGAGGATATACATATACACATTCAAAGATTTTTTTTTTTCTTTCTTTCTTTTCTTCCTCATTTTGCTAGCTCTCTCAAAACACTCTTTCCAGCCCTCTCAATTTTTCTCTGCACACTTTTTCCAGTAGCAACATTTCCTTTTTATAGGGAAATATTACTTTCTTTTCTCAACTAATGCCATGCTTAGGTATGGCTCATTTCTTTACTTGTGCACATAGAGTTTTACCTACTAAATCTCATCAACTCCACCAGCAACAAAGCTATGTGCCCAAAAAAAAAGAAAACGTTGAAACATGAGCTAACATTTTCTCTTTTTGCCTAGCACAATGTTATTTCACAGAATATTTTAAAATAGTTTTAGCTTTATCGCGTATCATTAGTTTTAATAATCTTTCAGTCACTGTGTGAATTACCAGATGTGCCTGCATCCTGAATTTTACATCATACTTGCAGGAAATGAAGGCTCAAGGTATTACTGAGGATCGTTTAGAGCTTTTGAAGGGTGTTAGCGGTGCATTTAGGCCAGGAGTCCTAACAGCTCTAATGGGTGTGAGTGGTGCTGGAAAGACCACTCTAATGGATGTCTTGGCTGGAAGAAAAACGGGTGGTTACATTGACGGAAGCATCTCAATATCTGGATATCCAAAGAAGCAAGAAACTTTTGCTCGCATATCAGGATACTGTGAGCAAACTGATATCCATTCCCCACATGTGACTGTCTACGAGTCATTGCTCTATTCTGCATGGCTTCGGCTACCTCCTGAGGTTGATTCTGATACAAGAAAGGTAAGTTTTAGTCATCTTCCTTACTCCTTTACTAAAAGAAAGAAAATAATACCTGATAGGATTAGTTCAGTTGATAAGAATGGAGCTCCTCTTCATGATCAACTAGGGTGCGACTCCACTGGCTCCATTCCTAAATGCAGATTTGGAACGTGTGCCCTTAAGATCGCATGGGTAGAGGACTTAGTCTTAGGATAATAGTTTTGAAAATCAAGGCTGCAAATTATAACGTTTATAAAGAACAATAGACCAACAGAAATCAGAACACATAACTGCGTTTTTGTTCTGTTTAAGTGTCAGCTTATTAACAGTAAAATTTAATTGATGAATTACAGATGTTTATTGAGGAAGTCATGGAGCTTGTGGAGCTGACCAATTTAAGAGTAGCACTTGTTGGATTGCCAGGTGTAAATGGCCTATCAATTGAGCAACGCAAAAGGCTGACAATTGCGGTTGAGCTTGTTGCCAACCCATCGATAATCTTTATGGATGAGCCAACCTCTGGTCTTGATGCCAGGGCAGCAGCAATAGTTATGAGAACAGTGAGGAACACAGTGGACACTGGGCGAACTGTTGTGTGCACCATTCACCAGCCAAGCATTGACATATTTGATGCTTTTGATGAGGTGAGAATTTCTCTGTTAATAAGGAACTAATAATCTGTTTGGGTTCCTGACTATGTTCAAGTTCTAATACCTTGAATGCCACATTACAGTTATTTTTGTTGAAGAGGGGAGGGGAAGAAATTTATGTGGGTCCAGTTGGTCGACATGCTTGCCACCTGATCAAATATTTTGAGGTTAGGCTAGTAAATGCATGATGCTAAAGACGCTCTAATCTTTTAGAGTTAACAGCTAAATTGCTGACAATGATGACTTAAATCTTTCTAAGGACATTGAGGGAATTCCGAAGATTAAGGATGGTTATAATCCTGCTACTTGGATGCTGGAAATTACTACTGCAGCACAAGAAGCTGCTCTTGGTATTAACTTCTCTGATATATACAAGAACTCGGAACTATACAGGTCAGATCACCTTAACTTCAAAAAAGGAAAGGGTTTTGTGAACTATTGGGGTTAAATTTTGTAACTTTGATGTGAATTAATAAATTATTTTTTTATTTTTTGCAAAACAGAAGTTGGTAGGAATCATAAAAGTATATCAGTGTCTAATTCAGATTTTATTATTATTTAGAAATTCAAGCTAAGCTTTGTTTTCTTTTATATTATTTCAATGTTGAATATTTATCTCGCCAAACCAATACGATTCTTACATGGAGATCTGTCATGTTTTGAGCTGTAATTTCTTTTGTATCATCTCAGTGTGGGATATTTATCTCTAACTGTTATGCAGGTACTAACATTACATAATGTGTGAAAATTTCAGGAGAAACAAGGCGTTGATCAACGAACTAAGCAAACCTTCACCAGGTTCAAAGGATCTATACTTCCCAACTCAATACTCACAGTCCTTCTTTACCCAGTGTATGGCTTGCCTATGGAAGCAGCATTGGTCATACTGGCGAAACCCTCCATACTCTGCAGTGAGACTCTTATTCACAGTATTCATAGCATTGATGTTTGGGACAATATTCTGGAATCTAGGCTCCAAAAGGTACGATAATTATGGCATACTTTCTAATAAAGGCTAACACCTTGCTTCCCTGCTCTCCAACTTGAATGAAAGGTTTGAACATTGCAGTACCAGAAAACAAGACCTCTTTAATGCAATGGGTTCCATGTATGCTGCTGTTCTCTTCTTAGGATTTCAAAATTCTACTTCGGTACAGCCAGTTGTGGCTATTGAGAGAACGGTATTTTACAGAGAAAGAGCTGCTGGAATGTATTCTGAACTGCCATATGCCTTTGGACAGGTAAATTAAAGTTTATCAACTCCTGACCCATAATTCTATATAATTAAAAGCTTGGGGTTAAGGAATTTCTCAGATTGAAAATTACCAAGGTCCAGAAGTCAATGGCAATGCATAATAAGTAAATGAAAAAGGTAAAAAATGGGAGACTTCTGCATTTCCCATGGTTCTTCTGGAGTTTGATGACATTGTCTCATCAACTAATCATTTGCCTTGCCTTTCAGGTTATGATTGAACTTCCATACATTTTAGTGCAGACTATAACTTATGGAGGTATAGTGTATGCTATGCTTGGGTTTGAATGGACAATCAGCAAGTTCTTATGGTACATATTCATCATGTACTTCACCTTAGCATACTTCACTTTCTATGGGATGATGACTGTGGCCATTACACCCAACCACCACATTGCTGCAATAGTTTCATCTTTCTTCTATGGAATATGGAACATTTTCTCAGGATTTATTATTCCTCGAACGGTAACTCCCTAATGTTATTTATTTTCTTGAATTTCGCTAGGTATAGTGACACTATAATGAATAGTGTCGTACTAACAGAATTTTCATATATTTCATTCACTTTCTATATTTCATACTGCAATGAGTCACTACACCATGGATTTCTTTTTAGTAAATTTCAAGAGGGACTATGACTAAAAGAGACTTAAACTTGCATATGACAGAGGATTCCTGTCTGGTGGAGATGGAACTATTGGGCATGCCCTATTGCTTGGACACTGTATGGATTGGTTGCTTCACAATATGGAGACATAAAGGAACCATTAGAAAGTGGTGAAACTGTGGAACATTTCCTGAGGAGTTATTTTGGGTTTCGACATGACTTTGTTGGAATTGTTGCAATTGTTATTGTTGGCATTGCTGTGCTATTTGGATTCATCTTTGCCTTCTCCATCAAAGTTTTTAACTTCCAGCACAGATGAGGATTTCCAACCTGTCAGTATGCTTTCAAACAGAGTAGATAAATTTATGGGAGCTTCTATCCTCATTGTTGCCCAGCCTTGGCCCAACTTTCAAGTTAGGCTCCATTTTCCTTGGGCTCATTTGCACAAATTATTTATTAATTGTCCAAAATAAAAAACTTTATATATATATATATATATATATATATATATATATATATATATATATATATACATAATTTAAAGAAAAAAAAAAAGGGCGCAATGCTTTGAATCCTTTGATACAGATAATAGTAATTTCATGCCTAAATAGAATAAGCATGGTTAATTAAATCCAGCACATTGAACTATCTCCATGGAATAACTAATTCCGTTTAAAATATCTGAGCTCATACAAAACCCAAAAAGCCTAAAATCAAGACAAATTGAACTCCTAGCAAAGCAACAAATTATGCTACCAACTTGCTGCCGCATATGTTACAGTCGACCTCAACTCTCTCAATATCTAAAACTACAACTAAAACTTTAAATTGGACAACAAAAAGAAAGAAATAAGAAACTGAAAAGGAGCATTCATCACCATCTCAATTTGCCAAGCTATCCAAGAAGCTTTGCAACTCCCTTAAACCCTCAGCAGAGAAGCTCCTATGCACTCTCGAGCGTGGGGCAACCAAGTTAGGGGGAGGCCCAGATCTGAAGCACACCACAACAACAGCTAAATTGTCCCCACTCTTCCTCTTCAAAGCTTCATCAACCAGATCTTTGCTACACAGGATGGGGTCATTGTGCTCCTGAAGCCTCCGCCTGGCAAAATCCACAGCATTTTGGCTCCTAAACACATCCCAGAGCCCATCACAACCTATAATGAGGAATTCATCCTCTGCTGTCAGTTGAATAGTCATAAGCTCTGGTTCTGCACTAAGTGGCCCACCATCTGTGCCTTTCATTCCTTCCATATGCCAGTCTCCTATAGCGCGAGCCACATTAAGTAGACCATTGAGGTAACCATCATAAACATGCCCCCCTGATGCCTCGATACGCTTCCTCTCTTTGCTGCAAATTGGTTTGTGATCTCTAGACATTTCAATTGCTTTGCCAAGACGACACAACACTGCTCGGCAGTCTCCAACATTTGCCACCACCAACAACCTGTCATCAGATAGTAAGACCAAGAACATATAACCAGCATCAAATGGTTACACATTTTGAGCACTCGTGAATTAGCTTTCAGAAAAGAGGAAAGTGCACTAGAAGATGCCAGTGTGATATTATGGATGATTAGATTTCTGAATGTGACAGCTGCACTCGTAGCTGCAGCTTCTTGTGATCTTCAATTAATCAGTGTCAGATTCTAAAAGAAATGTGCCAAAAACTAGTCTTCTCATGAACATGAAATCAGCCTAAACCATTTTTGACTCAATATAGCCTACATTGCTCTTATATTTGGCTTCTCAGCTCCACAATAAAGCACATAGATTATTAAGAATCTAGCCAGTAGAATACCCCTCTACATACCATAAAAAGGAGACTAAACACACAAGCTAGCAAATTCAGGGCAGTAATAGGAAGGCCAAGATCAAAGACAATTGAATCATCCCAGGAAAAGAAAATATTTGAAACAATTAATAATCAATAAGATAGTATAATTGGTGGGTAAGATGAACACTTACCTCCCAATAACAAGAGCTGCCAGTGCTGTGGTGCCAGAAGCAAGGGCTGCATACCGGGAGCAAGCCTCTGCAAAAGCAGCATCAGTTTGTAGAAATGCAGAAGCAACAACCCTCTCAACCTCACTTGGGAATTCTTCATCCTCGACAATGAATTTTGGTAAATGGTAGCATGCAAAGTCAGCCGCATGTTTCCCTCCATGTCCATCAAACACCTTACAGCCAGTAAAAATTGATGTTAAATTAATTGCCCAAATATTGAATCTCAAAACAAATGCAAGACCAAAACTATTATATACATATGATCCATGTCTTGTGTCCTAGGCAACACTACCATCATCAGTACCACCATCATCAAATACCATCACAACTTACAATTTCTCGAGAATTTGACACCTTAAAACTAATATATATATATATATATAAAGTACATAATGAAATATTGATAATATATAAGTGCATCGAGTGCCATGAGCATAAGAAAAGAAAAATACCCCGTAGAAGGCATTGGGCCCATTGACAACATTATCAAGGCCACGGTCACTCATAAAATTGTCAATGCATATATACACATCTTCCATGCTTGGGCGAAAACCAATGTCCTCACATGCTCCAGAACGTACAATTGGAATGAAATCTGTGTCCTGATTTTCTGCACCAAGTTCAGGTTCAACAGATATATCTGATGTCCTTGTCTGCACCTGACAACAACTTGTCAAAACCTCAAAAAAAAAAAAAAAAAAAAGGATAGACGGACAAGAGTAGCAAGAAATTGACTTTAACTGTGAGAAAGGCAATGCTATACTTCCATAAACCAAAGGAACAACCATAAAAAGAAACAGAACAATTTATGCGAACGACAAAAGGGAAGGAAACTCATCCAAGAAAAAAAATTGTGATTCACAGAAACCTTGACATAATAAGAGCCATTTGTATGCACTAGCTCAACTTAGTATCTAGTTAGAAGTATAAGCTCTCTAGCAACAAGCTCAACGCGACGATGAGAATAGGAATTATCATTAATCCCTGACAATTGATACAGTAAAAGAAAATGTAAAATTAAATTGCATAAAAATAAACCATGCCATTGGACAATGGTACCTAATGGCACAACAAAAGAAATCAGTATCACTGAGAATCAGAAAAAAAAAAATGCTTTGACTAATAAGTTGCAAACTAAAATGAATACTCCATCCGTCCCACAAAGATAAGCTTACTTTCATTTTTTATCTGTTCAAACTATAGGCCACTTTCTTTTTAAATTAGGAGTTTATTAGCTTACTAATATATCCCTGTTTAATATATATTGGAAAAGTAAAATTTAATAGTTTCAATAATAATTTAGTAACGTGAATTTTTTAATTTTTAATGGGGTAATATAAGTGGAGAAGGATATATTAGGAAAAGACTAAACAAAATTAATTGTTTTAACTATATTAAAAATATTTTCTTAATACATTTGTAAAAAGAAGTAGGCCATATAGAGTAAATAACAAGTTTCACAATAATAGCTTCCCATGCAGAACCTTAGGCAATGAACACGCTAAATAATCTTAGCTTCAAAATTTTTCACCATTAAAAAAAATATGTTTGTAATATGGTCAGAATAATACAAATAGAAATACGACTGGTTCAGTTCATCAGAACTCTATAAACCGTTAATCAAACCAGTTGGGTCAGATATAACTATCGGGTGCACATAATTCAGCTCTATGAAACCAGTTATGATATAGAAATTAAAAAACCAATTATGATGATAGCTCATCTAAACTCCAGAAAAGGACAGTTGTTTTGTCCAGAATAATTTCGACCCTTTTAACAGAATGTGCCTCTCTTGACTTTAGCTCAAAAATAAAACCCAGAAATCAACCCCAAAAAAAATAAAGGAATAACAAGAGATAAGAAAGAATATTCTCTATACCAGGAAGCTATGAAATTCATTCAATGAAAACAAAAACCAAACTTTATTCAACGAAATTTTTTTCAATAAAATATATTTTTTATGAATGACAATAACAAATTTGAGCAAACAAGCAATTGCAGTACCCAGTAACAATTAAAAAAAAAAAAGAGAAAATGCAGAAATTTTGAGAAAGAAATTTACAAGGGACTGGTGCCGAACAAGCGTCTTCTTACAGGAAACGGGACTATTATCGAGGCCAAAACACTGTCGACACGGTGCGAGAGGGTTCGGAGGCCGACCCTCGCTGGAGCTCCCATTATCCCCACCAATTCCACCAGAACCTTTGCTACCCTCCATTTTTCCCATCCCTCTTTTCAGTACCTAACCACGACTTCAAAATCTCGAATTTTCCAACAAAATTTCTTTGAACAACAACTCACTGAGACAGCCAATGAGTTAACTCAGTTGAAAACCGGATGCTAACAGCTAAAACAAGTAGAGTATGGAAATGGAGAAACTAACGTGAATGGGATGACCTGGTGAGTGGGTCAATGAGTTGACTCAGCTGCGAAGTCAAGAATATAAAAAGAAAACAGAAATGCCGATCCAAGATTTCAATAATGTGAAGAATAAATTTGATTTAGGGATTTATTAGGGTTTTCAAGTGGTGATGACGAAGAAGAACAAAAAAAAACGAAAGAAAAAAACAAAAATTAAATTAGGGTATTAGGGATTACAGAAGAGAGATCCATAAAGAAATAGGAGAGATTTGGGGGCCACTTACTCGACGGCACTGATTTTTCCAGGCGAAGAATTTAAAGACGGGAGAGGCGGTGCAGAAGCAGAAAGAAGCAGGGTCTTGTAAATTAAACGACGACGTTGCAATTCGGGTAGCATGGCGCTTCTGCCGCTTCTTCTTTTAGAGATGGATGAATATAATATAATATAATATAATATAATATAGTACAATAAACAGCCTTTTTGTGGCTTTTGCATATATCCTTCTGATGAGAGATAATATACATAATTTTTAGATTAACATCATCTAATCAAAATTATATTTTAATTTTAATTATATAAGACTGATTTTATATTAAATACAACTTATAATTTATACTATAATATCTTTAAGATTTTGCATAGATTTTAAATAATAGGAGAGAGAAGGAAAGGTACCTTAATTTGATGGTGGCTTTTTTCTTCCTTAAGGTGTGGAGTATACGCTTGCTTTTGATTTTTCTTGTATGGACCCACATTTAAGTATGTATGATTGTGAAAATAATTTTATATAATTTAAATTAATATTTAATTTTTAAAATAAATTATTGATATATAATATATCATATAATATATTTTTTAATTATTTTTAAATAATAAAATTTTTAATTATAAGATACTATATAATAGGATTCAGTATATTTTATAATATAATATCACAAATATATCATATAAAATATATCATATAAAATATATTTTAGCTATTTATTATATAATCTTTACGTATAAGATATAAATATATTACAATTAAGCATATGTATGCATTTATAATTAAAAATTATAAGATAATTTAATTTATTTATAACTAAAATTATTAAGAAATTTAATGAAATAAAGTAAAACATTAGGTTATATATATATATATATATATATATATATATATATATATATATATATATATAAAACAATCACATGTAAACATATAATTATATTAAAAATATATAATATATTTAAAAATCATAAAAAAAACATATGTATAAAATCAATTATTAGTTCGATTTCAATTCAGTATAATTCTAGTTAAGTTTTGATGCAACTCTTATTAAAGAACCAAAACCGATCTAAAGCATTAAAATAAATTTGGAATCATAAAAAATCATGCACAGTCTTAATATCAAATAACTATATGAATTTAATTATAAATACTACTTTAACGATGATTGATGAATTCACGTGAGTTCTCTCTAGAATGTGAGTTTTCTTCTAGGGTGGAGGATGATAGTGCGACAAAAAGGGTTAAGAATAGAGAATCGATAGTTGAGGAGAAGGATTCTCAGGCCCATAGAATTTCATTCAGAGATACAGTGATTAATGGTGCGAGGATGGAGTTGGATTTAATGGAGGAGTATACTGAGGTTGAGGCGAGTAAGGAGGATGTGGTAATTGATAGGACAGGTTTTTTACCGCAGGTGAAGGTTTCCAAAGAATTGCAAAGTGGTCTGGCGAATACTTGGAAGAAGACAGTGGTAGTGAGGTTGTTGGGAAGGAAAATTGGATATAAGGTGCTATGTGATAAGATCCAGGCAATGTGGAAGCTGAGTGGGTTTAAAGTGTTAAACTTGGGATTTGGGTGGTTTCTAGTTAAGTTTTCAATAGATGCAGACTACCAAAGAGCTCTATATGATGGTCTTTGGGTAGTTTTAAGTAGTTACTTATTGGTGAAGCCTTGGTTGATGGATTTTGATCCTTCTAAATAAGAAGTAGTGTAGGTTATGGCATGGATAAGACTTCCTGGGCTTCCAATCCATTTTTATCACAAGAAAGTGCTAAGAGAGGTAGGGAAGGTGGTAGGTCATATCATGAAGGTTGATTATAATATAAGTGATATTCTTCAATGAAAATTTGCTCAGTTAGCTGTGTTTGTTAATTTGAGAGAGCCATTGATTCCAAAGTTTTTGTTGAATGGTAAATAACAAGTTATTAAGTATGAATGTTTGCCAAAGGTGTGTTTTCAATGTGGTCATTATGGTCATCAGACTCCTATGTGTACTTTCAAAGGGGAGCAGAGTGAGAACAATAGAGATAAGAATGGGATTAATGAAGAAGGTAGATGTAATAATCAGGAAGGAAAAGGGAGTTATGGGCCATGGATGGTTGTTTCTTGTCAAGAACCCGTGGAAGGCAGAGCCGGTGGTTGAGGGTGGTGGCTCGAGATTCCAATTTCTTAGGGAGCATGTGGACGAGGAGGGCACAAAAAGGGGGGAGGCTGTTTTGGGCCTTAGTGGGAATGAGAAACGCATACAAGATAGCATTCCCTTCGTGGATTTTGATAAAAGAGGGATAACTAATAATTCAAAACGCAACATTTCTAGAGTTTTTAAAACATCAAAGCAACAGGGGCAATTTGGAAAAGGGAATATTGAAAAGGAAAACTTTAATCCTTTAAATATGGAGACTATGGTGGCTGATAATGGGACTAAGAGGAGAGCAAATGGGAAGAGAGTTGAAGTAGTTCCGGTGGTTACTTCTTTGATGCCACAGCATCATTCAGCTATGAGAATTGTGGATTCTCAGGAGCCTATGAGAGAGAGAAGAAAAGAAGGGTCCTCTTTGACAAGTGTTATGGAGAAAGGGAGTTATGATAGGCGTCCTCCGGATTTCAATTATGTTTTAGAGATAGAGGCAAAGTTTTCTTCTGAAGGAGATGTCGATTTAGATCAACAAATGGTTGGTGCTAACAAGGATGACAATATGAATGTTAGTGATGAAGGGGAAGATTTTGATAAGGAGTATAAATCGAAGGAGAAAGGTCCTTTTGATCCCTATATGAGGGACTAATGGTTGGTGGTTTTCCTTTTATTTTTCTTTTGAATGTCTACAATGTGTTGGAATTGTCACAGAGCTGCAAGTAAGAGTTTTAAGAGAGTTTTGAAGTTGCTGATTCATTTGAATAAGCCTAATATGGTGGTTTTGCTAGAGCCTCGTATTAGTGGCATTCAAGCCGATATAGCTATTACTAGTTTTGGGCTTCCTTTTTCACATAGAGTGGAGGCTCAAGGGCTCTCTGGAGGAATATGGGTTTTATGGAATGAGGAGTGGAAGGTTGAGGTGGTGAGAAATCATCGACAATTTATTCATTTGCATATTTTCGATTCTAAGATGCTTTTAATAGAATTTATTGCCATTTATGGTCATCCAGTGGCTAGTCAAAGGGCTTTTTTGTGGCCAGAGTTGAATAGTTTAGTCTCTTCAAACTCAATTTCATGGTTATTAGGAGGTGATTTTAATGCTCTCTTGCATCCTTCAGATAGGAAAGGAGGTTCTCTTAATAAATTGGGGGTGTGTAAGTTATTTTCTAATTGGTTTAAGGCAAATGATATGCATGATTTAGGTTTTAAAGGGCCTACTTTTACATGGAGTAGGGGAAGTTTGTGGGAAAGATTAGATAGGGCAATTTGTAATACTACTTGGAGATTGAATTTTCCAGAGGCTTCAATTTTTTATTTGGCTAAAATCAAATATGATCTCAGGCCTATTTTGATCAGAATTGCTTGATCGCCTATTCCATCTAAAAGAGACAAACCCTTTAGGTTCTTGGCAGCTTGGATGTCTCATCCCCAATTTGATAGTGTAGTGGCAAAGAAGTGGAATTCCGGGGATTCTATCATGCAGTCTGTGGGTAATTTGGTTACTTCTTTACAAGATTGGAATAAAAAGGTTTTTGGTAATATTATAGCTCGAAATAAGCAGATTTTAGCAAGATTAAATGATATTAAAAGAATTGAAGAAAATAGAATGACGAATAATTTAAAATGTATGGAGATGGAATTGAAGAGGGAGTTGGAGATAACTTTGTATCAAGAAGAATTGTTATGGTATCAAAAGAGCAGGTCGGAGTGGATTAAATGGGGGGATAAAAACACAACTTATTTTCACTTGAAAGCTATTAGGAGAAGGAAGAGAAATAAAGTGGAGATGTTAAAAGATGAGAATGGTGATTGGATGATGACCCTGGAGAGTTGAAATGAATGGCTGTTGAGTTCTATTTCTTGTCCTTGGAAAGGTGGATTCCCTCCTTTTTGCTCCTGAAGATAATGGTAGATTTGGTTAATCTGGTAAGTGATAAGGAGGTTAAGGAGGCTTTATATGGGATAAAGCCGTGGAAGGCTCCTGGGGCAAATGGGCTTCGTGTGGGTTTCTTCCAAAAGAAGTGTTCTATTGTTGGGGGAGATATTTGTAGGGAGGTGAGGAGAGTTTTTATGGGGGGACCTATTGATGTTGCTATGAATAGGACTTTTCTGACTTAAATGCCTAAAGTTGCGAGTATAGAGTCATTTTTGCAATTTAGACCTATTAGTCTTTGTTCAGTGTTATATAAGGTGATTATAAAGGTGGTGATTAATAGATTGAAGAAGTTGTTGCCTAGAATTGTTAGTCCTACACAAGTTAGTTTTGTTCCAGGAAGGCAGATCATGGATAATATTGTGATTGCTCAGGAAGTGATCCATTCTATAAGAACTAAGCTGGGTAAGAAGAGTTTTATGGTGATTAAAATGGATCTTGGAAAAACTTATGATAGAGTGAGATGGAGTTTTCTACAAGAGACACTTGTAGATGTGGGTATTCCAAATGGGCTTGTAAGGATTATTATGGAATATGTGTCAAGTACTTCAATGCAAGTGGTTTGGAATGGAGGATTGTCAGATGTTTTTTATCCAACTAGGGACATTAGACAAGGGGATTCATTATCCCCATATCTTTTTATGTTGTGCATGGAGCGCTTGGCGCATGGGATTTTTGATGCAGTTAGTAGAGGTAAATGGAGACCTATTCATTTGAGTAAGGGTGGGCCATCGTTATCACATTTATTTTTTTCTGA